>NC_137017.1:25156612-25204112 GCF_032717465.1 Coenobita brevimanus
TCTGACATAATAACTGAAGACCATCAGAGGAACAAGTGAAAAATTTTGATGGATCAACGTCACAGGTCGTAGGTCACAGGCCAACTTGAACAGTTTTGATTTGATTCAGACCAAACTTCGTGGAAATGTTATAGATCAGAAAAGGATAAGTGATTAAATACTGAGAACAATCCGTCAGAGGTAAAGGTCAATAGGTAAGGTCGGAGATTTAGCACTATAATTCATATAGCCTTTATTTTTTCCATTCAAACTTGGTGGGAGGATTCAAGGTCAGGAAAGGATGAAGTGATTCGGTTTTGAAAATTGTGTCAAAGGTCAAGGTAACAGGGCAAGGTGGACTTGAACGACTTTAATCTAATTTGGACCAGATCTGGTGAAAGGGTCGAGGGTCAGGCAAGAATGAAGTGAACTGAGTTTGAGAACAATCAATGGAAGGTGAAGGTCAGAGGGCAGGGTCAAATGCTGGTCATCAAAAAAAAAAAAAAAAAAAAAAAGTAGGGAGCGGGTGTTGCATTCTCTGGGTGATTTTTGCTACTTTTGCTACTTGTCTTGCTGTGTGTGTGTGTGTGTGTGTGTGTGTGTGTGTGTGTGTGTGTGTGTTTCCGTCTAGCAATGTATGGCAAATGCATACGTGTTTGTGTCTGTGTTTGTATGTGTGTAACTTAAAGTGTGTTTGCGTGGAGTACACTCAAATGTATGTTTTCATGAACACATTACTGCAGCGGGAGGTATGCAGGGAATGTGCACATGTAAGTCAAGCCTCGTGTGTACTTATCAGTACACATATGATATGACTGCGAGAGCATAGGCACACCGTCTGTTCATGTGTGCACCTTGCATGTACGCATAAACACCAGTGCTTGTGTGTGTGTACATGTGTTCGTGTGGTTGTCTGAATGGGTGCTCGAATATTCATAGAGAGAGAGAGAGAGAGAGAGAGAGAGTCTCTCTCTCTCTTTCTCTCTCTCCAAGATGTGTAGTGATGCGTTGTTGCTTAATTATTTAGGTGCAAACTGTTAGCGTGATAAGAGTGTTGCTTCTGGGAATGGCTGCCTTGCACCCAGACTGTTATGGTGCCGCTTAGACCTGCCATTTGTGTAAGGCGGACATGAAAGCACTACAAGCAGAGAACATATGCCATGCCTTATATCGCAGACGTGAAAGTTCTGCATGGTAATTACATATGCTAATACCTTTTCGATCTCTTATGAGTGGAAAAGTGCATTAAGAATTTGAAAGCTAGCAGCTGATTGGTTGTCCGGGCGCATTCGTTAGTGTTGATGTATTTAAAAAAATATATAAATATTACAAACACCGTTTCTGACGAGAAGATTGTAACGTTCTTTATTTCGTCGCCAAGGAAATAAAAATAGAAGTCCAAACAAATTAAATATGCAAAATATATCGCACACAGAATGGCGTTGCGAAAGTCTCCTACGTCATCGAGAATACGGCTCGTTATATCGATGAGATGCCTAAGGACACAATCGACAATAAGTGACTTGCATATCTTAGATGGATGTTAGAGGGAGCAGAGAGGTTAGTGTGCGGTATAAGACATTAACACATCCCATACTGTCGCAGCACACACTGCCACACCTTGCATTGTCACAGCACATCACACACTGCCACACCACACATTGCCACACCATACAAACTGCCAAACCATGCACTGCCACACCAGACATTGCCACGGCTCATACTGGCTCATCACACACTGCCACGTCACACTCTGCCACACCGCACACTGCCACACCGCACACTGCCTCACCACACACTCTCACACCACACACTCCCACACCACACACTCCCACACTTAACACTCCCACACCACACACTGTCACATCACACACTGCCACACCCCACGTTTCGTACAATGGGGATTTATAACACCCTGGCGTGCATTACACTAAGTTATATTCCATCAATCTCTCGCTCTTGATCTGCAACTCACATCTCTACTGCTTGACCACTGTGAATTACTGTGTAGTTTGTATCGCTTGATAAACACTTTCAGTACAACAACTTCTCTTCAACAAATTCACTGTGATGGCACCATATATATATATATATATATATATATATATATATATATATATATATATATATATATATATATATATATATATATATATATATATATATATATATATATATATATATATCGTTCCATTTAGACAATTTAATATTTCTTAGAGGAAGCTTTCGAAGCCGAAGGATTATTGTTGTTGATGTTGTTGTGGCATCGGGCTCATTTGAAGCATGAACCCAATGGACTGCAGGCTTCAGTTCGTCCTCCTTTCGTGGGATAAAGAAGTAGTTAAGGGACTTTACCGGGCAAATGAACTCCTCGGTTATATCAGTGCCGCCACATGAAGGCGTCTTTCTCGAGCACTTGAAGGGGTTAGATGCAGCTCTCATTACACAACGAATACAAGATTTGTCCCAATTTGCAAAGTATTCACCAGCATAAAGAAAAAAATAAAATAAAATATAAAGGACGTCTTCACATCGCAAGTGTTAACTTTATTCGTTGCAACCGAATGATTTTATACCTACACTTCAACAATAATGTGAGTGCTGGTACTGGGAAGGGTGTGGGAATGACTGACGCAATACACAGCCATAAAGTAAGTTACTGGTATATGCATTCCAGACCTTATGACTGAGTTCTTAGACGGCAGCTATGAATCACAGGAACCTGATTAAACAGGTATAGTTGCAGTCAGTCATTCTTGTACGCGTTCGGGGTTGCGAGCTCTTGAAGCCATATTGTAACCCCGTTTCAATATTAAGGGTTAGTTAAGAATCTCTTATTGGATTTTAACAGCTTTGAAATAGTGTACAGAAATCATGAATTATTTTTACAACCCTTCCAATGCGTTTGAGTTGTGATTATTTCAGGAAGATCTCATTAAACTTTGATCCAGTTTTGAGGCACAGAACAAATGAGAGGAGATTGCAGACTTTCTAGCCTTGTTTAATAGGCATAGGTAGGACAGTAAGGTGTCATTCGATTGTGACTCAGTTTCGAGACGGAATAAATGAACTCTACAAATGCCAGCAAGTGTATATACCTTCAACAAATACCATACAATAGAATATGATCGTGGTATATGCTCAAATGAATTGTTAAAGATGAAGTGTTGTGATCTTCATCTCAAAAGAATATGACATAAGAACTGCGAGTCAGGCAATTGAAATGATAACAAAATATAAAGTGTTAAGATATGAAGGCAGACAAAAGGCAAGTGGTGGTAAAGTGGTTACAAAAGTGGTCTGCCGTCTTTGCTGTTTGAAAGGAAGTGAGATCAATCCCAGGTTGGAACTGGGAACAGTATGGTGAATTGAAATTTTTAAAAAGAACTTTAATGATTCTCCACAACACCGACCACCTGTCATAATAGCACCAATCCTAATACCACTGCAGTAGTCATGAGTGAAACGGGCCTAGCATTTATTTAGTATGAACGGTGTGTATTAATGCTGTAACGATGACATGTGAAAGTAAGTGGCACGAAGGAGAACTGTTGTAACACAGAGAATGGACATTCACATTTATGCCCAGAGTCAGAAACATTAAAAAAATAATAATAATAAATAACAAGAGTACGACATAGAGACTGTCCTCGTTATTTTAATAATCGAACTTTCGCTTTATGGCACATTGGCATCTGGATCTATTTATTTCAGAACTCATTTCCAGTACTTTAGAATCCTTGGAGGAGGGAAAAATGTGTAATTATGCCTATGAGAAGAACTGAAGTGGTTTCTTGAAGAGCGAGGGTGAGACGGCACTTTCGGTAATTGAAGCTCTCGGCACCAGAAAGGCGAACCAGCCAAGAGTGACTTTTGAGGCAATTGGGGTAAAAGCGTTATTTCTTGATTATTGCTGTTATTATTATTATTATTATTATTATTATTATTATTATTATTATTACTATTATTATTATTATTATTATTATTATAATCATTACTATTATTATTATTATTTTTATTATTATTACACAGTCTCAGCTCCTGTCATTCCACTGTGATGTGTAGGGCCACCCAAATATGATATCCTTTGAATAGCAGTGACATATTAGCTTATCTCGTGTTATGTCTCTGGTATGACACATTCTCTCTCTCTCTCTCTCTCTCTCTCTCTCTCTCTCTCTCTCTCTCTGTCAGAGCCGGCTGCTGGGGATTCGCCAGACTAATGCTGAAAGTTCATGGAGAGAGAAGGAGAGGCGACATGATCTTTGTTGGGGAGTGTACACAGCTGAAGACAAGTTACTGTGCAGTGGAGTGTTGACAGATGGGTCACAAAATTGAGGTTAGGCTGGAGCAGAAAACTTTGGGAGAAGTGCATTTCCTTCAAGTAGTCTTGATTTATCTTTAACAACACCCACCGACAAATCATAAAACATCCCAGCTAATATCATTTCTAGATGAGAAATGTGAAGGTGTGTGGAACATAGCAAAGTTGGTGAGAATCACAGAACGGGCTACCAACTTAATGGCCAGAGTCGGAAATATGGATATGACTATATAAAGTCTTCATGTAAACACTGCAGTTCGTATCTCCCATTCCAAACACATCGCGATATTTTTTTTTTTTCCATCCATATGTGCGGGGCACATCTTGGTAATTTTGTTAACCTTCTTTCGGTCGCATCTTCTTTCGCAAATCATTGTAGCTAACATCAGATTAATTTATTCGGCTGAGAGTTAGTCATAGGAGTCTGGATGTGTAAATACTGATACCATGAACTTTTATGTATTCCATTTCAGTTCACACCACTTGACTTTATTCAGCTAAGAGCTTGAGAATGTTAATGCATCGCCATTAACCCCCTTATGGATGGAACAACTCTAGTATTCTACTCCAGGTAAGCCAGGCAGTTTCATTCAGCAGTGTGAGTCATACGAACCCGAGGATTGCCATACAATATGCACTGAAATACTGATAAAATTGTTCGTTTGTTCTGTACCGTATCCGACGGGTACCGGATGCTTTAGTGGTCCAAGGCGCCGGCCGGGATGAAGGCGAATCTATCTAATTTCAAAAGTATTGGCTAGAGTTGCCTCGATCATGAAAGGACACCAGTTCTTGTGGAATGTCAATGAAGTCTTTTTAAATGAAATTCAGAGGAACAAACTGTGTCCTGCCCAAGCCCGGTACACAACTCTTGTCATTTCAAACAGCAGTTCATCTTTCAGTTACTGGAAGAGTTTGCACTTAGCAGTTTTCTTGATTGTGCCGTCTCCTTTGATGGCGGAGTAAAACAAAGAGATACGACGAGGGCTTTGATGATGATAATGATGACGATGACAACGAGGAGGAAGACGATAACAGTGATAGATGTGTTACAGGAAGGTGAAATCTGTGTTGGGTGGAAGTGTGTGTGTGTGTTTGTGTGTGTGTGTGTGTGAACGCTGAGGTTGGCTGATCACTTACTTCGTGGCTGCAGCAGGTGGGAAGCAGGGTTAGAATCCCCTACACAGACTAAAACATTTCCTTCTGTGTAAGGCAAAATGTGTGTGTGTGTGTGTGTGTGTGTGTGTGTTTGCCTTACAGGTCCCCTGAAACATATTCATCAGTGTGTGGTGCTGTCTTGTCGACTCTCTGTGACTTCACGATGATGACGTAAAGTATAGTTAATTCTTCCACCCTTGAGGTGATTTTCTTTTATTAGGTTATGTGAAACTGCTAGAACGGGAAAGGTTAGATAAAGGCTTCACCGACTCCTTTATTAGTTTCCCTTAATCCAAATAAAAGTGTCTGCAAGTAGAAATAATACACCAGCGGAGTATATCATCAGAATGAAATAATTATCCCCATAGAAAAATCTTTAAGTATATTTTCTATACCGACGGATATATTATTTTAGCAATCGCCATATACTTGATTGCACCTGCCACTGGACGATTTTAATAAACTCGCAAGCCTTTTATGCTAATAAAAATGAGGTTCATGTGGGCTGTACCTAACCCCTTCGCTTTAAAAGTCCGAAATAAATCATTAGAAGGTAAAAACTAGAACATATCAAGGACATCATCACTGTTCTGCAGCATGAAGACGTAGTAATGTTATTGCGACCTCTAGACAATTTTATTCAGCTGAGGAGAGATTAATTTTATTTTTGAACTGCAGGGGATATGACTTTCACTGCCCATTTAGCCACAAAGCATCGTTAAAGAATTAAATAAAATCAGCTGGAAATAAAAAAAAAAAAAAAATGAAAATCCACGTCACTACACTCACTGAATTAAAGAGAGATGAATGTACTGAAAACAAAAGACACGAGCGTGAAAGCTGTTCATATAATGAGGAAAAAAATACACACGAAAAGAGAAAAGATAAATTCAAAAATAGTATAAGAGAAAAAGCACAAACAGGAGAAAAAATAATAGAAGGGAGTAGAAATATAAAGGAATAATGAGAAAATACGTTAAAAAAGCAGTTTAAGGAAAGAAAAAATGTGACCACAGTTAGACCTTTGGAAGTAATGTTTTACAAAGGTACAAAAGTGTATACAAAATAAAAATTAGAACTGCAGGCACAGAAGGAAACAGACAAAAATACAAAAAAATAAAAACTTAAAACTGTGAGAAAGTAAGACTAGCAATGGAAATGAAATAAAAGATAAAGTAGGAAAAAAAGAAAGGAAATCATAACACCTTGAGGTTGTGAAATTAAAATAACAACAAACCTGTACTCCATTACCTAAATTGAGTTTAACCAATCTAGTGTGTGATTCAGAGGCGTGATTGCATAGACGAAGGTGACGCTTGCTGGCTTTGCGGAGGAACTGAAATTGCCTGAGAAGGAAGTTTTTATGCCATGAGGCTGGGAATGAATGGAGAGAGAGAGAGAGAGAGAGAGAGAGAGAGAGAGAGAGAGAGAGAGAGAGAGAGAGAGAGAATCATTGTGCAAGTACTGTGACAAAAGGTTGGATTGTGGTGTGTGTGTGTGTGTGTGTGTGTGTGTGTGTGTGTGTGTGTGTGTGTGTGTGTGTGTGTGTGTGTGTGTGTGTGTGTGTGTGTGTGTGTGTGTGTGTGTGTGTGTGTGTGTGTGTGTGTGTGTGTGTGTGTGTGTGTGTGTGTGTGTGTGTGTGTGTGTGTGTGTGTGTGTGTGTGTGCTGTACTGTAGACAGTCACTGGATTAAGCCTGAGTGTAACAATGCGGTGTCTGCTAACAAACTCAGGTTACTACGACTCATGCTCTGCTAGGTAATTTCCTCTGGCGTTAAATGCAATATAATACCAGAGTTACCCAAACCATGAATGTGTTTGCTATAATTAACACTATCAGGTTGGCATGACTCATTCCCAACTGAATAAAATGGTGTGGCGTTGGCTGGAATAAAATACCTCATTTGTGTCACCCATGAGAGGGTCAACAGTGTCCGTATTAGCACTGCCAGACTCACAGGACTCACTCTTGCAGGAATAATTGGTCTGGTGTTGGATAAAATAAATAGATTAGAGCTGTTCCGACCATGAGAGGGTTGACAGGGTGGGTTAGAGAGCCCTCCGTGGTGGTGGGTTCATGACATACAAAAATATAATCTGCTTACTAGAATAATGTTAACGCCGTCCTTCCTGGGATTAGTTAGTTAATTATGAAGCTGCCTGCGCTCTTCCTTTTTTCATACGGACTCTGCAACATGCACATAAGCAAAGAGCTATTAAATGCGTGCGCGCACACACACACACACACACACACACACACACACACACACACACACACACACACACACACACACACACACACACACACACACACACACATATCTACCTACCGTATGCATGTCAATCTATCTCTATCTACTGTATCGATCTATGTCTACTGTATCTATCTATCTGCATATATATATATATATATATATATATATATATATATATATATAAACACCCAAGCAAAAAAACGTGCACATACACACACATGCACATGAACAAACAGACACGTCATACAGACACACATTTGCAGTTACATCTTCATTTACGATTGACAGAAGTGTAGAAACATACAAACGGTTGGAGAGAGAGAGAGAGAGAGAGAGAGAGAGCAGCAAAGCGACCACGGTGGATCGATAAAATGCTGTTTGACTCCACATTAATAATTCACACTTGATTGCCCCTGGTTCGATGCCAGGTCTTGTAGGTCCTGTCTTTATCCTGCCCCTTTCATTTCTCTGAGCTGTTTTGCGCTGCTTTGTTTATTTTTGTTTTGTTGTCCTTGTGTTATTCTGTACCATCTGTTCAATCTCTGTCTTATTCTGCTTTGTCTGTGATCTTTGTCTGTTATATTTTTTTCTGATTTTTGTTCGTTTCTCCTAGATTTGTCTGCTCAGTCTTACTTCTTCCTGATGATGGTATTTTCCTTTTTTGTCCAGCTAATATCCTATGTATGTTCAGCTTTTTTGTCGCTGTGTTTGTGTCCTTTCTCGCCTTTCTCATAGTATGTCCTGCCTTTAGTCTTGTTTTGTCCTGCCTCTGTGTTATTTAGTCCCTTTTCTGTCCTCTGTCCATGCATAGTTTTCTTTTTATCTTTTTTTTTTTTTGTTAATTGCTCATAATTCCAGGCAGATCTGTCCTTACATATGGATGCCACCACACTAAAGCGTCCTTTTCCAACACCTAACGTTACCATAAAGCAGCAGTACATCTTGTGAGTGGATAGTGGGTATTTCAGTTTACCACTATTGTTTATTAAATACACTCAGCCTACCGCCGGAACAGCACAGGAATGGCACAGCACACCAGGGGTGACTCTGACATCAGAGGCACAGTGCAGGAGAAAGCATAACACAAGTGTCTATTATTTCCTAACAATGGGAAGATGAAATTAACTGAACACCTAAGTGTGACCCACTACGAAGACAAAAACGAGAAAAACCCATGGAGGATCCGACACATAGCAATGGCGAAACCCTAAATCTTGACTCCATCAAGAGTGAAAAATAGCTCACTCATCATAAAAAGTAAAGAAAATTATAGAGAAAGAAGGAAGGAAATAAAAAAGGACAAAGATATTTATGCTTAATGTACAGTACATGCGCGGTATATGTTTTCCTGGGCCTCAAAAAAAAAGAAAAAAGAAAAAGACATTATTCAGTGTAGTCGGCTGAAGGTAGCACGAAACTAAGTGAATGGATGGTGAGTGCCTTTACCTACGAGATAAGGACCCTTTGCCAGAAAACCCCGTGGCGTGCGTTTCAAGTGAAATAAAGAGACATCATAGTGTTGTGGTGGCCATTCCTACACGTCATATTATCAAGATGATGATGGGTTGTGCGCAGCTCCTTCTGACGCAACTGACACACACTGACACTTTTCGCTCATAGTCTTTCCAGCTGACACATCACACATGCCGGATTGGCTCTGTGGCTCCCACTGCATAAGCTCTAGTAAAGTGTACGGGATGCGAATTATTGGTGAGACAGGTTGGAGAGTAGCTTTATCATTTGCAAGATTTTTTTTCTGAAGATTTCTTTCTTTTTTACTTGATTTGTAAGACATTAGGACCATATTTGTAAGACGTTAGGGCTGTATTCATGTTTTTTTCCAGATAAGGTTGTGTATAAGTTTCCGAATTCAAATTGGTGAAAGTAGGTCAAGGCCTGTGTGTCAATTACCACAATAACTTCGCAACCGTTCAAGATACCATCACAATATTTTACAGGTGTGCAATACTGATGAAATCTACTAAGCGTTCAAAATTGGTGAAAATAGGTCAAGGTCTGTGTGTCTGTTACCACGATAACTTCGCAGCCGCTCAAGATATCATTATAAAATTTTTACAGATGTGTAGCAGGGATGAACATCTAGGAGTTCGAAATTGGTGAAGGTAGGTCAAGGACAAGGTCATATTCCGAGTCGCGCTAGATATGTATCGGCTAGCGGGTGGTGTGGTTACCCCCTTGGGGGGCCTCTAGTTTATTTCTTGTTATGCTTGTCGTCATTCTTTTCTAGCTCTTTTCGTGTCGTTTTTGTTGTCGCCGTTCTTTTCATGTTTATCTCTTGTCGTTTTTCCTGTTGCTATACTTCTTGTTTTTTGCTGAACTCGAGATAAGTTTTAAATTAAACATGCACACCGTGGCAAGCCTATAACGTCCATCATTACAGGGTCGATTCAGACTCATCCCCCACCTCTGTCCCAGCCCATCACGTCCACCCCTCTCCATCCAGCTCATATATTTTTTTTTTCTGCTCCAGCTATATTATATTTACGATTACATTTGTTGTAATGATAAAAATATATCTTCTATTTCCGGCCATTATATAGCGGAAGGTGCACAAATTTAATTGGAGGTTGGGTGGCTGGATGGGGGTAGTGTGGGTGTGGTAGGGGGAACGTTCGACAGTGTTTATTTCGGTGAATGTGAAAGTCCAAGTGTTGTCATGGTTGTGTGTGTGTGTGTGTGTGTGTGTGTGTGTGTGTGTGTGTGTGTGTGTGTGTGTGTGTGTGTGTGTGTGTGTGTGTGCGCGCTCTGTCTACTCTAAAATACTTATCTCACGTGATGTTTCTTCAACTTTTCCAAGTGTACTCTTATCAGGCTGTCATGACGAAACTACAAAAATACAGCTTAGTAAAGAACTTGATTGCATTTTGGACCATTTACCTTTTTTTCCCCACAGACGCTTATTATGGAAGGCCAGTTTCAGGGCTCCAGTGTTTCCTGCTGTTATCCCACGTAAAAGACTCTTGATGTTCCGGTGGTTAGAGTGCCCGATTATAAGTGACGGCAGTGTATAGGTTAAATCCTCAAGAGATGAGTGGAGGTTCTTTGATCATGTAATACCAGCAGAGGAATTAATCTGGTCATGAGCCCTTAAAATATACTGGACTACTTTATAATAGCCCAACCTCTGGCTTATACTATCTATCTATATACCTAGGCTGCTTCCCCCAAGGAAAGGGAGGTAGCCGAGACAGGACGACACACTCCCCATTTACTCATCCATTCAAACACATTCATTCGCATCTTAGCCCCAAAGGGGAGAACGGACAGATCTTCACCGCACCACACCACACAAGGGTCAACTGCGCTTATACACCACGTAGATAGGGGGGTGGAGGATAATATAATGCCCGTATTTACTGTGCTGTTTTATTTTTACTTATTTTTCCCCCGGCCATTTGTTTGTCATCATGAGAATAAGCTAAAAAGAAATGCAGTCGTTCCACTGTTAATCCGATTATTCCACCTGCTTTATTCAATAATCACACAGACTAATGTATCACTATTTCCATACCCCCAAATCTATGAAAAACTGAACAAACAACATAGGATTGCATCGTTCTGTTATTGCCCCTATTACTCCATCTACTGCACAGGTTAATAATATCCTACACAAGCTCACCAATTTTGTGTGTGTGTGTGTGTGTGTGTGTGTGTGTGTGTGTGTGTGTGTGTGTGTGTGTGTGTGTGTGTGTGTGTGTGTGTGTGTGTGTGTGTGTGTGTGTGTGTGTGTGTGTGTGTGTGTGTGTGTGTGTGTGTTTACTGTATTTTGGTAATTTTTGCGCACCCATCAAACTGTCTGGACAAGAAGTTCAAGTGTGTGCAACTGGTCACGTTTGCAAAATTGCGTTAATGGACGAAATGGAAGTGTCGGTGACTGCATCACGCGTGTGTGAGGAGCAGAGGGATGAGAGGGAGACGAAGAGGAAGAAGGGAGAGAGGGAGGCATAAGCGGGATGGAGAGAGTTAGACGTGGAGGGAGAGGGATAGAAGGAAGAGAGACATGGAGGGAGAGGGAAGATGTAGATAGGCTGAGACAGAAAAAGGGGAGAAGCATAACAAGGGAGAATCCGGGGGATGAATGGGGGAGAGGAGAAAGAGCGTGACGCACAGCAAGATACAGAGAAAAGGGAGAGACGGGATTATAAAACACAAGAAGAGAGAAGGGGAGGGATGGAATAGAGAGAGGGACAAGGAGAGAGGAGGGAGAGATAAATAATTACCGGTAATCGAGGAAAGGAAAGATGTTCATTGGCTCATTAAGAGCCAATAAAAACCAGGTGGCTTCACTGAGGTATGTCATTGTCAGGTCAGGTCCAGTCAAGCCATTGCACCGATTTCCACCCAGTCAGGTCAGGTCGAGTCAGATTAAGGAATTTAGTCAGGGTCCTACTGTACATTCATGGCCAGTTTGGTACATTCAATGGTTTCTTATCAGGTCCAGTCAGATCAGTTCAAGTTCAGTCACACCCATTCAAGGCCACACACTATCACATATCACCACTTGGGCACTACTACCCATCGTCTATACTAAGTAAATGTTTGGTTTGCCTCATTCAGAACGAGTGTGATATTAATAACGGGGGTGTTTTACGAGATGAAGCTAATACTCTACATAGATAACGTGCAAAAGGTTAGTAACCACCCATATGCAGAAATAAATAGCTAAGGAAGAGGTGCTAGGGGGTTTCCTTAAGCGACGAGAATACGGACCTAAGTCTTTCTCATCAGTCCAGTTACTCCTTATACCCAGTCCTTAATCTGGCCTCACGCTGCCATCACTCCATCTTACATGATGAGCTGTAGCAAGAGATTAGCACTAGAATGGTCCTAGTCATCAAGAAGCACTATGGAAAGAATACTGAACAGTCTTAGTCTGCCACTGAGCCACTGCATGAGAATAAGGCAAAAATAAGCGATAGTCATGAAAAAGTGCTATGGCAAGGATGCAGAACCGTAGTATTGTCTTATCCTTCCATCGAATTATGAGAAATAAGCTGCTAAAGGACGAAAACATCTGCCAAATAATGATGAACGATCTCTACCGACCCAAATGCTTCAGATCAGTGTGTCAAGGGCTTCGTTACGGCTTCAACCCAATCCCTCGTCAGTGTTGTTTGGCGGCTGGAGTGATGTGGTCAGTTTAATGGCGTTCCCTTCTGAGACGATAACTGGAGATAAAAACGAATCCAACACCTCTCAAGAACATTAGCTTGATGTGAAATTTAGAGGACGATGTGTGATTTCGTTCAAACATCGATTTTTTTTTTTTTTTTTTTTAGCGCTGTGTGTGTGTGTGTGTGTGTGTGTGTGTGTGTGTGTGTGTGTGTGTGTGTGTGTGTGTGTGTGTGTGTGTGTGTGTGTGTGTGTGTGTGTGTGTGTGTGTGTGTGTGTGTGTGTGTGTGTGTGTGTGTGTGTGTGTGTGTGTGTGTGTGTGTGTGTGTGTGTGTGTGTGTGTGTGTGTGTGTGTGTGTGTGTGTGTGTGTGTGTGTGTGTGTGTGTGTGTGTGTGTGTGTGTGTGTGTGTGTGTGTGTGTGTGTGTGTGTGTGTGTGTGTGTGTGTGTGTGTGTGTGTGTGTGTGTGTGTGTGTGTGTGTGTGTGTGTGTGTGTGTGTGTGTGTGTGTGTGTGTGTGTGTGTGTGTGTGTGTGTGTGTGTGTGTGTGTGTGTGTGTGTGTGTGTGTGTGTGTGTGTGTGTGTGTGTGTGTGTGTGTGTGTGTGTGTGTGTGTGTGTGTGTGTGTGTGTGTGTGTGTGTGTGTGTGTGTGTGTGTGTGTGTGTGTGTGTGTGTGTGTGTGTGTGTGTGTGTGTGTGTGTGTGTGTGTGTGTGTGTGTGTGTGTGTGTGTGTGTGTGTGTGTGTGTGTGTGTGTGTGTGTGTGTGTGTGTGTGTGTGTGTGTGTGTGTGTGTGTGTGTGTGTGTGTGTGTGTGTGTGTGTGTGTGTGTGTGTGTGTGTGTGTGTGTGTGTGTGTGTGTGTGTGTGTGTGTGTGTGTGTGTGTGTGTGTGTGTGTGTGTGTGTGTGTGTGTGTGTGTGTGTGTGTGTGTGTGTGTGTGTGTGTGTGTGTGTGTGTGTGTGTGTGTGTGTGTGTGTGTGTGTGTGTGTGTGTGTGTGTGTGTGTGTGTGTGTGTGTGTGTGTGTGTGTGTGTGTGTGTGTGTGTGTGTGTGTGTGTGTGTTTTGGTTGTAATTCATTTAACACTGACCTACACTTCTTTTTCAGATTTCCAGTTTTCGAGTAGCCAATCGTAACCTAACCTAACTTAACTAAACCTATGTTCCTTGAGAAAACCATAGAAATTTAACTTAACCCCTGCAATCCATAAACGCATTTTTTGTTTTAATCAGACCACCATCGTAAGACTTTTTTTCAACCTGGCAAGAATCCTTGGTAGTAATCGGGTTACTCCAGCTTTAACGTTTCTTCAAAGGTGAAGGTAGCAGTGATAAAAAAACAAAAATCGTTACCTGACTGAAGGGTCAACTAACCAAACCTTATACTATTCTTGTATGTACTCTTATGTATTCCCATCAACTCCACCCTCTCCTCACTTACCACTCCGCCCTACAAGCTTTCATATAATATCTAACACGTCACTGTCGTTAATATTCATTTGCGAAAATATTTCACAGAAAATAATCTCCGTATTCTGTGGTGGTTACGAAAGCACTAAAGTAACTTCACTAATTGTTTACATGGGAAACATAGACAGAAACTTCTTCCCTATGTCCTTAATGACAGTGGACTGCAAGAGGGCATCTTTAGCCTACAGTCCACCGAATTTATGTTTAGCTGAGCCAGCAGCCACAACAACGTGGGCAACGTCAAGTCTCGTTGTCTGGATATCTCGGTGAATGGCCTACGTCTTTAGGACCATTAATTATAAAGTCAGCGTTTTAGTTACCCATTGTAAGGTATCTGAGGACAATTAATTCTGGCGATCCTCATTGTATTGTTACCTGCTAAAAAGGAGTGGCGACTCAAAGCAGAAGGAAGCAGCCTTATTTAATCACATTCAGACTCTCAGCTGCTGCAGGTAAATTTGGTTTAAACTCTCCATGGCCATACCTTGATCATTTACGGTTTAATCCAATAGCTTCACTTCTTGCCTGTTATAGATCACAGGCAGGGAGACATTACCCCATTAACCACTTCACCCCAGTTAACGCTGTTTCATACACGCCTCTCACCCTTCTGGATGTACATACCTCTATGATTCACAAGTTCTTTCACATTTTCCTTCCACTTTCTCCTCTGTCTCTTCCACTCACTACTTTCACTTCTGATTTGTACATCATCTTTGTCAATTTCTCATTGCTTTCGCTATGCCATACCACTTTTAAAACACACATGGTCTGTCCTTTTCATCACAACATCTCTGTTTTCACACCTTTCTCTTACATGGTTTCAGTACTTCCATCCTGCCACATCATGTCTTTTATACGTTACCTCCGTGGTATTACAAATGAGAGGTCAAGTTGTAAAAAGAATAAACCCTCACCCAGGCAACTTCAGCCCTTTTTCATCAGTAATGGAACACCTGTAACAGCTAAATGTGATCAGCCTGGATCCCACATGACAGGGTGTAGTCAGGAATAATACAGAAAGGGCGAGAGAGAGAGAGAGAGAGAGAGAGAGAGAGGAGGAGGAGGAGGAGGAGCGGGGAGAGGGGGAGGGAAAAATCGTGTTAGTACCGTGATGAGAGAAATTCTGTAAAACGAAATGAGTCAGGATTATCCAGGGGTGGTCAGCAGAACTGCAAGGAGCTCTAAAACACGATATCCTCTCTCTCTCTCTTTCTCTCTCTCTCTCTCTGTTATTCAGTATGCTTTCGTTTTTCTCCTCCTCCTCCTTTTTCTTCTTCATCTTATTCTCCTTATCATTATTTTTATTATTATTATTATTATTATTATTATTATTATTATTATTATTATTATTATTATTATTATTATTTGTTGTTGTTGTTTTCATTGTTATTTTTGTTTTATCTCCTCCCCCTCCTTCGTCTTTTTCTTCTCGTTTGCCTTCTTCTTCTCTCTCCTTCTCTTTCTCTTTCTCCTCCTTCTTCTCATTCTCTCTTTCTCCTTCTCCTTCGCATTCTCATTATCATTCTTTTTCTATTTTGCTTTCACTTTCTTCCTTTCTCATTCTTTTTCTCCTCTTTTTCTTTCGCCTTCTTATTCCTCTCCCTGTTTTCTCCTGTTCCCCTTTTCTTCTTCTTCTTCCTCTTCATCTTCTTTTTCTCCTCCTCCTCCTCTTCCTTCTCTTTTTCTTATTATTCTCCTCCTCCTCCTCCTCCTCCTCTTTTGCTACCAGTATCCTTGTGTCCGTAGCCCCTCCCCCCTCCCCCCCCCCGTCTCTCTCTCTCTCTCTCTCTCTCTCTCTCTCTCTCTCTCTCTCTCTCTCTCTCGCTATCAGCCTCCTCCACGCCTCTAACACCCTCTCAGCCTCTTTCTCATTACCTCTGATAGTGGTTGACCACAGTTAGTTTTTTATTTTTTTTTTTCAAGGTTTTCTATTAGCTACCTTCGTATATGGAGGGAAGATGGGTTTACCTAGAAACATGCAGCTCAACAGACTTGGCCTTTACCACTGAGTTACTGTGCATATGTAATAGCACAAACAAAGCTGGCCCAGTTCCAGAGGTATGACTTCCACAGGTTGGGATGGCTGGTGGTGGGATGGGGGAGAAGGGAGGGGAGGGGGTTACACAAGGTGTGCTTGATGGTAATAGGGTTGAGAGGGATCCTAAATCTTTACAAACAGTTAGGGTTGTTTTTTTTTTTTATAAACATATATACTGTTTTTAAAGTTGCATGACCAAAGATAACCCAGCTACAGTAGTAAAGAGTCTTAAGTTGTGATGAATGGTCATAGAGAAATTTACCAAAACCACGCTGTCCCTGTGTGTAGTGGGAAATTAACCACTTACTGATGGACCAGACATACTGTATCAACATGTAAAGATTATTGTGGTAGAGGTAGATATTACAGAGCTTGAACAATAATTAGGTAAAGCTGAAGGAATGTTTTGGTGTCATAGCCAGCTAGTTCCATTATGCTCTTGTTATATATTGTTAGCATTTCTGGCATCATTAGTATAGGGATACTGAAGTATCTAATTGCACATTGACTAGGCAGTTATAGCGAAGTCATTGCTAATAATCATATGTAAGAGTACTCGCCCATTACACAGAGCAAGTGCATGATACTGTCACTGTCAGTTATGGAAAGGAACTTGTGGTGACAACTGTGCACCAGGAAGAATTAAATCGCATAACCTAATGACGGTTTGATTTACAGACAGATTACTTTTTGCTGAACATTGCACCGTCTTCTAACTTTTAAGCAGTTCCAATCAATAAGTTACACAAGAGAAGCTCAAGTCAAATTTTTTATGCTAATCATATATTTTTCTCTATAATTACAAACTTTGTGAACTTGTGACCTTTAAGCGCTGGTTCATAGTAGATGTAGAGCAGAGCAACGTCATAGGGCATATCTAATTACCTTCTTCCTACTAGTAGAGTTACGCTTTTTATTATTATTTCAATGAAATTTGTTCGAATGTGATGGGTTATTATACCTAGCTACGTACAGTACCTCGTGCATTATGTTGATTCTCTCTCTCTCTCTCTCTCTCTCTCTCTCTCTCACACACACACACACACCAGAAGTGATTCTGAGCCTTGCACCCTGTGGTGATGCTATATATTTGTTTGTACTACAGAAATCTGAAACGGTTTTTGCTAACAGCTCCGACTGTCGGGTCAAAAATGTTTCCAGGATTATATTAAGAAACATGAATGACTGGAAATATACAAAAAGGCGTCCACGCCTCAAGTGAGTGACGTGTCCGAGCGAGCAAGGTTATATTTTCAGTCTTTTTCGGCAACATTTAGCTAGTTTTTGGAAAATGACTGGTATCACTAGAAGGCAGCTTCCATGAAAATTTAAAAGGGGCACGGCACGTCGTTGTTAATCTGATAATAGGAAGAAAACCAGTTTTGATGCTCTGTTCTTGCTCAGCACTTTTTTTTTCTGGGGGAGAAGGCATATATTTGGCTTTTTGGGGGGAGAAAAAGTTTCATGCCACTGGAATGCTATTTTCATGACAATTTCAAAATAGTATGACAGGACACAAATTGTACAGTGGCTAATAAGAAAAAGGTTTGGTGCTCCTCAAGCAGGAATATTATACAAGTTACATGGAGCAAGAATTTTACGCACCATATTTCCGCAGCAGTATAGTGTTCACGTTTGTTTGCCTCGCACGGTTAACTAGTGAAGCAGAGGGCTGTGGTTATACCTTTTTATAAGGAAGAACGAGGACTGGAGTGAGTATAAACATTTTGAGAGAACTTTTATGGGTAAGGTGTTGAGGAAAAAAGTGATAGAAAAGGTAAGGCTGGTGTTGGAATAGTTGGTGGGATTATGGTTAAATCTATGTAGTAAAGCAGATAGTAGAGTATTTACGAGAAAAGGACTGCAGGATAGAGCAATTACGGATAAAGGGAAAACATTTGACTAAGTAGGAAGAGATTATGGAAGGTTATAGGTCGGTATGGATGGCAAGAATATTTGTTGAAAGCAGTTTAATAGCTTTTACGGTGACAGTGAAATTTGCGTAAGAGTAGACATATTTTGGATTGAATGGTTTAGTAGTGAGATAGGGGTATGTGGTGTTCCCTTCGTTGTCCAGTATACGAGTGTGGTGTCCCCTTCTTTGTTCAGTATACTTATGTGATGTCCCCTTTGTTGTTCAGTATACGTGTGTGGTGAACCCTTTGTTGTTCAGTATACGTGTGTGGTGTCCCCTTCTTTGTTCAGTATACGTGTGTGGTGTCCCCTTCGTTGTTCAGTATACATGTGTGATGTCACTTTCCTTCTTCGGTATACGTGGTGTCCTGTGAAAAATGAGCCAAACATGAGGAGGTTATTATGAGGCAATTTGGAGTGAAAAATATTATATCAACATTGGTTCATTTGTCATCCTTTAAGAACCTACTGTTGCCGATTCCAAATATGGACGAAATTTATCTCACTCACAATTCGCTCATAAGGTCATCGGTAAAAACATAAGGTCATCTGCAATAAACATAAGGTCATCAATAACTGTGGTCCAGTAATAGCAGTAAATTTGACCCATGTTGATATAGCACTTATTACATAGAGTCATCCCATACATACCCTTCATACTATCACTCATACTTACCTCATGCCTATACTTATCCTACACACCTGTCATATTCGTTCTCACATCTATCATACTAATATATACCCTTCATACACACTTTTCTCCAGGACTCCCTGTACATACATAAATCAGCTGGTAACTAAGAGACATACATGAAAAGGCTAGGGTGCTAATTCAGAATAAATAGCCATGGAAGAGGTGCTACGAATCCTCCTGCGCCACCTGGATTACGGCTTTGTTTCCCTGCCCACCTGGATGCTTGCGTGTCCTTACAGGTGAGGTGCCACAGGATTGTGTTTTACCAGTAGGACATGTATTTATTTTATCCTGAATGTAATCGGCTCTGGGGATAAACTTGACAAGCCGTTCCCGTAAGCCCCAGCAGTCCTACGTGCCACATACTATCAGGTATCACCATCTGGACACTAACCCCTCAGTCCTTACTGAGTACATACAAGGGCTGCCTCAAACATGACCGGTATGACAGTTTTTTTTTTTTTTTTTTTTTTTTTTTTTTAGTACCATGTTGGTGGGTCTAGCGGAAGATCAGATTTTTTTTTTTTCTTTTTGTGCCACCGGATTGTTCTCTGCTTATGTCTGGGATGAAAACTGCGTCCTGTCGAGCAGCTGACAGGCTCTGATTTGATGGTCTGTGCTGGAGAAATGCCAGTCAAAGAAAATACTTCCTAGATCAGTGTTAACCTGTTTTATTAAAATGACAAATTCGGTGTTTTATTTTTGCTACTCTATGACAAAGTATGCATCTTAGTAGAGACTCTTGGAAATGGAGGGGTTACAGTAGATATTTTACCTTCAACACTTTCAGTTGAATAAATATCATCTGTAAATAGCAAGAATATACAAAGTAAAGTCATTAGTTTCGTTCCTGTGGTTTGTAAGTTTTTTTGTTTTATCATAGTATATTTGTAAAATCTTCACGATCATTTTAATTTTTTTTATAAAGTGAGCAAGATGATTTGGTGGTAGCAAGATATCAACCCCTTGAATACTGTACCATATTTTTTAGTTTATTCATATTGCCAGCTGATGACTTGATGTAGCGTCAGGGAGAGGTTTCATAGTGTGGCGACTGGATGGCTGGATTGAATGGCCTAGACCCGGGCACAGATTTCAATTCTATACACAATTTTTGCACTAAGAGCTAAGTTTGATTTTCCCAGGATGATCATTCTTCCATTTTCCTTATTCCTTTTACTCTGAACAAACTTAACCTATCCTCTCCTAACCTAACCTAAACTAAGAAGGCAAATCTAGCCTAACCTAGTCTTTCCTGAATAAGAAAAAGTAAAAAAAATGGAACACAGAAAGGAAGTCAGCCACTCGGACCCCTAATCTCCTAATGAGTCAATAGAGGACAGATGGATGGATGGACATAACGTTTCAGTAATACTGTGAGTCTTACTTCATTAACTATCTATCTATCTATCTATTGCCAGACGCCTCAATCCCGTTTGGAGTGGCCACAAACAAATCGCCTCCAAGTCGCCCTGTCCCCCGCCATTTCACTGCCCTGCTCCCAACTCACACCCCCCTCTCTCATATACCTTTCCACCCATCCATCCATCTCATCCTCGACCTCCCCCTCCCTCTTCCCCCCTCCACCTCACTCACATACACTCTCTTCGCCAGTCTTTCACCCTCCATCCTCTCCACATGGCCAAACCACCTCAGTGTGTTCCTCATAACGCTTCCTATCACATCCACATCAACACCACAACGCTCCTTTATATCCTCATTCGTCAGCCTGTCTTTCCATGTGACTCCACAGGCTCCTCTTAAATAACTCATTTCCACTGCTCTCACTCTTGACTTGTGTCCTTCCAACAACGTCCAAGCTTCACTTCCATACGTTAGAGTTGGTATCACAATACTGTCATGTAGTAACTTTTTCACTTCCATGCTCACTTCCCTGTTTCTTATCACTGCTTTCAAAGAACCAGCAACCTTTCTTCCCTGCTGTACCCTTTCAAGCACTTCACCCTCCAAACCTCCATCCTTACTCATCACACTACCCAAGTACTTAAACATACTCACATTTTCCAATTCCTCACCATCCAACCTCGCCGTACATTCACTGACTTCACCTCTCTCAAAGACCATCACTTTACTCTTCCCTACATTCACCTTTAGATTCCGTTTCTTACACACTCTCCCAAACTCATCCACAAAGCCTTGCAGCTCCCCTTCGTCTTCACTCAACAACACTGTATCATCTGCAAACAACAGTACAGGGAGTTTCCAAACACTATCCTCTCTCACCAGGGCCACTCCAACATCCACTACCCTACCTTGTACCTCTTTTATTACCCCATCCATGTACAGATTGAACAACCATGGAGATATGACACATCCCTGTTTCAACCCAACTTTCAAAGAGAAAAATTCACTTAGTTCACCATCCACACGCACTGCAGCCTTCGCACCATCGTACATACTCTTCACAGCATTCAACAACTTCCCATCTACTCCATATATTCTTAACACTTTCCACAATCCTTGTCTATCCACCCTGTCATATGCTTTCTTCAAATCCATGAAAGCCGCATACAACTTCTTTCCCTTCTCTAGAAACTTTTCCACTAAAGATCTAAGAATGAATATCTGATCTACACAACCTCTTCCCTTCCTAAAGCCTCCCTGTTCTTCTCCAACTAATTTCTCTGTTCTTTCTCTAACTCTGTCAATAAGTATCCTACCATACACTTTTCCTATTATACTAAGAAGACAAATGCCCCTATGATTACCACACACTTCTTTTTCCCCTTTTCCTTTGTACAAGGGAATAATTATACCTGACTTCCAATCCTCCGGGACTCTACCTTCCTCCCAGGCCAATCTGCACATCTTCCATTCTATCCTACTGATTTCTTCCTGTCTTCTCACTTCCCTCCTCCTCCCAGCCATTCCCCGACCACTTATACTCACATTACTTCCATCCTCTACGTTCAACAATTCCTTAAAGTGCTCTCTCCATCTGCTCACTTTTTCTCCCTTCTCCACTAGTAATCTACCATTTTTATCTTTCACTCCCCTGCTAACTTCACTTCCATCCTGTCTTACTCTTTTCACCTCTTTCCAGAACATTTTCTTACAGTCCCTCCACTTTACACTCAAATTCCTTCTAAATTCCTCATCCACTCTCTTCTTACTTTCTCTTACTAATCTTTTCACCTCTCTCTTTCTTTCTACATATAACTCTCTCTTCCGCCTCTCAACTTCTTCCACGCCCCTATTTCTCATCCATTCATTGTATGCTTTCTTCTTTTGTGCCACAGCCTGTTTCACCTCTTCAGTCCACCACGCTGTTCCTTGCACCCCCCTCCGTCTTCTCTTCCTTCCACACACCACATCACATGCTGCACATATTTCTTCTGTAAATATCCTACACACACCTTCCACGTCTCCCATCTGCTCCAGTTCATATTTGCCTAATCGTTCCTCCACTTCTCTCTTATACTCTGCCTTTTTCTCATCCTCTTCTAACCTTTCCACTCTCCTTGCCACTACTCCTTCCTCTCGTCTTTCCTTTCTTCTATTCCTCCATCTTACTTGAAATCTAATTCTGGCCACCACCAAGTAGTGGTCAGAAAGTCCACTCCCCCATACTCTATAAACTCTTGCATCCATTACACATCTTCGCATCCTTTCATCCACACACACATAATCAATCATTGCCTTCCTTTCATTCAGTTCACCACCCACCCTTCTCATCACTCGCCATGTATACCTGTGGATCATTTTATGCCTGAAGAGGGTATTGGCTATCACCAAACCCCTCCCAACACAAATGTCCACTAACGCACTCCCATTCTCATCTATCTCAGCAGGCACACCCCACTCACCAACTATTCCATCCACCTTCACATTCCCAACTTTACCATTCATATCACCAATCAAAAACACTCTCTCATTCCTTCCAAACTTTTCCATGCACACTTCTACATTTGTCCAGAACTCTTCTCTCACTCTTCTAGCACGGTCTTGCGTTGGCGCATACACACACACAATCGCCCACATTTGTATTCCAACTTTCAACTTTACCCACACAATCCTAGACCCAACTGATCCATACTGTCTTATGCTTCTCTTCCATCTTTTACTCACAACTATACATACTCCTTCCTTTGCCCTCTCATTCTCATCTACTCCTGCACATATACCCCATCCATACTCCCATTCTCTCACAC
Organism: Coenobita brevimanus; assembly: GCF_032717465.1. Taxonomy (NCBI): domain Eukaryota; kingdom Metazoa; phylum Arthropoda; class Malacostraca; order Decapoda; family Coenobitidae; genus Coenobita; species Coenobita brevimanus. Next base: position 25,179,745 of record NC_137017.1, read on the forward strand.
TTTCTCCTCTCCATTTTGTTTCAGTTATTCCACATACATCCACTTTCGCACCCTCAAGCACCTGGACAATCTCTCTCTCTTTCACCTCATCATTCGCTCCCCTTACATTCCATGTTCCAATAATCATGTCCTTTGTCCGGTCCTTGGTCGTCATCGTTTGGTCAGTCCTTGTCCGAGGCTTATTGTTTGTTTTTTTAGTTAGTTGTTTTCCGGGGAGAGGCACTAACCCTCCGCCAACCCTTTTAGTCGCCTTTTACGACAAGCAGGGATACTGGGGGAGTATTCTTGAAAAACCCCCCTACCCCCAGGGTAGAGATCCCTTAAGCTGAAGAGGTTAAAAAGAAATTATCCATTTTCCAGATTCAGACACTAGCTTAAAAAAAGGTCGAAGAAAAAAAAAAATCCGCACTTGAGTAAAACTTCTCACTGTACAGATATTAGGCACTGCATTGCAGAAGACACAGTGAGAGATTAAGCATGCCATATCTGCATAATTTACGCATCCAGAATCTAAACTCGCCATGGCTTTGTTTGTCTCATCGAGGGTACGTCAGTCTGTAAATGTCAATCCCTCACGTTAAGGAAGACAGACGTGTGTGGATAAATTGTGGGTTCGTCGATGTCGTTTTTTTCCACCGATTTTACTTCTCTTTCTGTTTTCTCGCACTTACTGTCCCAGATTTACTCACCACGTAAATGTTCAGAGATTTACTTCTTCCTCTCCCACTTACATTGTTCAGCGTTCTCATTAATCGTTTAGTTCCCTCGCTGCGATGAAGTTATTTTTCCCTTTGCTCTTGCTACCCTCAGACGATTTTACTCCGCTAGAGAGGAGTGTTTGAACTGGAAGGTTTAGATATAGTTTTCATTAATCCTTTTACTGTTGCTGATTTCCCTTGAGCTGACAGTTCGATAACGAGCATGCCCTCGGAATGAAGGGATTAACAAATTTGCTACCGCTGATGCTCTTGGCTATTTCATTCAGGAAAACACCAGGAAATTTTGTTCAGCTGAGAAGAATTCCAGCTGTCAAAGGCTTCACCAGATGTTTGGAGACACTCAGTCGCTTCTATTGGTTCACATAAAAATTTTCTTCACATTAACACTGCACCATTTGTATCAGTCAAGACAAACCCCATAGTCCATTTACCTTAATTCGGCGGAGATGACTGTCCTTTTGTAGTTTATTTTCCTGTATCCCAGTGACAGTATAACACTTCTATGGCCGCAGGTCCTTTCCATCGCCCTTTTTCGTGACAAGCGCCATATTGTGGTTGGAAAGTTGGTGCCAGGGAGAGCTGGTGTTCCCATTTCACCATCCCTCACTGCTAGCATTTGACTATCCTCATTTGGTGATACTTTTCAGTGCTTTCAGTAACACGGGGAGTAGGCTAGCATACTCTCTTACGCATCTTCCTCTAACTCTTTACACCAAATACATACTCATTACACACCAAACGTCCTGTCTCCGAATTTTTCGAAAATGGCGATACAATTCCCAGCCTCGGAGTCTCCGGAAAAGGGAGGGAGGGGGACACAAATACTCCCACCATCTGCCCCTCATCAGGTGACGACCAAGTGGGATGCATGGAACCATTGTCTGACACTCTCTTCCTGTTCACTCCTGCAAATTCGTGGTCTTTCCTCTAATTTTCTCTCAACTGGACACCACCTGTCCTCTTAACAAACTTCACCTTCTCTTCCTCATTGAGACTCAGCTGTCTGAGGCAACTGAGAGCAAATTTTTTTCTCTCTATCCTCCTTCTTCCTCAATACTCATTTCAAAGCCAAAGGTGGTAGATTAGTACTGTACATGGTGGGTTTTTCTACTTGAAGAGGGTCGGTCTTTCTTATCGCGAATAAAGTCGTCTGAAATAAAGAACTAACTAAAGTAGCCGTTATTAGAGACAATGAATTGTTCCCTTTTTGCCTTATGAGAGCATTAGTATTCTGTTATTCCTGGCCCCAGACGGAGTGAAATAACCGAAGGGGCGACTTAACGTAGTAATGGGGCTAATGGAGACTGTACTTAACCCATCAGATTGAAAAAGTCTGAAAAAGTCATCTGTAGGTATCAAAAGCATACGTAAAAACACTTTCACGTAGTAGATGGAATAAATGAATAACTTGTCCTGCTGTCATGTAGCTCTGGGTACCACATAAAATTTTAAACGTCACCTGGAGAAAATTACCACCTAGCTTCAAACACAAACTAAGCATGTTCTTTGCTGAATAATGCAAGGCTCTGAAATAGTCATTGTGAGGGAGACGAGAGACGTGGCAGTGTGAGGTGTGGCGAGAAGTGTGGCGGTGTACTAGGGTGTGGCAGTATGAGGATTGGCAGTGTGAGCGTGGCACTGTGTAGTGTGGCAGTGTGAGGTTTGGCAGTGTGACGTGTGGCAGTGTGTTGTTTGGCAATGTAAGATGAGGCACTTTGAGGTATGTCTGTGGTGTGGCAGAGCGAGATAGAAGAGTATGTGGTTTGGTAGTGTGAGGTGTGGCAGTGTGTGGTAGAGCAGTGTGTGATTTGACAGTGTGAGGTGTGAGTGTGTGTGGTGTGGCAGTGTAGACTGGTGTAATGTAAGATTTGTTAGTGTAAGATGCGGCACTGTGAAGAGAGGCAGTGTGTGGTGCGTTAGTGTGTGAGGCGTGGGAGTGTGTGTGTGATGGTGTTTGGTGTGGTAGTGTGTGGTGTGGCAGTTTGAGGCGGCATCATCATCTCCCCTTCCTCTCCCTCCATGACTCCTCTAGTATCTTTCTAGTTCTTCACAATTTTGTTTCTAACATCACTCTTCCTTCTTCTCACCTCTCCTTCTCTCTTCTGTAGTCTCTGCTCTCCCTTTGACTTTCTTTTCTTATTCAACACTTTTATCCACCTCACTTTCCTCATCTCGCCTTTCATCATTCCCCCTGCATACTTATCATCCTCGATCTAAATCTCCCTTCTTGCTCACCTCCTTCTCCTCTCCTCTCTGTCTTCCTTCAACGTCCTTGTCTTCCCTCACTTCCGACTTTCCTTATCTTCCTTCTCGCCCTCTCCTCTCCTTCTCATCTCACTGCCTCTCTTTCTCTCTCTCTGTCCTCTTCTCTCTCTTACCCTCTTCGCTCCTCGTCTTATCTTTCTCGCTCTCCCGTTCCTACTCATTCCTCCGACTCTCCACTTCTGTCATTCACTGCCACCCTAGCAGACGACAGAATAATACAAGCCCTAAACCCCAAGCTGGATTTCATAATGAGAGAGAGAGAGAGATGTACCTGATACAATCCACAGAGTACGGAAGTAACATATTCGCTCTTTGGTCTGCCCTTTATCATTAACATGACATTTACATAACAGAAGTTCGCAAAAATACGCTTCTCATCTAAAAGGCGGACGTTATTTGAATACGCCCTATGACAAAGCCGTGTCCTACATCTAATGCGGAAAATTCCCAGAGGTTTCAAATGCGCAAAAACAGTACCGAAGAATAAAAATAAACATAAATGGCACAGAATTTCAGCAACTCTCTTCTCTTGTTTAACCTAGTGTGCGAAAATATCCAGATGTTACAGGTTGGTGTGTGGAATAATATTTAGGTTACAGTAGGGGACATGAGTTGACTGTCTTTCACCTTTTCTTTCACCTTTCTGTTTCACACATTCATCTGCAGGCTAATTATAAACGTGAGAGTGGCTTGGTATATTTATCTGATTTTATAGGACTCTCTCTGACATAATGCTTCAGTGAGAAAGCTGTCGAATATGACCTAATTGTGATATAGTCGCAGCGGAACATTGGATCTTGTTTTGTGTCAGACTGCACAAGCACCTTCCTTCAACTGTACCTGCATATGAAGACGGCTGTGTTACGAATACTTTTAACTCAAGGACTGTCTGGCTTTCTCTTTCGTAACGGTGTTGTGTATTTTATTATTGTTTCATTTAAGTAACCAGCCCACAGCTTCGGACAAACGTATACGTAAAACGGGCTCAGGTAGGGCCGACACTGTTTTGTCTCCACAATGTACAATTTTAATTCGAGTGTGTGGCTTAACCCTTTAACTTTGGTGGTATGTGGTGGCAACAATTATCCACTCACTTGATGTACAGCTGCCCATTTCTTCCGTCACGTTTATTGTTCTTTCTCCGTGTCCAAGTAGATAAAAAGTCGAAGTAGATAGGGAAGGTCCAAGGAGAAGAAGTCCAAAAAGGTTAAATTAGAGTTGAATGTATATAAAAAGTCAGTCCAAATAGACAGAGAAAGTTGGAGTTATAGCATAAGTCAAGTCAACATATTTTTTTCCCATGCGGTCACTGGCAATTGAGTTCCAGGAAGGTCAGGATGGAGGTATGGATACGACTTAAAGCAAAAAGTTAGGTGAACCAGTATGCAACTTGAGGGACACAGTTCCTCTAGAGCTTAGGTGCCCAGGATTCCATATCCCTGGACTTATGGAACAGTGAAAAATGTGGAAACGACTATAGGTGTGTTACAGTAAGTGCGGATTGGAGTGGGACGCTTCTAGCATTTGTTTCTCATTTTTTTTTAGATAACTGCTTCTGAAATGTGTCCAACCTTTCTTGAACATTTACTTGTATTCCAGATAAATTTCTTCAATTACCTGCATCTCAGAGTTTCATGGTTTCATCAGATAACTACTTCTCAGAATTGTCAGAACTTTCTTTAAATTTTACTTGTGTGCATCAGATTTTAAAAATTACCCGCTTCTCAGAATGCATTAAAGCTTTCGTATGTCTGCTTTTGAATCCATTCTGATGGCATTTGGATACGTGCGGATAAGTAGAAAAGTGCTTCAGATACTTCAAATAATTGTTTTTCAGACAAACCAAAAGTTCTTCATATAAACACTTTTTAAGAAAATGTTAAGTTTCTTCTGAAAATCCTAATAAATAAATGGCGAGTGTTTTTTAATGTGTGAGTGAGAATCAGATGCTGCTTTACATATGTGTTTCTTAAATGTCAAAGGCTGCTCAAAATACCTTTTTAAATGTCAAAAAGTACTTAAAATGTCAACTTCGTAAATGTCAAAAACTAATTAAAGTATCTACTTCATAAACGTCAAACTGATTAAAATATCTACATCTTAAATGTCAAAAACTGCTTAAAATATCACCTTAAATGTCAAAATTTTGTTTCAACTTTTTGGATCTTAAATGTCAAAAACTGCTTAAAATATCTGCTTCTTAAATGTCAAAATCTGCCCAAATTATCTCCTTTCAAAATATTAAGAGCTGCTTCAAATATCTGCCGATTAAATGTCAAATCCTGCTAAACAATATCTGCTTCTTAAATGTAAAAGTTACTTCAAATTTCTGCCTCTTAAATGTCAAAGTTTCTTCGAACTGGCGCTTTGTAGCTGTCAAAAATTCTTCAGATACTTGCCATTCATTCATTCATCATTCATCATTCGGACCTCCTTTCCCACCCTAGGGCAGGGTTTGTGGTAGGTGGGGGCGCCCATCATCCACTCACTCAGTGTAGATGTGCCGTATGATCTCTACATTGAGTGACAAGCAAAATGGTTTCCTGTACCCAGGAAACCATTTACTACTCTGGTTGGCAACCATATAACCGAGGTTTCTGGCAGGGTAAAGTGTCCCCCAGATTCCCCTATCCAAAATCACATAATCATGGCAGTCGTCGTTTCATCATGGCAGTCGTTTCAGAGATACTTGCCATTCCATTATGAAAAAAAAAAAATCCTCATTTGACATCAGTACCACAAGAAACCGTAGCAATTTTTCCCACGTATGTTTGTAAGTTTTCCATTTGCACAATGTAGGGCACTGTGATAGAAAAACAAATCCCACCATTGTTCCAACCCACTCGGTTCATGCAAACATTGTGGGTTTTCAGAGATGCACAGGTCTGGAAATAATTTAGTAGGAGTAAGATCCTGGTGTGGAGAATTCATAGCCAATAAAAAATTAACACCTCCAATCTCGGACGCCTCGTCCAGGTGAAGTAGTATATTCTGGTGACAGCAGGAATATCAAACGCAGTGCTATTAAACGTGTTAATAAAGATTGTTTCTGATTTCTCCGCTACCAGACGCCTCTCCTAAACTGAGTCAATTCGTCCTGTGATAGCAAGAATAAAATGTGAGATGGTATGACACGGAAGATGATACTGAGGATTTTTGTTTTTCTAATCCTTCCACTACCAGACGCCTTTCCTAAGCTGAGAAAAATAGTCTGGTGGTAGCAAGAACAAAAGATGTCATGGTGGTGATGGGGTTAACCTCGATGACTTGGAGTGTAGTTCTTTTTACCATCCGACAGACGATTTTAGTCAGCTGAGGGGAAATTTCATGATCAAATAAAGCTTTCACTTACTCCTTCAGTACAACAGGTCTCCTCTAGTGTGAATAAAATTGTCAAAATGTATCAAGAATAAAGCAAAGGAACACGTCATTTGGTCCAGTCGTTTACGGATATTTTTTTTCTAACCTTCCACGACCAGAGGCATATTCGAAGCTGACGAAAACCGTATTTTGGTGGCAAGAATAAAATATAAGGCGCCAAGATACTGAAGGGAATAACACTATCAGGCTCCTACGACTCACTATTAGATAAATTCAGTCGTCTTTCACTAAACACAATAATATACCGGCATTAGAGTTGACCCGACCGTGAGAGGGTAATGGTGGCCGTATGAACACTCCAAGGCTCCTCTGACTCTAATCTGTATAGTATCAACAACTTCCACTTCCCTCCTATCAACTCTTACTTTCCCACCCCCTCCCACGTCCTTCTTACCCATCCTACTTACCCATCCTACACCTTCCCATCTCTCTCTCTCTCTCTCTCTCTCTCTCTCTCTCTTACATCCTCCCATCTTTCCTACCCTTTCTCACCTCACTCTCTCTCCTCTCCACCCACATCTCACCTCACCCCACTTCTCTTCCCCACCTTCCATCTAAGGCCAGGACATCCTCAGCAGCGACCTTTGGATTCCTCAGGGTGCTTCATCATTCACTCGACTAGAAACTGGTGGCGACTTGAATGTGTGCCCTCCCACACCCCAACACCCCATTACCTTGTTTATCTGGCTATTTTGGTCCATAATCAGTGGGGACAAAAAAAAAAAAAAAAAAAAAAAAAGATAGAAAAAAAGAGAAGAAAAAAAAAGAAAAATGCACGGGCTCCTGTCGACTACTCAGAAACATTAAAACGCATAAGCTTTCCCAACCAACAACTCTTTCTGTCGCCTCTGTTGGTATTTTTGTCTAAGAAAAAAGGTCGACGTGGGATTTTGGCTATCGACTCCAAGAAGGACGATGAAGATATGACCCTTTTCCCCCGCCCTACCACTACCTTAGCTTCTTTAGTTAATCTGGTCCATAAACAGAAAGAACCAAAAGACGGAGATTTTTGAAGATTGATACATATCGACTACACTAGTATCACTGATGTTCTTTCCCCTTGTCTGCACCACACTGCCAGGTTCTGTGGCCTATGGAATGAAGCTGGTCTCTAATTATCAACAGCCACATTACTAACATTAAGAATGAGATATGGACAAGGGCTTATATGTTAACGATAATTCCAAAAGTATGTCACTGTGAGGGAACATGTCCGCCATGCTTCGTAGGTGACTGCAGTGTGTACGAGTAATGTGATGTTCTGGTTGATCACAATGACAAGTGGTCCACAAAAGGACTTCAAACACTACAGAGTAATTACACCAACGAATACGTAAGCTCTATACATGAACGTCAACCATTATGGGAAGCCCTATACCCTCTTGTACGCAGTCATATCAAGAAACCTTCTCGAGTACAACACCCACGCCCTAAAATCAGTTTAAGGTCCATAACGGGGCCCTGTCTTGTGCACTTGACCTTTGGCTGGTTGCTCTCAAAATCAAGTTACTTCATCAGTACCTTACCCATAACCCATCTACCAAGTCTGGTCCAGATCGAATGAAAACAGTTCAAGTTAATCGGGCCAACATTTGACCCTTTCTTTTGGTTTTTATCGCTGACCACTTATGCCCAAAACTGTATCATTTAATTCTTTTTCTCCACCAAGTTTGATCACAGTCGGGTTAGAGCCTTTTGGATTAACCTCTGACCCTTTTCTTCCTCCAAATAATCACTTAATTCATTGATATTCCTCAAGCATTGTACTACATTTGGCTCACTTCCATGAAGCAGTTTTTCCGTAGCTCTACACACAGAAGGTCAGACAGCGGGGAGGGGAGGAGGAGGGGACGGAGGAGGAGGACAAGAATAGTATAGAAGTTTCGCCATTGTAATGATGGATGAGATACGTGAAGGTGTGCAAACCGTAATTAATTGTGAGAAAAATGTGTACCACAATATCAAATGAAGAAGTTGGAAAAAACAGAACTGGAGGGAACATGGGTGTGTAAGAGTGAAAGTGTGAATAAGGGAAAGTACATGAAGAGGTGGTAAAAGTGTGAGAGGGAAAAGTGTGATGATGGAAGTGTGAAAACGTATAACTAGAAGGAACACAGCGTACAATTGTGAAAAAGGTAAAAGTCGAGATGTGAACAAGTGTGAATGGTACAAAGTGTGAAAAGATGTGAAGATGCTGGAAAAAATTATGATGAAATTAATATGTGCGGGTGAAAAGCTGTAAACAATAGGAAACTTAGTGTGACAGGAGTGAAAAAATATGGAAAAAATGCTAAGGTATAAAGGAAAAAGAGAAAGGAAGAAAGAAAAAGTGCTAAAGCGAGCGCGAGTGTGTGAAAATATCGGATCTCTATTCGGGTCGGCGTGGGGGAATGAGTGCTTGAGTCTTTAATGCTTGCCTTGAGAGAGAGAGAGAGAGAGAGAGAGAGAGAGAGAGAATTTTCTTCTTCTCAGTGGTGGTAGTGAGATGTAATGATGGTGGTTGGTGGTGGCTGTAGTAGTGAGATGTGCTGTAGTTGTGGTGGTGATGGTGGCTGGTGTGTGAATTGGGAAGTACACCCTGTGAATATGGTAGCTATAAATTGACTGGTACTTCATTTAATAACATTAATTGATCCAGAGTACAAATGGGTGTGGTGGGTGGAATGGAGTGGGCGAGATGGGCTAGGCTGGTGTTGGGTGGCGGACCACGACGGGGGAAGTATACCCAGTGAATATGCTTTTCTAGGTCCGCAGCCAGTGTTATGACATTGATAACATCGGAGCTGAAATAGGTGGGACGGGTGGGAAGAAATGGGCGGGATGGACTTGAGGGTTATTAGGTTACCGGTAATACAGATAAGAAGGTGTACGGAAAAATTATATCTATAAATAAACAGATAAATGAATAAATAAAATGCTGTCTAAACGTGCAAATTTGAGGTACTGCTTCAGGCATAGGCTGGGTGGAGACGAATTGGCATGATTGTCTGGGACGGTGGTGGGTTATTGGCTTTGACAGGGTAGGAATACCTTGCGACTGTTGGTACTGCAGGTCATTTGGCTGCAGAGGCAGTTAGTTTTACGATGGTTAACACATCAGAGCAGAAATGGGTGGACTGAATACTGAGGAATGGTCAGGATGGGCTGGGATGGTGAGGATGCGAAGAAAACTGTGCTGAGGAACTGGTTGTTGTAGGCAGATCCCTAGGTACAAGTCAGAGTTGATGGGAAAAATAAGGGTGCATGAGAGAGAAAGAAGTAGGTGAAGTGAGCTAGGATGATGGTTGGGAGTAGGGCAGTGCGGGATTATTACACCCTGTGAAGACTGGTGCTGTAGAATGAACGACGATGGTGGTGGAAAGGTGCGAGTGACAGAAGTTATGTTCCAGGAGACAGTGACGTTGAAAAAGAGTGGGTTGGGTGGAAAGGAGTGGGCTGGACCAGGTGGGATGATGGTGGGTTGTGAAGCAGAGCGTGGGCAATACAGACTGGGATGTGTTGTATGAATATAGCGATGGTATACTTCATAATGTTTTCAAAGCAAATAAAAAATATAATAAAGTAAAAACTAATTGAGGGAGTAATCTTGCAATATTTAGCACTGCAGCCATGACATATAAGGAGGAGCCAGAACCCAGAATGCCTGCAGTCTATTTCTGTAGTGAAGAAGGCTGCAGTGTGGGAGAGGTTGCAAGGTGTAGTGGTGAGGTGCGGTGAATATTTGACAGGACTGGCGAGTCCGCAGGGGAACGCTTTCTGGGCCAAAGCTCTGTATCTAACAATTTGTAATGTACTTTATTTTATTATGGTATTTGTGTATAATGTTTTCTAGTTTGGAGAGTCTATTGTTAAGAAGACGAGTAAGGAAGTGACTGCTGTAGAAGATAGGATTACTACAACTACTGCTACAGCAGCAGCAGCAATAACAAAATACTGCAGCAACCACTACAAATACTACTACTACAACTACTTCTGCTACTACTATTACTACTACTATCACTACTGCTGCTGGCAACTACTTGTACTGCTGCTGCTGCTGCTAGAACCATCACACACACACACACACACACACACACACACACACACACACACACACACACACACACACACACACACACACACACATCATCTGTTGTCATCATCAGCTGTCCGTGGATTTTTTTTTTTTACGGCAACTATTCCTATCTCTGATTCTTCTGTCACTCTCTTGGTGGCAATGCCCCCCCCCCCTCTCTCTCTCTCGTGCTACACAGGTACCTCAAATATTCATCCCTGATAAATTCATGCAAGCTTTTCTTGAGTACAAAGTATTCAGCGACATATAGAAGCGGAAATGATTTAGAAGCCAGTGTATAAGACTTTTCATACTTGCAGCTTGTAAAGTTAAAGCGTACAGTGCGTTCTTTTTACCAGCAGTCGGGAAGTATGTCTGCTGCTTCAGAGTAATATTTAGTAAGACAGACTTTTAAAATTGGATAGGTTAGATACATATAAGAGTTTTTTCACAGATGAAGCTAAGGAAGGCTATAGATAACATTTCATACATCGAACAGAAAGCTAAGATTAAGAAAGGCTACATCTAATATATCACATATCGAACAGTAAGATTAGACTAACGGAAAATTCATATAACATTTCTCATTTCGAACAGAAAGATAAGAGTAATAAAAGATACGTCTACCAATTTCCATATCTTACGGTAAGCTAACAGACTATATCATGCATTTCCAGTGTCAAAGTCTTTCTCCTAAGCTGGAAAAGATTCGTTCGGTGATGTTAAGAATACAGAGGGGAAAAAGTAATCGAAAGTTAAACCTATCTTATAGTTCGAACAGTTTCTCAAATGGTATTGTCTGGTGTGAGCACAAGCATAAAAAACTTACCTTAAGTCAGGAGATTAATGAAGACTCAGTTGAACTCCTCTAGATCGACACTTCTCCAAATTTGAAGGAAATCGAGTAATAGAAAAAAGCACATCGCCCACGAGCAATCAGGAGCTCTCAGGAACCTCGCTGGACTCTCAGGCAAATGGGTATGGACCATACTTAAGTTGTTTGCATGGCGGAATATTAAGTTCAGAGTTCCAGGGGAGATGGGCTTTGATATTATTACTCCAACCTGTCAAGGGTACGTGATTAATCTTATGAAACTGAGTGTATAGTGAGAGAAGGGTGTGTGTGTGTGTGTGTGTGTGTGTGTGTGTGTGTGTGTGTGTGTGTGTGTGTGTGTGTGTGTGTTGGGTGAGACAGTGTAAGCTGTGATAATATGAAGTGCTGGAATGTGTGGAAGTTTGTGGCGTTGCAGTGTGGGGCGTCGTAGTGTTTGATGTGACAGTGTGAGTTTTAGCAGTGTGAAGTGTGACAGAGCGAAGAGTAGTAGTCTGTGGGGATACCTTGTGTAGTGTGGTTGTGTGTAGTGTGGCAGTGTGAGGTGAGGCGATGTGTGTTTTAAATTTCCACGCCGAATATATACACAGGTGAGTGGGCTGACTTCATTAAATGTTAGTTCCGTTTTGTGATGCAGAGAATTAATGTGTTTTATTGGTTATCACAGTTTGTTATCAGAGTGTACCAGAATGTGATATAGATTGGACTGGAGAGAGAGAGAGAGAGAGAGAGAGAGAGAGAGAGAGAGAGAGAGAGAGAGAGAGAGAGAGGGGACATCAGATGAGAAATATTATGTAAGCGGATAATAATAATTGAGTATGCACAGAAAATTGTATGTGAATGTAGAAGGTACTATCTCAGATAAACAATTTAATATTATACACATGTGGAATAAAACATAAGAAAACAAAAGCATATCGAGAGAGTGTGTAGAATGTATAAGTAATATAAAGTAGTTATTGAATAAAATTAAAGTATGTACTATAGATTAATCGATTAGCAAATGTAATGAAAAAATAGTAAGATGTGAAGATTAAAAAAAAAAAAAATTCAGATATATATCCTATATATATTTATTTGTCAGAGGAATTAAGGGAACCATTTGTGAGGTATAGCCCGTAGATATACCATCAGGAATTCATGTTATTCTGAAAGACTCCGTACTACAACTGGATACTTTATTGGGAGAGAGTTCTATTACACTCTTTGAAATTATTCGGTGAGAGGAAAGTGAGTTTCCGTTTTTACCCAGCCCCATGACGTTACTCTGAGTTAAGGAATTGTCAGCTGTTTACACTTGTCTTCTCAGCATTCCCTCCCTGAAGCATCAGATCTTGGCCAGAGGTAGCGACCACTGCCAGTTCATTGCATTCTGGCAGCGTCTGAGTCGTAATGACTAGGCAACAAACATCCGCGCACTTACATTTGTCTAAACAAATGTGAGAGGATTTTATGTGTACTCATCTAACAATTTCTTAACTCAGCTTAACGTCATGACATTGTGTAAAAACGAAAACTCATGTTCCTTTCTCCGGATGATTTTAAAAGAGACAGAGAACTGATAGACTCCGAGAGAGTAACAAAACTCTTTCCCAGTAAAGTATCCAGTAGTAATACGGAGTCTTTAAGAGTAACCTGAATTCCTGATGGTACATCTACAGGCTACTGTATATCTTACACATTTTAAATTCTGAAACACCTTTATATAATTTAATCATTTTGTATTCGAACGATTTTCCTCGACTTTGAAATATATATGAAACAGTAGTGATTTATTACAGTGCCTTTGAGTAACGGTAAATATGTTGCTAATGGACGACAGACTTTGGCGGACTGAGATGGACGAACGATGCTTGCAAGTCATGAAGCACAATTTTTGATGGTCACTGCTTCTTCTCTGCCTTTAACCCCTTTCCGCCCGATGTCCTCAATATAGGACGGAACTGGGCATTTTTAAAATTTAATAAAGAAGAGAACCCCGGGATAGGGACCAGTGAGCTTCGCGACTATGAGTCGACAGGCGGAGGACGGTACGCCCAGCACCCTTCCAACAAAATCCCTCGCCCAGGAACTGTGGGAGCTAAGGGGTTAAATTTTCACTAGGTTACGAAATAAAACTCACTCTAAGCTAAACTCTTTCAACACTGCCATTATGCCTCCACCCACCTACGGTGGAAGAGGCATCATGTGTTTGGTCTGTCCGTCCCTGCGTCCATAGATACGTGAATGCATGGGTCTTTGCATCTGTAACACTCTTTTCGGCGCGATATCTCGTAAACCCATCATCGGATTTCCACCAATCATTTGTCAGTGGTGTAGAATGACGGGACGATGAACTGATTAGATCAGCTAGGTCAAGAGATCAAAGGTCAAAGTCATATGGAGGTCGACTTAGTTGATCCTTGTGGGCAAAACAACTCCTGAACCCCTTGACGGATTACGACCAAACACTTGTCAGTGATACAATAAGAAGGGACGGTGAAATGTTTCGGTCAGCAAGGTCAAGGGGTCAAAGGTCAAGATCATATGGGTGTGGGCGCTATATCTCCTGAACCCCTTAACGGATTTCGATCAAACTTTTGTCAGTGATACAATGTGGAGGGACAATGATCTGATAAGGTCAGCAAGGTCAAAGAGTCAAACGTCAATGTCATTTGGGTGTGGACTGTCACGGGGTTTTTATAATAACACAGTAATTTTGAAATATATGGTTAAATATTATTTAATTGATATTAATATTCAATAATATTAAAGAGCAGGGACAATGATTGTCTTGCTAAATCGTGCAACGATTCTCTAAGAACGAGAATTTAAAAAACTTTCTCAACAGTACACAGCAGAGACTAATTACTCACAAATGCTGAATTAGTACTGTTAGCCTCTGGAGAAAGTTACTTCACCCCTGACAATAAATAACTAATACTAACATCAGGTTCTTGCCGATGCTTAACTCCAATGGCACAACGGATTTTAAGTTAATACAACAAGACTGGTCTAAGTACCAGTTATGAAAGCAAACGTTTATGCAAGCTAGGAGCTGTATGGAAAATAAGCTTAATTATGGAGAAATGAAACAAGATTTTACTTTACATTGAGCTCAAGAAAAAAGAACTGTTAAATTTATTAATTACAAAAAATAAATTTAACGTTACAATTCAAATCAAATTAAATGAGACGCACTCACTCACACAAAAGCTAAATACTTACGCCTAAGAAAAAACGCCTTAACTAAACTCTTATGACTACAAAATACAAAAAGGAAATACTAGGCAATGAATGCGGTGTATCACCCAAAGCTGGAGAACTAAAGGTGGGAGCTTGGAGAAACTGTAAGTGAAGTTTGGGTACTAGCTGACCTCTCGCACTGCTGCACAGGTCCTGTCTCCGTCACAGCAAACACTAGACTGAGTAAGTCGTGGGAACAAAAGGGAGCAGTACGCCGCATTTTCTAAGGGTCAGAGGCAAGCAGAGACGAACAATAAAGAACAATAGTATCGCTCAGTACAGCACTTAGTGACGTGCATTAAATCGGTCACTTTTGAAAACGGTGACGAATGTTTTGAAAAGTATACTCCGAAATGGAGGGAGAAACGGTTAGCTGAGCGATACACAGTGAGTTTTCCACTAATAGTTCGTGGCTTCTCACAAAAGGGAAATGTCGTGAATTGATTCGTGACATTACGCCCTTACAAAGTTAAATTTTTTCCTTATGGGAAAAAATTTGTGGATGTATATATATATATACATATGTACACATCCTAACTCAGTCACACAAGATTCACACTGTGGTGTGTGTGCTATCCTGCTACAGGAGAAAGTCGCAGTCGCCAGTGAGCGAAAAAACCTCGTATTTACGTTAATAGAAACAAGCTTGAGGGAAAAACTCCGTGACGACTGTGAAAATCCTGTACTCAGGTCAAACTGAGCGAAAGTTCGCTACATTTACATTAACAACTAATTGTTATGTAGTGTAGTGTATGTAATACACGGTGTAGGTGTGACAGTTGTAGTGTAACTGTACCTATGTGTAAAATGACACAGTAATACAAATTTATAGTAAAATAATGATGACGAGGCAGAAGAGAAGGGGCGGCAGCATGCAACAGGAACGGCCAGCTGATCTGCACGGCAATGCTGCACCCACCAGCTACACCTGCGAAAGGAATTAAGGTGGAGCATCAAAACTGTTATTTCTGTCTCTCTCTCTCTCTCTCTCTGCCTAGCAATCAGTACTTATGTCATTATTAACCAGGAAATGTAATTCTTGAATTCACAAATTGCTTAGAACCCTTATAGCTTACTGGTTAACGCTTATTAACTAGGAAATGTGCCAATTCTTGAATTACTCAAATCTCTTAGAACGGGCAGTTTACTAGTTAACCTAACATTATTAACCAGGAAACGTGCCAGTTCTTGAATTCACAAATTGCTTAGAATGGGCGGTTTACTGGTTAACCTAACTCTACACTTACGAGTAATACAGGAAGCTGAAAATCGCTATGCAATCTCGGGCAGGTCACGTTTTAACACCCACCGTGGGTGTGAACACTCATGTGGGTAATGTGCATTCTCCGGGAATCCTCAGAGAGGCCCACAGCTCGAGACATTCCACAAGGTAATTCATACACAGCCTCGGACTGTCTCTGCAAGGTTCTCAAACTTCCCCCTTAACTTATGGTATACATGTATGTACAAGCCCTGGATATACTGTGTCCTGTAGGGCAACGAGTGAGACGTCTGGTCTACACTTTTAACTGGGAACCAGGCTGGTCCTTGGATTACTCAAATCTCTTAGGATGCCTATCTTACGGAACCCAGCATGCAACAATTGCCCATATTAGTCAGCAGTTAGCAGGCGAGACATCAGGTCTGCACCTACGTTATCACTTCCCTTGATATATCTCACAACAAGGTTAAACTGCTGTAAATACAGTGTCCAGCGTGTCAATCTTGCATTAGCCGTCTTGGTCGTGCTAAGACTAGTGAGTGGCATATGATCAGTTTCCAGAGTAAATGGTGCCCCAAAAAGATAATAATAATATTTTTTAACACCATCAACCACAGCCAAGAGTTCCTTCTCAACAGTACTGTAATTCCTCTCGGCAGGTTTTAGCCTACGGCTGTGGTATGCCACTGGGAAGATTCCACCTTCCGATTCCTGCATCAATACGGCACCTACTCCATCTTGTGAAGCATCAGTGCGCAGTATTAAAGGTTTGCTGGAATCAGGCAACTGCAAGATAGGCTCCTTGCACAACATGTTCTTAAGAGCAATAAAGGATCTCTCTTGCGCTTCTCCTCACTCAATGGTGTTTGGAGCATATTTCCGTAGCACTTCGTACAACGGTTGGGCAATGAGAGCAAAGTTGGGGATAAAACTCCTATAATATCCCACTAGGCCAAGAAATGCCCTAACCTGTTTCTTGGTCACGGGTCTCGGGGCTTCTCTAACTTTCCTGATCTTGTCACCCTGACACCTGCAGTGATTGTTGCCAACAATATGACCGAGGAACTCCACCTCACTGTGAGCAATCTTGCATTTGCTAGGCTTCACAGTCATGTTGAAACTCTGGAGTCTACTGAAGACAATTTCCAAGAGTCTGAGGTGCTCCTCCAATGTGGCGGAATGAACGAGGACATCGTCAACGAACATCTCTACTCCTACAATACCATGGAGCACTTGTCTCATGGCACGATTGAATACTGCTGGGGAATTGGTAAGTCCAAATGGGAGGACTTTATACTGGTACAACCCCCTAGGAGTAGCAAAGGCAGTGAACTGACGACTCTCAGGATGAAGGGGAATCTGGAAGAATCCCTTCGCTAGGTCAAGCTTCGTGAAATATCGTGACCCTGCCAGCTTGGAGAAGATGGCAATATGGTCACCCATTGGCTCAGCATCCACTTTAGTGATTGCATTGAGCCTTCTATAGTCACCACATATCCTGACTCCACCATCTTTCTTGCGGACTACTACCATCGGACTACAGTAAGGAGATGGACTTTTTGATAATGCCTGCAGTCTCCATGTCAGCAATTTCCTTATCTACTGCACCCTGTAGTCGCATGGGAATCGGATATGGCTTAACCTTTATAGGAGCATTGCTGGTCAACTCAATTTTATGACATGCAACCTTTGCAAGTCTAGGTTGGTCTGAGAAGACATCAGCATACTGACAGAGCAGTGACCATAAGGCATTTTGGTCCCCTACTGCTAAGTCAGGGTTAAGTAAAACATCTCCGACAGTCTCTTCCTGATGGGACTGAGCGGTTAAGGGCTCGTCATCATGGTCATCAGCTGGGATCACCGCAGCTGCCCCGGTTTCTTCCAGTGGCTGGTCACTATCATCAGCTACTAGTAGGCCAGTCTCCTCGGGGTCTGACTCATGATAAGCCTTCAACATGTTAATGTGGAACCTTTTACGAAGATTCCCCATCTGTATTATGTAGTTGAGGTCTGAAATGCGCTCTACTACATCGAATGGACCCTTCCACTGCGCCAACAACTTGTTCTGGGCAGTGGGGAGTAATACCAAGCATTTATCGCCTGGACTAAACTTTCAAAGCTTTGCCTTCTTATCGTAATAAGCCTTTTGAACTTCACGCGCCTTAATCAGTTCTTCCTTAGCTAACTCGCACGTCGACTGGAGGCGGTCAGCCAAATCAAGGACGTAGGTGTAGGTGGTCTTGACTTCAGGGTCGGGTTCTTCATCGTCCCATAACTCACGAAGGACTTGAAGTGGGCCTCGGACCGACCTCCCATACACCAGTTCAAAGGGTGAGAATTTCAATGAATGCTGTGGGGCTTCTCGATAAGCAAATAGAAGAGGAGCAATGAACCGCGGCCATTCCTTTGGCTGTTCGGCGGTCATGCGCCTCAACATCTTCTTGAGAGTTCCATTGAACCTCTCACACAACCCGTTACACATGGGATGATACGGCGTAGTTCGTAAGCCTCGGATGGACAGCAACCTGAACGTTTCGTTCATCATTGCCGGAGTGAACTGCGAACCCCGGTCGCTCAAGACCTCCTTAGGGATACCTACACGACAGAACACTTCAATTAATGCCTCAGCAACAGTGACGGCCTCTATATTCTTAAGGGCCACGGCTTCAGGCCACCGTGTGCTGAAATCAACTATAGTGAGGATATACTTTGATCCATCACTAGCCCTAGGAGAGATTGGCCCAACTATGTCAAATGCTACTCTCTCGAACGGTTCAGAGATTATGGGCATTGGCTTCAATGGCGCAGGACGGACACGTCCCCGGTCAGTGGTACGCTGACACACATCACAGGAACGTATGAGCCTCGTTATTTCCCGTCCCATTCCTGGCCAGAAAAAGTCAGCATGGATGCGGTCAGAGGTCTTCTTTTGACCCATGTGACCTCCCATCGCTGAACAGTGACCTAATTCAAACACTGCTCGGCGATACTTTGCAGGAACGACAAACTGCAGTCGAACCTCACCCTGGGGTGTCTGTGACTCACGGTACAGCCGTCCTTGCTTACGAAGGAACCTGGCTTGTCCTCCCCGTGAATACTTGATCACTTTACCCTCCAGCTTCTTGCGCACTGAGGCAAGGGTCGAGTCAGTCTGTTGCTCTTGGACAACATCTTGACTACGAATCAGATCTTGCGGCGTTGCGACGGTCAACGGAGTGACGCGATTTGGAGCCTTGGCCATGGCTCGTGTTATCGCAGCAGCCGAAGTCTGAGTAGCAACATCTACGGCATAATTATTTTTGATCCCAGCGATGTTGCCTAATATGAGGTCAAATAGAGGTTCTGGCATGACAACTGCAAGTGTCGTACCAGTATAAAATGGAGATGCCACCTGGATACGTGCCTCAGGGAACAATCTCACTAATCCATCAATAAGTCTAACTTGGATCTGTCGACCTGTATACTCATCAGGCCGAACTAAACTCTGCTTAACAGAGCAGCCTGAGGAACCATTGTCCCTCAGGACATTTACAGAAACACCTCCTACAGACCCTGGCTGAACAAGAAAGGCAGTGTTGTTGGTGGAAGGGTCTGAGGAGGTAGCAGCCAGTCATTCATGAGACTGCGGAACAACCGATGCAGCAAACGTGGCGCCCTGGGAACTAGGTGTCTGAGGAGAGTTCATGGTCGGAGGGGGACTTGTGATCTGTTGGGAAGTACCTGTACTGGTAGAGATGGCACCACCGGGTACTTGTGGAATGAAGGCTGCATTTGCCTCCTGCCTCCGATACATTAATTGACCTGACTGAGGGTTACGTGGCTTGTCCTTGTATTGCTGCTGCTGCTGCTTGGGGAACTGCTGCTTGTTGGGGTGCTTGTTGTACCGCTTCCAAGCAGGCTGCTGTGTATTTTGCCCCTGGTCCTTCTGTGGTTTGCTTGGACCTTGACCATTACTCTGAGAACGGCCTTGGTGCTGGGATTCAGTCTGAGACGGCTTCCCTTGGCAGTATCTTTTCTGCTCCAGGTGTTTTGCTTACGAGCTTGATACCCGTATGCAGTAAAGAATGCGTCAGCCTTCTCTACCATTTGGCTGGCATCTTTCACCTGGCAGATCTTAAGCTGTGCTATGAGCTCAGCAGGCCACGACCTCTCTAGCTGTGTAAGCAGCATAAGGTCAATTATCCCCTCACGCGTGGAAGGAGTTTCATCTTTCTCCATCCACTCACCTAGGTAAGCAGTGAGACGGTCGAGGAACTGAACAGCTGTCTCCTTGTCTTGGAGACGAGCTCGCATGAACTGAGCTTTGGCGTCGTCTACTGTGAGACCATACGCCTTAATGAGTGCAGCTTTCATCACTTCATACGTGAGATTGTCTCCACGAATTCTGTGGAGAATATCGAGGGCAGGGCCCTCAAACAGGCTAAGAAACTGAAGCCGCTTAGCTGCATCATCGAGCTGGTAAAGCTGAGCCATGTCTTCAAATCGAGCTATGTATGGCTCGATTCGCTCGCCATCTTTGTATGGGGGAAGCTTGATGTGTGGGGTCGCCATAACATGTGCAGGGAGAGCGCTCGTGGAGCTTGAACCAACTGCACCAGATGTGTCTGAACCCAAGGAATCTCGCTTGAGCTTCAGCACTTCAAATTCATGTTTTTCTCGTGCTTCTCGCTCGGCACGTTCGTGTTCTCGTTCTCTGTCTCGTTGTTCACGCTCGTGTTCGCGCTGTTCTCGCTCGTATTCGCGTTGTTCTCGCTCGTATTCGCGCTGTATCTTACGCTCTTCGCGGGCATCATTCTCGCGCTGCTGCTCCTGATTATGCCGTGAGAGTATGTATTCTTTAATTTCAGTTGGGTCTGTAAGACCCATATCTTTGGCTTCCTGTAAAAATATGGTGGTAGTCATGTCGCTAACTCAATCTAAATAACTAGCGACTCAGTACTGATTGCTGCTTCGCAAACGAATGCTAATAAATACAAGTAAAGAGTACAGACACAAGCTAGTGGTGACCAGTCTTATCTAGTTAACTGGATAAGAATAAAGCGAAAATGCAAATGACTGGGAAGACTCAACAATTAACACAATGGGTACGGCGACTTCCCAGAAGCGAATGAAATCGTCTGGCGTTACCAAGAATAAACGAGTTAAGTACTCTATTGATTAATAAAGCAAAAATTCACTTGCTTAATTAACGGTAAACACCAGTAAACTTGTGCCTATAAACTTTAATGATAAATACCTAAATATGAATGAGTGAGCACTATCTCGTGAATAGCTTTAGGGCTAGGAGTCAATATCCTGGAATGAGGTCGCCAATTGTCACGGGGTTTTTATAACACAGTAATTTTGAAATATATGGTTAAATATTATTTAATTGATATTAATATTCAATAATATTAAAGAGCAGGGACAATGATTGTCTTGCTAAATCGTGCAACGATTCTCTAAGAACGAGAATTTAAAAACTTTCTCAACAGTACACAGCAGAGACTAATTACTCACAAATGCTGAATTAGTACTGTTAGCCTCTGGAGAAAGTTACTTCACCCCTGACAATAAATAACTAATACTAACATCAGGTTCTTGCCGATGCTTAACTCCTATGGCACAACGGATTTAAAGTTAATACAACAAGACTGGTCTAAGTACCAGTTATGAAAGCAAACGTTTATGCAAGCTAGGAGCTGTATGGAAAATAAGCTTAATTATGGAGAAATGAAACAAGATTTTACTTTACATTGAGCTCAAGAAAAAAGAAGTTAAATTTATTAATTACAAAAAATAAATTTAACGTTACAATTCAAATCAAATTAAATGAGACGCACTCACTCACACAAAAGCTAAATACTTACGCCTAGGAAAAAACGCCTTAACTAAACTCTTATGACTACAAAATACAAAAAGGAAATACTAGGCAATGAATGCGGTGTATCACCCAAAGCTGGAGAACTAAAGGTGGGAGCTTGGAGAAACTGTAAGTGAAGTTTGGGTACTAGCTGACCTCTCGCACTGCTGCACAGGTCCTGTCTCCGTCACAGCAAACACTAGACTAAGTCGTGGGAACAAAAGGGAGCAGTACGCCGCATTTTCTAACGGTCAGAGGCAAGCAGAGACGAACAATAAAGAACAATAGTATCGCTCAGTACAGCACTTAGTGACGTGCATTAAATCGGTCACTTTTGAAAACGGTGACGAATGTTTTGAAAAGTATACTCCGAAATGGAGGGAGAAACGGTTAGCTGAGCGATACACAGTGAGTTTTCCACTAATAGTTCGTGGCTTCTCACAAAAGGGAAATGTCGCGAATTGATTCGTGACATGGACATGATATCGCCTGAATCCGTTGACGGATTTCAAACTTTTGTCGTTGATACAGTATGAAGGGACTGAGAACTGATTATGTCTGCAAGATCAAGGGGTCAAAGGTTAAGGTCATATGGGATCAACTTAGTTTACCTTTTGTCTCATTTCAACCTAAAGTGAATCTTGTCATGGAGGTGGTGCGGCGAGTCCGTGCGTAAGGCTTGGAGGAGGCATACCGAGCACGGCTTTGCATCTACATTTCTGGGCCTGAGTTCTCGACGTTTATTTATTTTTGTTGTTGCTACCACCAGTCGATGTTATTCAGTGTAGTATACGAGTAAACCGCGTTATTACAGTGGTTAAAGATGACTACAGTATATCTGACTTCTCCACTTTGATGCGTCTCTTCAGAGCTGAGTAGAATCGTATGGAAATAACAATAACACACATAAAACAGGTCACCACAATAAACTGATTAACCACTTCACACACACACACACACACACACACACACACACACACACACACACACACACACACACACACACACACACACACACACACACACACACACACACACTTCAAAATTATACCCAAGCACAGAGCCAGCCAACACATATCCACTCAGTAGGAGATACCGTTCTATTATACACTACGCCAGTCAATAATCGTCAGCTGCCAAATAAAAACAAAATACAACAATGAATTTCTAAAGCAGCCATAACGTTTTGGCCTGACAGTTGCGTTACCAATGTCCCTGAAGCAATTATGAGTTGTGGGTTTGTGATGGAGTGTGGCGGAGTTTGGTGTGTGTGTGTGTGTGTGTGTGTGTGTGTGAGAGAGAGAGAGAGAGAGAGAGAGAGACCGAATGGGAGAGAGTGGCAGAGGCAGAGAGAATGAGTGAAAGAGACAATAATCACAGGAACAGGCCATGAACCATTTTTCTCTCGCTCACGTTAATTTGATGGGCAGTCCGTGTTCATATCTCGACGTAATGAGGAAAAATTCTGAGTTAGAGTGTCACTGTGGATTTGCGAACCTCCTCACGCATTAATTCGGCTCGAGTGGCCCAGGAATTCACCAAAAGCTGAAAGATAGAGAGGCGGGGAGGGGAGGGGATGGAACGGGTTCGAAGCTTCGATATCCCAGTTAAATTTAGTTTTGGCTATTTTCTTGCGCTTTTATTCAGCTTGAGACTTTTGCACTGGAGGATTTATATAGTCTTAATTAACCCATTCACTGCCATGACGTTTTTATTATTTTTTTTTTTATTGTTGGGCCCTTACTCTATTATTCAAATTGGACTAAATACTTTTTTTTTTTGTTGGAGGACGCTGTTATGTCCTTCGTTAATGTCCTCTTCTAAAGGAAACCCCAGTGTCAATAAAATCATCTAGTAGCAGAAAGAATGAATTTAAAAATATGGTTTCCGAATAGAAGGGGGTTAGTTCGCCCTGAGTGGCCGAAAGATTAACTTCAATCTCAATAAAAGAGAGACAGAAAAAGAATGAAACGGATTTGGGGCTCCGAACTTGTAGGTACGGGAAGTAATTTTCGGTTTATGCTTGCTGCCCCCTGACAATTTCATTCACCTGAAGAGAAGGGTTATAGATAGCTTTTATTAACACTTTCAATACTAGGGTGTTGAAAGACAGAGACCTGAGAGATATCGAACAAATTCAGAGTTTCGATATCACCGGCGTTTGAAGGGATGACTATAGAAGGACGTTTAAACTGCTCGTAACGATGACGTGCTTTTACATATGAGAGCATCTCAAGGGCGGCCGCGTCAGTCAGTCGTACACTAAGGTTTTTCACACTCAAAGTGGTTTACTGTAGCGAAACTGCAGACGTTGCTTCGGTTTAGCTCCCTAAAGATTTGCCCACACAGGGTGCTTCACTCTACGGAAGCACCGTATTATGGTGCTTCACCTCAGCCAAACGCCATATAGTTTTACATCTCTCTAGTACTTGTTTACGTGTTGTAATTTATTCTTGCCATTTTCTGTCGAATCTATTAAGCTTTGGTTTAGAAATGGAGGGGTAAAATAAAGCCCTTATATCCTCTTTACTTCAGTGTTGTTTACATTACTTTATTATTATTATTTTTATTTTTGTTTAGCTTAGAATGGGGACTTTTAACTGGAAGAGCTACATACAGCCTTTATTATGTTATCTCCTTGGAGGCTGTCCCAATCAGAACATAGAACTAGAAGTGTCAGTGAAGGCAGCATTTAACCGTTCCAGTTAGAATAAACTTTACTAACCTGAGTATAATCGTCTGACACTAGCAAGAATACAATGAAAATGAAATAAACTTTCTCTCTCTCTCTCTCTCTCTCACACACACACACACACACACACACACAC
>NC_137017.1:25206612-25226612 GCF_032717465.1 Coenobita brevimanus
GCCTATGCAGAATCTTGAAATTTGTTTTCCTCCATAGCTTTCTACGGAGCCCAGCTAATTTATATGTTTCCCTCTAATTCGTTGAACCAGGTTAATGAAAATATATGCAGTGTTTTCAGAATGCATCCATGCCTTACACTGAGCATTGCCTCTAGTGCAGAAAAATGTGATCTGTTTTTTACAACTTTGATTTATAGCGGAGACCACTGCAAAAATAATAAATGAATAAAAGTGTTGTTTCTGTTACAGCTCTGACTTTTAATGACGATTGACTGTAGTGTGTGGAAAATTATTTGATGGTTTGCGATACATCCCTGACCTCTAATGAAAACTGGCCATTGTGTGGAGAAAGTTCTTTTCTTCGTTTTGGCCTTTCTCTGTATTTTTTCACAGCCCTGGCATAGTGAGGACTGGGTGTATTGTACGGAACATGTTTTGATATTCTGAAACACATGCATTATCTGACTTTTAATGAAGACTGGGTTTGTGTGACAAGTAATTATTGTGGAATATTAAGACGATGCGGATTTCCTAAGTACTGTACGTGCCATGCGATGCCTAATAATTTAATCCATCTGCCTGTCAAGAATGGTCTTAGCCGAAATAATTCTTCTGGTGCCAGGAAGAAGAAAATGATCCCGTACTTTCACAACAGCCAAGTGGTTAAGAACAGTAAGATGATTATCTCTCTCTCTCTCTCTCTCTCTCTCTCTCTCTCTCTCTCGCAACCTCAAGGCAATATTAGTTCAGCGTAGAAGAGAATTTTCATATTTATCTTTTTTAACTGGGGGAAGGGGAGTCATGTATAGACTTCATTACCCCATTCACTTCGAGAGGTTACCCCAGAACTTTTAAAAATTCTCTAACGGTACCATGAATAAAACTTAAGAAAATTCCCTAATGGTACCATGTATAAAACTGAAGAATATTCCCTAATGGTACCATGAATAAAACTGAAGAATATTCCCTAATGGTACCATGAATAAAACTGAAGAATATTCCCTGATGGTACCATGAATAAAACTTTAGGAAATTCCCTAATGGTACAATGAATAAAAGTGAATTGACGTCATAAAAGTGAAAAAAAAAACAATAATTGATTCACTGTACAGGAAAAAAGGAGAGAATGGTGTTGATTGCGTGTATGTGTGAGTTTTCAAAATTGCCAATGTAAACTGTAGAGGCAAAAAGGCGAGTTTAATTAGAAGCAAAAGAGGTGGGAGGGGCAGTGTGTGTGTGTGTGTGTGTGTGTGTGTGTGTGTTCTCTCTCTCTCTCTCTCTCTCTCTCTCTCTCACACACACACACACACACACACACACACACACACATCCATCCTCCTGCCTGCCTCATGGGGCCTGGTACCTGGACAAGAGAGGGTCGCAGGAGGAACATCCGTCCTTTAGATGGAGATACGGAGGGAGGAGGAAGGGGAGAGAGGAGAAACGTGGAGAGAAGAGGGGAAGTGGGAAGGAGATACTGAGGGAAGGGAAAGGTAGGGGGGAGACGGGGAGGAAAGGGGAAGAGTGAGAAGGGTAGGGGGAGAAGAGGGGAAAGGAAGAGGGTGAGGAAGGATTTTATTTCATCGAAGAAAGGTCTCTCGTTTTTAGGCGTTCAGTGAAGGCTGTATCTATCTCCTCCAGTGCAGAGGGTCTATCTAAGGAAGGTAAAAATGTCTGGAGGCAGAAGAAGAAGAAGAAGAAGAAGAAGAAGAAGAAGAAAAATAGTCATCACAGTGAAGCGGGTAAAGTATAAGTTTGTCAAGCAATAGCAAAAATTAACATTAGGATTGTAGTAGTTAAGTTTTTGATATATTCTCCCAACCAAACTATTTCATTGAGCTCAATTAAGTTTTGGCAAGCAGGGGATCACGAACCAATTTAACTAACCCTGTCTTTGTAATAGACTCATGTAGATGCAATACCCAGGCGAACATGAGGTTACTGTATTTAGTGAGGGAGAACGCCACAGTCAGTGGATTAAGAGAGAGAGAGAGAGAGAGAGAGAGAGAGAGAGAGAGAGAGAGAGAACATGGTAGTAAGAAAGGTAAGGAGTAACATCGTGGGGCAGCAGGAGGAAAATAACATGGTAGTTAGGGTGGGCAGGAAGGAAGGTACCACTGACCTCGGTGAGTGCAGTTGCAATTCAAAGTAACCTAGGAGCTCAGTGCGCGCTCAACCATGGCGCTGATAGGACGTGTGGTGTGTGTGCTCCTTCTCTTGCCCTCGATTCCTCTCCTTTCTTCACGTTGCCATAAATTCCTACCCCCAACACCGTGTTTAAAGTTTCATTCCTAGTAGGCTGTGATGGGATGCTTTCAGTTCATCCATAAAAACGTATTCCACGAAGGTTATTATAATGTGCAAGTTTGGGAATTGATTAAAGAAAAGTTTGGCGAAAGTTTCAGCTAGCGTTGCAGTGGAAAGTTTAATAGAGGTGGCAGGAAGTAATGGTATTTTTATCGAAGGTGTTGGGGTTGTATATAAAAAGACCTGGAAGCTGTGAAATTGCTAACACAGCAGGTGGGGACCTGCGGGTAAATTTGTTATGCATTGCGCTTTAGGGGTAGACTTGGGCTTGACAAACACTGACTGTCTGTTTTGCTGACCCTCGTGCAATCAGTGAGGTATTAAATTCATCACAACAAAAGGTATTACTGTCAGTTTTATTAGAACCGTTTGGTGGCAGCAAGAATGAATCATAAAAGGCGTCATTGCACTGAAGTGGTTAATGAAGCGTGTTAAAACCTTCGCTGTAGTTCATTCACTTTAACTTGGCCCAGACTTTCGTCCTTTTACAGCTTATTTCACGTAGCTCAGTGACGGAAAAATACAAAAGTACGGCACTGCATCGTTTCCATTTCACTTCATGAGCAGCATCATATTCTCGTGCTTATTTCTCTTTACAGTCCAGGATTCGAGATGGATAGATGGCAATTTTGGGCCAAATTAAAGTGACCAGAGTATTGCAGTCACCCCTAAGCTGAATAACATCGTCTGCCGGAAGAAAGAACCAAGTACACAAGATTTCAGTGTACTGAAAGGACATACCAGCAGTCCCCTTGTGTGCATGGGAAGATAGATAGATAGATAGATAGATAGATAGAGAGAGAGAGAGAGAGAGAGAGAGAGAGAGAGAATAGGAGGGGACCCAGATATGAATAATGTTGTGAACTGTTTACGGATATTCCTCAACGAGGAAACAACACACACACACACACACACACACACAGCCCAGCTACCAGTCAATCAGTTAGCATCATTTGATAATTCTTCACTTATACATACAAGGCACAATAATCACAACGGCAAATAGCTGTAGATAAATGCGTAGGCTGCAAAAAGGGGAAAAAATATGGATTTTTTTGTTTTATTCTGATCCAAAACCTTAAGCTTGATACTTTTGCAGCATTTTGGGTGTGCATGACTTCCGCTGAGATCAGTGAAATAATTTGACGTCAGCCGAAATAATGTGCATAGTAGGAAAGTTTCAGATTCAGTGAATAAAAGTCGTGTGTTGTATATTTGCCATTGTAACTGGTTGGTGTTTTATTAATACAGTGAATCTTTTACCTCAAAACAAACGTCTGTGAGAGAAGGAGACAAAGATAAAGACACTAACAAATCTTGTGATAAAAGAGAATACGAAATAAAGCGACACAAAGGAGCTTATTGTAGAAAGAAGGGAAGATAAAAAAGAAAATGAGAAACATTGTAAAGGAAGCTACCGTAGGAAACAGAAAATGAACCACAGAAACAAAATTAAGGAATAGGAATAAGCTGAGAAGCAGAGACTGGTGTTCTTGAGAGGAAAAACTAGAGGCAACCTGTGAAAATAATGACATAAGAGGCAGCGATTGAATTCCTTGTATGAAGAACGATATACAAAAAAAGAGACCAATACAGACACAAAAAAAGGGGGGGGGGGAATTTTTCATGTGAGAAAAAGAAAGGAAAGGAAATAAACTGAGAATTGCGAGAAAAGGAGGATGAGCGGCATAGAAAAGCAATCTGGAAGACACTGGGAGAAGGGAATGTTGTGAAAAGACAACGTAAACGGATATCAACTTACCTGGAAGAATAATGGACTGTAAAACAGAAAACGTGACCAAGGGATAAGAAGCAACTGAAGAAAATGCCATAAGAAAGAGGTATACATTAAACATCCTGTAAGAAAAACAGACTTCGAAACAGAGGAAGCATAATGTGGTGGCAAGCATCATACGAATTTGTAGATTTCTAAGTCCCTTTGAGAAACAGGTAAGTAATGGAGAATTGTGAGAAATAAGATGGGACAGACATTAATCTTCTTTAGAGAAAATAAAATAAATAAAAAAAGAGGGAAATGAAAATCAAAAAGAGACTAAGAAGCAAAGAAAAGGATAGCTGCCACGAAACAACAAAAGGAGGTAGGGTAACAGAAAAACAAACATAGAAACAAATATAAATAAGTGAGGGGAAATGCCTTCATAAAAGAGGCAACGAAAACTAACATGCATAAGAGAAGACTAAATAAAAGACTCGAAAAAGTCTGAAGGGTAACACCAATAAGAGGAAAATCGTAGAAACAAGAATTTAGAAAAAAGGAAAAAAAATCTCTGGGAGGAAATCAACTGTGGTCTCAAAGTTGTCACAGCATCTAAGGGGAGAAGAAAAGTTGGAAGAGAAACAAGAAAATGAGGAACAGAAAAAAGAAATCCATAAAGTGACGTGAACTATGATAACAGCACTAGATATGAAGTGACAAAACAGAAAAAAAAAAAAAAAAAAAGCAGGAAGAAAGCCCACAGAAATCTGAGGAAAAAGTTATTAGAACCAAGTTACGCTAAATAAAACGATACCGAAAAATTAAACAAAAATCAGTGGAATGACCCTAAATAAAAAAAAGTCACAAACAAGAAACTGGAAACCGACATTGAAGAAAGATATGCAGTAAAAAAGGGGGGGAGGTGGGACGGAAAACTCAGAAAGTGTAAAATCGGTAATCACCAACATGCCTTCTCAGTTGCCACACTGAACGACTTGAGCAACAGCTACTTTCTGCTCCTGCATCGTTGATGAGAAGGGAGGAAAAATAAACTCACAGAAATAATCCGCAGAAATTAAAAAAAGGAAAGAAATAACAGAAAAATATTAATACAGAAAAACACAGATATTACAGAGAAACAAGACCCGTAAATAGCAGATAACAGAAGTAAGAAAAGATTTAAATATTGGAGAAAAGTGTAATTAATGAATATACTTACAGAAATACGAAGATACCACCTCGTCCCAATTTTTCATGAGTATAACGCAGTAACCAAAATAGACTTTAATACATGCATCTCTTAAAATGGAAGTGAAGATCGCAGGCGCCTCAAATCTTAATCCAAAAATGGTTATCTGCCTTATATATCTATTAGGCACTTGAGCGGCATTCGTCTTAACTATAAGAATCATTCCGTCTTAAGCAACTACAAGAAAAGCAATATATAAGAGCACAATATCAGGAAATCAAAAGTGACCTCCTAGTTGTGCTGTGAGTTGCAGCGTTGTTTTCAGCAGTCAAGGACAAAGTGGGCAGCCCTTTCCTCCTGCTTCATGAGTGTGTCAAAGAAAATAAATACAGAAATACTAGACAATCATCCCTCCCCAAGTTGTTATAAAGTGTAGGACAATGGCGTGGATGACAAATTAAGGAAAACGAGAAAACAGTAATCACAGATACATGAGGAAAAGGGAAAATATGACGAATGACAAAATAAGGAAATAAACATAAATAATACGAGGAAACAAAACATTTACAGATATACTACGAAAGTAAAACCAAGACTAACTGTATACAAAACTCTTAGCTAGCAGAGGAATCAGAGCACTTAAAAAAACAGAAGGAAAACATAGATTAGAAGAAACTATGCGAGTATAAATAAGAGGAATCAGAAATACTCACACATCTTATTAAACCCAAACAAGAGGGAACGCAAACATACACAGAAGTGAAAAGTAGTCCGAAAAAATCTCACACCAAGAAGAAGAAATTTCAGTGCAAAGAAAAACACAGAGAAGTGGCGAAATAATTACAGAAAATAAGGAGATAAAGGAGATACTCGCATTAAAAAAAGAAAGAAAGAAAAAAGAAAGAAAACAGAGGGAGAAAACAGCTTTGGTCCCAATTTGTCTTCTGAACTCTGGTCCCCGACTCAGATCTAGACACATTGGAAAGAAATTATATCTGTCTTATCTATCTTCTGCATGGTCTGGCGTCGCCGCGGCAACCATGGACAGCGTCAGCAGTGTGTTGGTGCTTCTGTTTCTCCTCCAGCGATTGACAGGTGAGCCCCAAGTCATTGCTCAGCCTGGCCAAGTTTTGATAGGGACAAAATCTGGGTGCTCGTCTTTACGGCCTCGTCTGTGATCTTCCCGACGCTTCTTCATGGATGGCTTGTTTGTTGCCTAGGGGCGGGGGGTGGGTGTCTATGTCCCTTTTTTTTGGGGGGGGGTACTTGTTTTCTTAGCTGATTGTTTTGTTATTATGTCCTATTCAGGAGGAAAGGAAGGAGGAGGATAGCAGCTTTGAATTCAGGATTTACTGTACCTCATTCTAACAAGATTTTTCATTGTTTCAGGTAAATCATTGTCTCTGTTGATGGAGATTCTACTCATGTAAGTACGAATTAATGTAGCCTACAGCCACTGTGTTGTATTTACACAAAATTTTTCATATTCATATCTGCACACTTTTTTCATGTATTTTACTCAAGTTTTCACATATTACCTTTTATTTATTGTACATTTCATAACACCATAATTTTCCTAATCATGTTTCTTACAATATTCACTTTTTAAAAATATTTTTATTTGAGTTCATTTTACTTCTCTCCACAGAGTAAAGATGGAAATTCATATTCCCCGTAATTTTTCCGTAATATTGCATTGCAGTATGCTTACCATGGTTCATATTATTTCACAATTCTTTTTTATGTGATTTCCCAGATTTTCACTCATCGTAATTTTATAATTTCACATATCTCTCATACCATTAATAATTAAGGAAAAAATAAATCGAAAATCCAATAATTTCTTGACAATCTTCAAATCACCCATGTCCCCCTCAACTTTGCATAGTTTCTTAGGTATTTTCACAAAATGTTTTGCACATTTTAGCATATTATTTTTTCATCTTGCTTTTACATTGCATCAGGGATTTTCCTTTACGGTACATCCTTTCCAGTGTAAAAGTTTTGATTGATTTCCCCGATTTCTTTGTGTTGTATTGGAGAGTTTGAGTGAACCTGGATCATCCTGCAGGTGGCTTAGGGGGTCTTCCAAGCAGCACTTCCTTGGCAGTTTATTTTGTTTGGTACACCTTAACCTTATCTTGTATCCCCTCTCTCTTTTCCTGTCCTCTTTACCCTCTTCATCCTCTTCTTCCCATTTTATCGTTCATCATTCTCTCTCTCTCTCTCTCTCTCCTTCCCACTTTCCCTTTCTACTTTCCTCATTGCACGCTCCCTTCTTTCTAAATTCTTTCCCTCCTTCTCTCCGTCCCTCCCTCCCTCCCTTTCTCCATCTCTCCATCTCTCCACTGTCTCCCTCCTAAGTCACAAAGGGACCAGCAACCAGACTGAAAAAATAACTTCAGCATTTCAGCTAAAGAAACTTACGTCTGACGGATTGTGTGTGTGTGTGTGTGTGTGTGTGTGTGTGTGTGTGTGTGTGTGTGTGTGTGTGTGTGTGTGTGTGTGTGAGAGAGAGAGAGAGAGAGAGGGAGAGAGATGAATGAATGAGACTGCTGAGCAGTTGTATACAAGACGCAGAAGTGGTCCTTGAATTTAATACGAATTTAGAGCTGTGTGTGTGTGAGTGTGTGTGTGTGTGTGTGTGTGTGAGAGAGAGAGAGAGAGAGAGAGAGAGAGAGAGAGAGAGAGAGAGAGAGAGAATGTGTGTTGTTGATGAGGGGATGAAATGAGGTTTAGTTGGTTGTGATAAGCGTAATAGATATATTGGTGGACGGGTGCTTTGATGGTGTGTGTGTGTGTGTGTGTGTGTGTGTGTGTGTGTGTGTGTGTGTGTGTGTGTGTGTGTGTGTGTGTGTGTGTGTGTGTTAAGGTAATTATCCGATGTGTGTGAGCATGTTTGTGTTTACTTGTATTGTATGTATGGTTGTTGTTATATTTGAACTTATGTATGTGCGTGATTATGTGTGCGTGTATAGAAGCGTATGTGTACATGAGGTTGTATATTTTTGTGCATGTGGTGCTGTATTACAAGCAGGTCCTCATTTGAACTGTACATTGAACAGGGGCAAGAGGGCAAAAATCTAAGCTGAAAATCCAACAGTCGGACCGGCCCGAGAATCGAACTTGGGTTCTTCCAGGTGTAAGCTGGAAGTGTTAGCTAATGCACCACCAACTCCCCCTGCCTAAATAAGTCTGTGTTCCCACGTTGTAACTGACAAGGAAAGCGCCCAACAGACATTCCTCCAGACTTCGACGCGCAACCATCAGTTCACCATCTAAGTCCCTATTTACAGATATAGGTAAAGAATAGACGGAAGTAAATAAGTTCTCTTCCAGAGATGTTATGGTCGACCAGTATCAGTAAGCGTAACTGACAAGGAAAGCCAACAAACATTACTCCACACTACGACACACGGCAGTTGATGTACAGTCCAGGTCCCTATTGTCTGCTCCACCTAAAGGACTGGAATTTCTGATCTCCTGCCTCATGGTCGTACAAGGTTTACTTTACCCTGACCTATTCACACCTACAGTTAACAGGGGAACCTTGACTGTAGAGCGGCTGTTGCGCATCACAGAAGGGAAAATTTGGGATATTTTTAGTTAACAATAATGAGGCTTAGATTTTTTGTGTATCGACTGCACGAGGTTTAGGGAATCAGTATATGATTTATGTCCCAGTCTTTCCCTACAACAAGATACATAATCGTAATATTCGTACTTTCCTCCAGGACGCCAGAGAGTGTGCCGGGTAACTCTAAACAAAGTCCAGTTCTTCCACTAGAATGTCACGCAACATCCATCTAGGTCTGCGTTTGTGCTGCTGGGAGAGCATGCAGTAGGAGACAAAGCCACGTTTCAATGACGCGGTAACAAGTATTTACTGCCGGGGATTACGTACCGTCGTGTGTCTCAGTTCTGCTTTGACGTGATATCGCCTTTAGCCTGAGCCTTACCTGGTCTGAGTACAAACAAACACACACACACACACACACACACAGCCTATACGATATTCATGCAACCTTCGAGAGTTGGCTAATACAGCTTAACAGTGTATCATCCATTGTGAAAATATCAGAGGCAGGGTGTGGCTGCTTGAAACCTTGCCTTGCAAATATTTCTGTCACACATACTCCTTGCAGAGGTGTACAGTTGCGGTCATTAATCTTTTTACACGTCTTGGATTTCAAGCAAAAGTAGCGAGGCTCAAGCCCTTCAGTCCAACTTTAATAAACCTGGACAGTTTAACATTATCACATTAGGTTTTGACAGTGCTCCGAATTAACAGAACCATGTTGAGTATATACTGACAGTCTGTAGCGTGGCAGTGCTTGTGGTGTTGCAGTGAGTGTGGTGTGGCAGTGTGTGGTGTGGCAGTATGTGGTGTGGCAGTGTGTGTTGTGACAGTATGTACTGTGACAGTGTGGGTTGTAACAGTGTGTAGTGTGACTATGTGGTGTGGCAGTGTGTGGTGTAGCAGTGTGTGGTGTGACAGTGTGCGGTGTGTCAATGTGAGGTGTGGTAATGTGGGGTGTGGCAGTGTGTGTGGTGAGTGTATAGCTTGATAGTGGGTATAGCCTACCAACAATATACAAGTTTCTTATGCACTTAAAATGAATCCTATTATGACTTACTTGTGAAATATGCATTTCCTGTCACTGGTCACTTTATTCTTCATGAGACAATATTCTCTTCTACTATCAACATCAAACGTTTCAATAACATACAGATTTATATTACTTGAGTGCAATATGCAAAACATTTCGCTGAGGAAGAGGTGTATTAAAGTTTCCTAACTTATAGACAACACCATGATATTCTCTTGCATTGTTCTCTTCAGCCAGAGGTCGGATTTTTTTTTTTTTTTTTTTTTTGATCTTTTTATTCCCAGTCAGTTAAATTCGGAGAAGGATATACTTTTCGAAATGGGAAATTTGCTTACTGTCTCTATTAACCATTTTACCACCAGAGGATCTTCAGTGCTGAATGAAATCGTCTGTAGGTAGCAGGCTTAAAATACACAAGTACATCATTGTGCTGAAGAGGTTAAGCCAAAAGTATATGTGATATTTGATTCTGTTTTCCCTTCAGATCTTTTCATATAAAACACTAAATCACACTGAAGCCAATTTTATTCTTCTCTCCCTACCACTAGATCATTTGCTGACCTGAGATATTTTTCCATTCCACCTATACCTCTTGTAACAGATCACAGAGTCAGCCAATGCAGCCTATGCAGTGCAGGGAGAAACGGGGAGCTGGGAAGGGGACGACGGGCGTTTGATAGAGGTTAGACGAGTGATTGAATATTGATATGGATTGGTGTGTGTGTGTGTGTGTGTGTGTGTGTGTGTGTGTGTGTGTGTGTGTGTGTGTGTGTGTGTGTGTGTGTGTGTGTGTGTGTGTGTGTGTGTGTGTGTGTGTGTGTGTGTGTGTGTGTGTGTGTGTGTCGCCTACAGCATGGAAAATTGAGGGGAAGATGCAAAAGGCGGATAGTTCAGATGCATCTCAGTTTTGCAGCTACTGACATGGAAATATGGCCTTGGGTATTACACAGAGGGGAAGATAAACTGTTTACGAAAAAAGAGGGTCTTCAGAGTTGCACTGGAATACCAGATAAGGACCCGCTGAATTCAATTATAAACTGGAGGTCATAGGAAATGGGAACTGACATTGCTGAAAAGCTGCATATATCAAAGGCTGGGAGTGATTATAGAGTTGGACAGAGACGGGCTGAGTGTGTAGTTAGATGGGTGCTACGTGCCAGCCGTAATGGAGGTGGGAAACAAGCAGGCAGATCAGAAGTGTGGTGATAATTGAAACAGCGACAGGGGATAGACAAGTAAACATACAAAGAGAGAGAGAGAGAGAGAGAGAGAGAGAGAGAGAGAGAGAGAGAGAGAGAGAGAGAGAGAGAGAGATGCAAAGGAAACAAGAGTAATCAGGATCATAATTTATAAGATACCTCACAAGTAAAATCTTCAACACATGATAGGTCCTGAAAAAAGCAAATATAAAATGTGAGACTGATAGATGGGTAGAGAGAAAAAATAGATAAATGCACAGAAAATGCAGCACACAGGTACACAGACAGATAGATACACAGATAGACACTACGTCAAGTCAGATGCGACATTCAACCCCAACACATGACGCGTCCTAATACGCTCCTCTTACCCCTTTGTCTGTCTGCCTCCGTGTCTGTCTGTCTGTCTACCTGTTTGTTTGTCTGTCTGTCTGTCTATCTGTCTTGCCATAAAATAAACTGAGACATGAATACATAGATACCATACGTAGATAGACATACGGATGTAGACACAGAAAGATAGATAGGTAGGTAGTTATGTAGGTAGAGAGATAGGTAAGCAATTGAAGGGTAGACAGATAGGCGGACAGATAGGCGGACAAATAGCTAGATACAAAGACAAAGATATATAGATGCTGTACAGAGAGAGAAATATGTGAACAGATATATTTAAACATGATTTAAGATGGTCTACTCACTCCCAACACAGGACAACTAAAACATTCACGCTCTTTCCCCTCCTGCACAAGATAGATAGATAGATAGATGGGTAGATAAACATATAGATAAATAGGTAGGTAGGTAGGTAGGTAGGTAGATAGATAAACAGATGGATGGATAGATGGATTGACAGACAGACACGGATAGACAGACAGATAAATAGACTCACATATTTTGTCATAAAAGGTTACATATATAAACAGAGAGACAGACAGAGACAGATAGACAGGCACATAGATAGGCAGAGCAGTAATGGAAGACTGCAGGAAACAGCATCAAACAACTAAGCATAACAATACATATTTCGACCTAGTATTTAACAGTAGCCCAGATACATAGATATATAAATCGAAATATAGATAGATAGACTGAGCATGAGATAAATATATAGATGGCGAAAGACACGCAGAGACAGATAGATGTATATAAGAGAGGTATATAGACAGATACAGTGCATAGGTAGATATACAGATAGATACATACAGCGGTACTGGGAATAGAGGGAAATGGTATTAAGTATATTGTTACAAAGACAGATACACTGATAGAAACGGTGTCAAGTAAGATGATACACGACTAACTCTCCAACAATGGCAGGTCTTAAAACTCTCTCTCTCTCTCTCTCTCTCTCTCTCTCTCTCTCTCTCTCTCTCTCTCTCACACACACACACACACACACACACACACACACTAAACTACCACTAAGTCAGCAGCATTCTGTCAGTTCCGTCAACCTATCCTTGTTCTCTGTACCAACACTTAGTCATCTCCAGACCGTTCATCCTCTCAGTGTCTCTTGCTCCTGTTCTGGCGTTGTTCACGTTCCAAACAGAAAAATTAGGCTTGGAAATCGCTAGTGTCTGTCCACAACACAAGGGTCAGTGCCACAATTCCGAGTCCCAATATTCCCTCAGTAATAAGACACACAACAATCGATTTTACATCCAGGTCCCCAGATATACAGGTAATACAACAGAGACAAAAACGAAACGCAAAATTTATCCAAGAACCTGACAGTTTTAAAATCGAACAAGTGCATTTTCCAGTGGCTGGCATGCTAAGCTAACTAGTGTACCACCGCCCCCTCCTTAACGTTCTTCTTCTACAGAGGGGTTTAGTGTACTGTCAGTGGAGATGTACAGTTAAAAGTTTATTACTCACACGAATAGAGGTGATCCCTTGACTACAGTGACGTCATTCTTATGGGAAACGGTATTGTGCAAGGCGCCTAAATTCTGCTTGGTGAAGGAGCCAGCAGAGAATATAGAGAAGCACTTCAGTTAGTTAAGTGTGTGTGTGTGTGTGTGTGTGTGTGTGTGTGTGTGTGTGTCAGTACATACATACATATACACACACGCATGCATAAATACATGTAATTTTAATATTTGTGCAGTGACCAAGCGAAATGAAAGCATACCCCGGTAATAATATTAACTTTTAAACACACACACACACACACACACACACACACACACACACACACACACACACACACACACACACACACACACACACACACACACACACACACACACACACACACACACACACACACACACACACACACACACACACACACACACACACACACACACACACACACACACACACACACACACACACACACACACACACACACACACACACACACACACACACACACACACACACACACACACACACACACACACACACACACACACACACACACACACACACACACACACACACACACACACACACACACACACACACACACACACACACACACACACACACACACACACACTTTCGGATGGGTACAAGTGAACTGTGCCAAAATACAAATCTAATCTCCGTCGGTCCAAGAGACGTAATTGTCAGAGTGAAAGGCGTTAGAAAATGTGCCAGGAAAGTGAAATATTGCTGACATTAATTCACTGTTGACTCCTACTGCTGTTGCTGCTGCTGCTGCTGCAATACTGTATATCCCTACCACACACACCCACATCTCCACCACATCCCCACCACATCACCATAACTGCACCACACCCCTACCACACCATCACACCTCCACCACACCATCACACCTCCACCACTGCACCACATCCCACCACACCACTGCACCTCCACAACTCATCATACTTCCACCACATTACTACATCACCACACGTCTACCATACCTCCACATTTCCACCACACACCACACTTTCACTACCTCTCCAACATCTATACACCTTCATTACACCTCCACCAAATCATCACACCACCATTGCTCGACCACCCTACCACACCTCCACCTCTGCCGCACCTACGAGGTAAAACTCAGTTGGTAAAAACAAGGCTGAATAATAAAACAGTGTTGGTGCGACAGCGTTGGTGGGACAGATGAAGCGGTTGGTTTTTTGTTGACCTTTTTACCACCCGCGTTGGGAAGCGAGTGGAATGGTATTGTTTTCAGTTTTGAGGTTGGCTGGCTGGCTTTGTATGTGTGTGGGTAAACAAGATATCACATGAACGGCTTGAGCTATCAACATGAAACTTTCAAGGCATCAAGATATGGCCAAAGCTTGGACGAGTTCGAAAATGGGCACCAGGGGTTAAGGTCAAAGTAACCAAAATGGCTGTCAACGTCACCAAAGTTGACCTTTGGTGACGTTGACCTTGACCTCGATTGCCCATTTTCGAACTTGTCCAAGATTTTGGCTATATCTAGATGCCCTGAAAGTTTTATGTTGACAGCTCATGCCATTCATAAGATATGTTTACCCACACACAAACAAAGCCAGACAGCCAACCTCACAACTGAAAACATTACCACCCCGCTCGCTTCACTACGCAGGTGGTAAGCGAGCGGGGTGGTATTGTTTACAGTTGTGAGACCAGCTGGCTGGCATTGTTTGTATGTGCTTTACATCCTGAATTTGCGTCAAATCAAAGATGGAGGTGCAGAATTATTTGCCGAGGAAAAACTTTCCGACTACGAGGGTAGTGAGATCCCATCATGAGATGGCTTCTAGTTTTTGGCTCCAGTTGTTTGCTGTTTGTATGGTCAGCTGTACATGTGGCAACGACACCTTACAGCGTAGTCGTCGTCATTTTCACCTTAGCCTTTTTCTTGATGGTGTTCATCATTGTCACCATCATCCACATAATTATCAACGTCATTACTTTTGTGATGGCGTAGAATAATTTGGACGAGTGGGAATCCCTTGCTTAGAACACTAGAAGCGAAGTGAGACTCCAAGGATGGATCAGGACTACCTTGGATTTGCCTCCCCTCGTTTTCTGCCAGTTATCCCTGCCAACAACCGAACCAAGTCCGGTTTCTCGGGCCTGGAGTAGAGCAGGAACGAGACAAGGATAGGCAGTATGGTCTCAAGTCGTCCTACAACACCAACACCTCTTCTGCCTCAGACAGTGACGTCCCCAGCAGTGTTGAGAAGGCCCACGTGAGGCCAGAACATGTGGCGGTACGGGAGCAGCCTTCCCGAGAGGATCCCGTTGTCTTCCCTGGAGTTATTCACCCTGTGACACAAACCATTCCAAAGGTTTAGGCAATAAGTGATCAAAGTCCCTCTCGCGCTGACTCGTCACAAGGTCGAGCCTAACCCTGCTCGTCATTAGACCACTGTACTCCCTCATCCACGTTCAGGCGCTTCTAGTAAGTCGTGTGTGACCTCACACACCCTACTGCTACACTGAAACAGAAGCTTGGCAGGCCAGCATGGACCTTCCTGCCACCGTGAAAACCACATATGCTGACGTCTACGCGCGCGCACGCACGCACACACACACACACACACACACACACACACACACACACACACACACACACACACACACACACACACACACACACACACACACACACACACACACACACACGCGCACACACACACGCGCACACACACACACACACACACACACACACACACACACACACACACACACACACACACACACACACACACACTTTTTGGTAGCAAGAATACTATACAAATATTGTTGTTATAGTAAGTGATTACGTACTTGATTTACAGCCAGATACAATTCCCAAATTCAGTGCATTTTGTAAAACAAAGAACTGAAAACCAAGCATAACTTTCAAACACTTGATGATTTACCAAATGCACTACATGATTGGCGAATTCAGAAACAACTGTAACTTTCAAACTCTTTTTTGAAGTGTAAGGGCAAATTGCAAACGTAAGATTATAAATGGAACACAGTTTTCAAATATTAACTTACTACAAGCCAAAACATTTGCCAACGAAAGAGTATCGCCAGCCGTCATCATAAAACTAGTCAGTAATCTCCTGGCAATCATAGGAATATCATCGCAGCTTTGCCTAAATCGGGGAAAAAGTCGCCCGCCACGTTGCACCGTCTCTTTCCGTTCATCATAAAAAAATTATATCAGTATTCCTCTGACAGACGGAGGCATATCATCGCAGCTTTGCCCGAATCACTAAGCAACAAGCCACTTATCTCGGGATACTATCCACAAAATTTGGATAAAATTTGCCCACTCGATTTTGAGATATTTTGGGAACAGATAGACACACAGACACACGTCTCCCTAGTTGGGCAGTAAGGACAATTGCATATTCCAGTTACTATGCATATATCCAAATACAACTTTTAAACTCAGTATTCACAGACGAGCCATTCAATGACACATTCAAAGCTAGACGTGTTTATTTTCAGAGATAATTTTATAGTATTGAGAGTAAGATATATACGCCACTGTCCCTGCCGTTTTGAAAAACCTCCTGAAACTTAAAAAAAAAAAAAAAAAAAAATAAGCCGCAGGAGCATAATGTGATCACAACTTCAAGGTGAAATATTTAAAGAAAAACACATCAATCTAGAATTCAGTTCAAATTGAGATGGGACAGTATATTACCAGACTTTCAAATCCACATGTATCTTGATTCACAGTTCTCAAGACCACCAAATTCACAGCTGACCCCAACCCTACAACCCATTGACAGATCACAAAGCCGCTAAATTCAAGGCCAAATCTGTGACCTGACATTGAAGCCACTGCGAATCAGGTCACGTGTTGTAATTTTGACAGCAGGTGCAATATCGAAGGTTGTGCATTGGCGGTGGCTTGGGTTGGTATTGGTTTGGAGAGAGAGAGAGAGAGAAAGCATGAAAACAAGAAAGAGGGAAGTAAGATAAGAAGAGACATGAAGTGTGTGTGGGGGGGGGGCATATATGTGTGATTATATATGAAACAGATCGGCAGACTGATAGAAACAAAGAGACAGAAACAGAAGCAGGCAGTGAAGGCGCAAGAAAAATGGAAGTAGGAAAAGCAAAAGAATGAAACAATAATGGAGTGTGCGCGTGTTTGGAAGTTCGTGTATATGACCGAGAAAGAACTAGAGACACGGACGCAGAGATACAGAAACAGAGACGGAAGAAAAAGACAGACACAAAACTACAAGCCATCTCACCATGGGATCTCACTTCCCGCGTACCAGGAAAGTTTTTCCTCGGCACATAGTTTTCCACCTTCATTTCTGATTTGACTCAAATTCAGGATGTAAAACACACACAAACAAAGCCAGCCAGCCAACCTCACAACTGAAAACATTACCTCTCTTGTCGTTTCGCAACGCGGGTGGTAAGCGAGCGGAGTGGTAATGTTTTC
Source organism: Coenobita brevimanus (assembly GCF_032717465.1). Taxonomy (NCBI): domain Eukaryota; kingdom Metazoa; phylum Arthropoda; class Malacostraca; order Decapoda; family Coenobitidae; genus Coenobita; species Coenobita brevimanus. The sequence continues at coordinate 25,223,999 of NC_137017.1, forward strand.
AGTTCTGAGATTGGCTGGCTGGCTTTGTGTGTGGGTAAACATAATATCTTATGAACGGCTTGAGCTAGTAACATGAATCTTTCAGGTTATCAAGATATGGCTAAAATCTAGGACGAGTTTTAAAATGGGCACCCGGGGTGAAGGTCATGGTCACCAAAGGTCAACCTGCTGACCTTCGGCAGCCTCGTCACATAGTTTTGTACCTCCACTTCTGATTTGACCCAAATTCAGGCTGTAAAACGCACACAAACAGAGCCAGCCAGCCAACCTCACAACTGGAAACATTACCACCCTGCTCGCTCAACGCAGGTGGTAACTAGAGGTGCACTCAGTGGAACGCATCTCTCTGGCAAGGGCAACGTAATTTCCAAACCACTCTTCATAATGGCTTAGGTTTTCTCATTATTGATTAGGGTTTCACACACACACACACAAAAAAAAAAAAAAATCCGGATCCAGAATCTCGTTTGATTAAGTATATCCATTGAAATATATGGTGTAACTGGCCATGGAATCATTTCTAACATTTTTTAAATATTAATTTTGTGGATTTATATTATCAAACATGTCACATTTTATAAAACAAAGGAAACGCAATTTCTAAACCACTTGTCATAATGGGTTAGGGTTTCTCATCAATGATTAGGGTTTCGGAAAGTTTTTCCGAATCCAGAATCTGTAATACGATCCGCATCTGTCCTAAAAGTTAATCGCTTGTTCATGGGACATGGGCTATCTATCCACCAATTTTGGTCCAAATCACTCTTTTAGTTTTTGAGATATCCTGCTAAAAAACAAACAAACAAACAAACAGGGACGAAAAGATATTCTCCTTGTCGAAGAGAAAGATACACAGAAAATACAGACGAGAGACGCTCAGACGGCGACAGAAACAGAACATAAGCCAGTGTCAGCTATGAAATGACATCCTACCCAGCACACACAATATCCCAAGCACTCACACCAACCTTGTCAGCCCGTGTTGACTCCTTCACTCTCACCACGCCTTGTGTCGCTGGATTATTGCTACCGAGGGACGATTTTATTAATATTTCGAATAATTTACACCGCTGAAGGTATTAACGAAGGCTCTATCTAACCCTTCCAAGTCCTCAACTACATGTACTTGTGTGATGGTAGCGGGAATTAAATACATGATTATAGTGATGGGTTAAAATGATGCTGTTTGCCCTGGCCTAGATTTAGTGTATTTTCACCACCACTGGACGATAATATTCAGCTTATGAGAGAGGGGTTAAATTGGGTGGATTAGATACAACCTTCATTAACCCCTTGACTGGTAGATTTCCCTCCTAACTCGTACTTAATATGTCTGATGGTGACAAGGACTGAGTGATGGATAGACTGATGGGCAGACAGATAGAGAGACGGATAGACAGATAAGCAAATAGATATAATAGACAGTTTGGCAGACAGACAGAATTATAGAAAGATAGAGATAGATGGGCAGAGGGATAGACTGAAGGATGGATAGGTAGATAAACAGATAGATACAGTAAATAAATTGGTAGACCGGCAAACATACATAAATAGGTAGATCGATAGGTAGACAGATAGATCGATAGGTAGATAGATAATGAAGATAGATATAGATAAATTACTGAAGGGAAAGGTATGGCGATGCACAAATAACTTACAATTATACCTGTACAGCATCCTATGGCTCTATAATTCCCGGTAAATAGGGTGAAAAGTGTACCGGTAATACGAACAAGGAGTGAACATGGGTGGAGAGAGAGAGAGAGAGAGAGAGAGAGAGAGAGAGAGAGAGAGAGCTGAATGAGGAATCTTCAGAAATGTTGCAAGAACAGAAATGAAGGGAAAGAGAAATGAGAAACAGAAAAGAGAGAGAGATTGTGAAAGTGTGGAACAGAGCAGAAATCTAACCATGAAATTTTCTTCCGCCAAGCAGATGGATAGATAGATAGACAGATTTGAACGTAGATAGATAAACAGCTGGTCTGAATGAACAGAATATAGAAAAGTAGATAGATAGATAGATAGATATAGTGGAATAGATAAATGGAAAACTTACATATAGAGATACAGTACATACTCACACAGACATAGATAAATTGATTGATTAGACAGATAGATAGACTGATAGACTGACAGATTAAAACGATAGATAAAATGATACAGTATGCTGGAAGATTGATATAACAAGACAGAAGTGTATTGACATATGGGTGGAGATGGATATAGACATAGATAGATAGATAGGCAGATAGGCAGATAGATAGATAGATAGATAGATAGGAGGATAGGTAGAGAGATAGACAGAGAGATGGATATATAGAAGGACTGATAGATGGATAGATAGAAAGATAAAGATAAAGGGAAATAGAGATGTGGATATAGATAGATAGATAGATAGACAGACAAATAAAAATGCAGAAGGGTAGTTGAATAGACACAAATTTTAGAAAGATAGATAGACAGACACAGGCATGAGAACAAATAGGCAAAATAGATATAGGCTGATAGATAGACAGATAGACAGATATTCATGGGACGTAGACAGGACTGACGGATAGATAGAAACCATGCAAAGTGTATTATCCAGTGACAGACAGACAGACAGACAGACAGA
>NC_137017.1:25231612-25241612 GCF_032717465.1 Coenobita brevimanus
TTATCTATTTTGTGCCTGGGGGAAGGGAGGGAGGAAGAAGGTGGCGTGGGTGGTGGGGCAGGGAGGGATGGTGAGGAGTGGGCGGTGGGAGATGGGGTGGGAGGGGAGGAACAATACACCCCTTTAAGACTGGCATTTATATAGTCTGATATGAACCTGGCAATGATTTAGTTCAAAGTTTTCTCCAAGAACAAAAACAACAGAAGCAGCAACAACAGCAACGTTAACCCCCGAGCTGCGGGGAATTTGTATGAGGTGAGTAAAATTGTCCATTGTAAGCTCTTAATTTTCGGCTAACCCTCCACTGTGATAGCTTTCCGACTCTGTGTGTGTGTGTGTGTGTGTGTGTGTGTGTGTGTGTGTGTGTGTGTGTGTGTGTGTGTGTCCTAGAATTATCTTGAGCATCGTAAAATCGTCTACCTGGAATAAAATATTTTGCAGGTATTCCGCATATAAATGGTTAAGAAAGTAAGCACGCGATACTCTCATACATCAGGCGCCCAGCATAACAGGTTAAAAGACGTCACCTTATTGATATGGGTAACCTGAGTAATCGAACCCTTTCCAGGAATCCCTTGGACTGATCTCGGCTCACTCTGATCAACCAGGACTGATCTAAGTAGCATCCACCAGCTTGACTCAGGGTATAGTAGACTTATACCTGGGATTTGACTTTAAAATTTGGCGGTAAAATGGCATGACTGAATAAACAGGGTAGAACTGAAGATACATGAAGGACTTTGTGATCTGTAAGGAGAATGGAATAACCATCATAATCATCATTTTCCTCAACATTCTGAACAGCATCATCATTATCAGGAACAGTATCATAATCACCCTAATCATAACAGCAGCAATCAACACAGGCCATCTCATTACCAACCCAGTAATGTCAACAAAATTAAACAAACACATACAACCGATCATCAAACACAACAGCACCATAAATTCCACAACAACCCACACAACACCCGCTACGCGCAAATCCATCATTAACCCCCCCTCCCCCCCCAAAAAAAAAAAAAAATCCAGCCAGTCATATTTTTTCCCGACACCCAAAATGAATATCGTGCGGCCACAAAGCGTTAAATACTTGCCACCTGGACTAGTTACAGTTTTGTCTGCAGGCGGATTTGGGTGAGAAATATATTGGCTTTTAAACTACTGAATTGCTTTGTCGTTTTCATGTGAATATTTCTACGATAGGCAAACAGTTTCATATTATACCTTAATATTTTTGTGTGTGTGTGTGTGTGTGTGTGTGTGTGTGTGTGTGTGTGTGTGTGTGTGTGTGTGTGTGTGTGTGTGTGTGTGTGTGTGTGTGTGTGTGTGTGTGTGTGTGTGTGTGTGTGTGTGTGTGTGTGTGTGTGTGTGTGTGTGTGTGTGTGTGTGTGTGTGCGTGCGTGCGTGCTTTGGCCTACAGAATTCGCCTCTAACCATCAGACCGTAGTGAGCTTGTAATGCATGTAATTAGAATACTGTATTCCTCTCAGCACGAATAATAGTGCTTAAATCAGCTACACTCAGCCACAGTTGTCTGATCATCATTTAGCACTGCAAATACGGATCCCACGTGGATAATTATTTTGTTCGACGTTAAAAGCTGGTTAAATATGTTTACCTTATATTGTACATGGAGATTTAATGGAAAGTCTTTGTATAATACGAAAGGGGAGATGTGGCAGCGTGTAGTGTGTCTGTGTGAGGAGTGGCAGTTTGTAGTGTGGTTGTGTGAGGGGTGGCAGTGTGCAGTGTGGCAGTGTGAAATGTGGCAATGTGTAGTGCGGCTGTGTGAAGTGTTGCAGTCAGGGCCGTTGACAGCCATCACCAGGCCCGGGCAAGATTATCGACGACGGGCCCCCTCCCCTTGAAAACTGTGCTGAATATGTAATAGTGGAAGTCTATCTCACGGTTAGACTGCTCCCTAACCAGTGTGTTACGGCACATTGATATACTGCTAAAAGAATCCTGGTACGTCAGTGCACCTTCCCCTCCCTCTCTATATAACAAGGATATATACTACAAGGAAATTATAGTATATTATATAATGAAAAAGTATAAATGCTATTTGGTATGAATTTGTTTGTGTACTTTGTATTTCTGATTGACTGTTTAGTCTATAAGAGGTTAAAACAAAAGAAGAAGGCGGGTCAGAGGTTCTTAATATCCCTCGGCCCCTTCAATATGACACAAAAATGAAAAAATACACAACTCTTTACTTTAAAAGTTATACATAGTCATGCTTTAATGTATTTAGATATAACCATTCCTGCTTCCTTTCATATATTATGTTTAGAAATCAAATGTGTCATTATAAAGTGAATATGTTATATTTTCCTTCCTCTTAACACTATCTTGGAGGGCCCGGTCCCCCTCTCGGGCCAGGGCCCGGGGGATTGTCTCCCCTCTCCTGGGCCCTGGTTGCAGAGTGTGGCTCTTTGAGGTATTGCAGTGTGTATTTGGGTGTGTGAGGTTTGGCAGTGTGAAATTAAATTGGGATGTGTTAAAGAAGGCTTCCATTTGCCGATAAAAAAAATAATAATAATAATCCTTCTGTACTGCTCTAAGAATATAATAACACGACGCCTTCGCATTGAAGCATTCCTTGATTTTTAAGTGTCCCTTCTCTGATGAATGATAGAAAAAGGAAACTGGAGATTGCAGAATCTATCCTCCTCAAATTTTAAACCAACAGTTGTTAATTATGGCCCGTATTCTCGTCAGATAAGGAGGCTCCCCAGCACCTCCTCCTTAGCGATTTATTTTCCAAACTTCCCATTCATTTCCCGTTCTTACTTCTTATATCTTTTTTAATAACGACGTAGACTGCATGAGTAACACGAGAATACAGAACGGAGCAGACTCAGAAATAAACCGGTAAGGAAGAGGTGTTAGTAAGCTTCCTATCTGCACTAGAATGCCGCCCTTTGTGTGACCCAAGTTAAGGGTTGGAAGACAAACAATGCCGGACGTTTTAATTAACTGCATTCTTTTTCACCTAAATTTTGCCTTGAGTTTTGTCCTTTTGCAGTTTATCTGACCTAATTCAGTGGCAGAATAAGTCATTACCACGACTCTATATCCTCTCCATAGTACTTCTTCGTGACTAGCATCAACTTATAGTGAAAGAAGTAAAGAATAAGTCATTACCACGGCTCTGTATCCCTTCTATAGTACTCATTCGTGATTAGCATCAAGTTAAAATGAAAGGAGTATAGTAGTATGTCCCTCATAAGCTCGTATATTTTTTTCCACCCTTCCGGTTCTACTTGTAACTTAAGTAGACTTTGCTCCGTATTCTAGTTGTTTAACGAAGCTCCCTAATACCTCTTCCTTAGTTACAGTATTTATTTTTGCATATGTCTGATTAATAACCTTCTGTACTTTTTTTATGCAGAGTATGGCGTTATTGGAGGGATTTTATATAACACGGATGTAAGTGTAATAAGCAAAATAATTCGGTTAGGAAGATGTGTTAGGGACCTTTCTTATCCGCCGAGAATACGATCTTTAACTCACATAAATATAGCCATTACAGCACTTCGTTTTTCACATCAGTCAATCTTCCTACAGACGCACTTTCCTCACCGTACATGACCGGTATGGGGAAGGGATATTTCTGGCTATCAGTTAGTGTTAAGGAGAAAGTTTGGTAATGCAATGAGTCTGATAAAACTGATACAGGTGACTATGTTTACCTGATATTTCCAAGTACGAAATATATAGTGTTAAAAAATCGCTTTATTGAAGGGGTGAAGTTGCATATCGTGTTGAGGCTGGCTCTTGTGTGCGCTTTATCTAGGGGCATTCTATCTCCTGGAATAATATGAAGGTCCTGCAGGCTCAAAAGCTGTCAGACCGACAAAATACGTAAAGGGAATCTTTGTGCTGATATATTAGAGGAGTTAAAGGGAACGAGAGAGAGAGAGAGAGAGAGAGAGAGAGAGGGGAGGGACGTGGAGGGAAAGTGATTGATTTTATTTTTATTCATTTCAATAATTTTTATAAGCATGGGAATATAGACAGGAAATGTTGGTCAATCACTGAGTTACACCCAACCATAACCATCTCAATTTTATAATTATGTTCCTATTTAAACACACACACACACACACACACACACACACACACACAAATATGAAAAAAGCGAGCTGTGCGTATTGAAATTTAGCTCTTCGGTTTTCTGCCATTTCGAGCTCAAAATTTATCACTCAGTTTGTCTGTTTCGAATCCAATGCTGGCCTGGCTAAAAAAAAAAAAAAAAAAAAAAAAAGTGAATGTTTAGAGATGACTTGATATATGGGTCTGTTAGAGAGAGAGAGGGGGGGGGGGTAGTGGAGAAACGAAGAGAATGGGGAGAGGGAATGGATGGAAAGAGGGGAGAGAGAAAGAGACAGAAACTGCGGGGAGGAAAGAAATTTACGTAGAGAGGGAGGGGGAAGGGATAAAGGGAGAGAGAATGGGAGAGAATGGAAGAAGGGTAGAGAAAGAGAAGATAGACCATAAAAAGAGATTGAAGGAAGGGGAGAGAGAGAGAGAGAGAGAGAGAGAGAGAGAGAGAGAGAGAGAATATCTGTTGCGTAGGAGAGAAAAAAAAATACTCAAGTATTTATACGCGATCCTTTGCTTGGCTTTGTCAAGGGAAGAGAGAGAGAGAGAGAGAGAGAGAGAGAGAGAGAGAGAGAGAGAGAGAGAGAGAGAGGGAGGGAGTAAAAGAAGAAAGACACAGAAACAGAAAGAAGTTAAAAGAAAAAGCGGAGGGAGATAAAAAACATAGGGTGCAAATGTTGAGAGAGAGAGAGAGAGAGAGAGAGAGAGAGAGAGAGAGAGAGAGAGAGAGAGAGAGAACACGGGAAGGGAGGGAGAGAGAGAGAAAAATGTTTGAGAGAAGTAAGAAAGGAAGGGACTGAAAACATGCAGAGGGAAAGAAAACAGAAAATATCATCAGGACTTAAAAGTAACGGAAACAAACCCTCTTGAAATATAACTGAATGTTTATATTGTCGAGAAAGGATTAAATAAAGAAACTGAGAAAGCTCGAGGAATAGAGAGATTAGAACAGGCACTGAAATGGCAAAGAGAGAAAAAGAAATTGAGAGAGTGAGACAGCGCCAACCCCTCCACTTTTCCCCTCCTACCACCATCAGGTTTGTGGTCTGGGTTTTTTCCGCATGTGTGTGTGTACAAGGGCTCTCTCTCTCTCTCTCTCTCTCTCTCTCTCTCTCTCTCTCTCTCTCTCTCTCTCTCTCTCTCTCTCTCTCTCTCTCTCTCTCTCTCATATCGTGCTTCTTCCTCCTCTCATCCCGTCAATCATTTTTTTTTCTTTTGTTTCTTTGTGTATTTGCTGCATTCCTTACGACGTTTTCTTTGTTACTCCTTCATTCCATGTCACTCAGTCATCTATCATTGATATTGTTCACCACTCCTCTCTCACACCACTGAATGTTGCTTAATTTTAATACGCATACATAAATGAATTAAAGTGATACCTTGATCACTATTTACACAGACAGACAGAGACAGAGAGAATTTATTACGTTCTGTATGTTAATCGATTATTCTTTTTATAAATATACATGTCAGTAGCTTACGGCAGACAGACTGAGAATCATAGAAAGATGACTAGACAGGCTGGCTGAATGGTTAATGGCTAATTAATTACAGGATGAAATGAAAGTGAAGATAGACAGACTAGCACTGACAGAAGGATTTTTAGACGTAGACTGACTGGTTGCTAAAGAAGTACAATATACTATTAAGAAGACAGACTGACCGACAGACAGACAAACAGACAGACAAGCAAACAGACAGTCACATAGTGAAGACAAACAAGAAAACAGAAAAAAGGAGTAAAAGAAGTAAAAATTTCGTGGAAATCCATCACACACACACACACACACACACACACACACACACACACACACACACACACACACACACACACACACACACACACACACACACACACACACACACACACACACACACACACACACACACACACACACACACACACACACACACAAGGGTCAATGCCATATCAAATAGTTGTTTCAAAGCACACAAATTCCCTTTATGCCTTTTGACCAATAATATCCCTTTGGTAGGATCCGAATCTCTCTGTGTTTGAGATACCAGGAGAAAAAAAAAAAGCGAAATTCTCTGTTTTGTTTCAGACTTGGGAAGGCTAGAATGATGAGAGAGTGTTTTGGGCATTTCACTGGGAATAGTATTTTTAGTTCTATTTTTGTGTTCTCTTTTTCTTGTTTCTGGATTTTACCTTCCCTTGTCCCATGGGGCGATGATGATGATGATGATGATGATGGTTACAATTCTCCTACTATGGTGCTTCCTCTTCCCTTGTTTAAATCCTATCTTACAGTACACCTTCTCTTATGTGGGAATTAGGTTTGCAATGATGGTGATGGCGATGATGGTAATGATAATGATGATGATGATGTTTATTTTCCTTCTTTCGTCCAGGTCCTTTATCTTTGGTTGTCTTTAGTCGTGTGGATTCATGGAGACCATTTTTAACTTGGTCAATATGATCAGTCCTTCCTAAGCTTTCCCCTACCTTCCTTCCTTCCTTCCCTGTTAGTGTCTGTTTTAGTTTTGCTTCTCTCCCCAATATTCCCTCTCGCCTTTACCTGTTTCTATAATCCCTCTTTGCTTCAGTCATTCCTCCTTCTCTCTAGCTTCCTTCATCTTTTTATCCTATTTCCTTCATTCCTTCTTTTCTTCCTTTCGTCCTTCCTGGTTCCCCTCACCCCTCCTTCCTCTATTCCTTTGTCCCCTCCTTCATTCATTCCCAATTCTTCTTCTGTACATCATTCCTTCTTTCCTTCCTTCCTTCCTTCCAGCTTCCCTTTCTTCTTTCCTTCCATCTTTCCTTTCTTCCTCAGTAGCTCCCTTTCTCCCTCTCTTCGCCTGTCCTTCCTTCTGTCTATCTTAACTGTTAATTTTCTCCTCCTCTCTCACCTTTCTCTAATCCCTCCATCTCTCAGTCTTTCTCTTTCTCTCCCTCCTTTCCCAGTCCTTTCTTTATTTACTTCCTTCTTTTCTCCTTCTCTAACCAGTCCTTTTTTCCTTCCCAAAGTACTTCCTTCCTTCATATTTTCGTATTTCTTTGTTACTCAGTTTTCCTTCCTCACCCTTCCATTTTTCCCTCCTTTCTTCCTTGCTCCCTTCCTTCCTTCCTTCCTATCTTCCTCCATCCCTCCTCCTCTCCTTTCCACACAACTTGCACGTCTCTTACCTGATAATCTCTTCTCCAAAGTCTCCTCGCCTTCTCTCCTTCTCCTTCCCTCGTCCACTTCATTTCCCTCTCTCTCCTTTCCATTATTACTCCTCTCCTAGTCTGTCCCTTCTTCACCCCATCCTCCTACTCTTCGTTTGTCTTTCCTTCCTTCCTCCTTACCTCCTGTTCCTTTCATTGTTTATTTTCCCTTTCTCTCTATTCTTTTTTTTTTATCTTCCTTACTTTCCTTCATCCCACCCCTTTCCCCGCCCCTCCTTCCCTCCATCCTTGCAGTCTCTTTTCTCCTCGTCATCGAGTTTTCCTTTCGCACATCATCCATTTTTCTATCGTTTCCCTCTCCTTCTCTTCCTGCCCCCTCCACTCTCCCTCCCTCTCACCCTTTCTCGCTATCTCTCACTCTCCTATCCGATCCTTCCCTCTTTCCTCTCATTCCATTCACCCTCCTTCCCTCCTGTTAGCCTTTCCCTTTCCCTCCAATATTCTCTCTCCCTCCTTCACCCAACGTTATTTGTTACACTCTTTGCTCTGTCTGTCTGTCTTTCTCCTCCCTCCTTTCTTCCGTCTCCACTCTCGGTCCTCTCTCCCTCCTTCTCTTTGTTCCTCTTCCCACCCTACCTCCCCTCTCTCTATCCTTTCTTCCCTCCCTCCCTCCCTCCCTTCCATCCTCACTAACCCTTTCACCAACCTCAATTGTTCCACTCACTTCACTCCATTTTTTTTCCAACTTGCAAAAGCTGTGTAGACATCAGTAAAAGTGTTCGTGTTTGCTGCTGTTATTGTTGCTGGGGGAGAGAGAGAGAGAGAGAAAGAGACAGAGAGAGAGTGAGAGAGAGAGAGAGAGAGAGAGAGAGACAGACAGACAGACAGACAGACAGAGACAGAGAGACAGACAGAAAGACAGACAGACAGACAGACAGAGACAGACAGACAGACACACAGACAGACAGAGACAGAGACAGACAGACAGACAGACAGAGACAGAGACGATAGTTAAATTTTCTGTCACTGTCTAAGGGCTAATGGGCACTCTTAATTATAACTCCTAAAGACATTATTTTTTAAATAAAACTGTCTGGCTAAAGTAAGAAGAAAATACTTAAGATTTTATTTGTCTTTAGGGTCAAGTGTTTCTCTTTCATTTTTGTGGGAAACTTGCTGAAACTACTGCACTTGGTTCACAGTAGTTTGGCCAGGTTTCAAATGGCTTTAGTTTTGAGATACACCGTTTTATTATTTTCTTTAGATTCTACTTAATTATACTGTGCGAATAAACAGAGACAAACAAAAAACTATACTTGGATATTTTCTTCTTTTTGCAGTGTATTTACCATTCCACACAAGCAGAATAGGACGATACAGAGGCTCTCCATCGTTTCCATTGCACTTCTTCGTTTGGCACCATATTGTTGTGTTAATCTCTTGGTATGGAAATTAAAACCCAAGTTAAAATAGAAAGAGTATAGGTGAAATGACAGGGTGCGGGAGTATGTGACGGAGAGTGTATGAGAGTCGAGTGGCTGGGAGGAGGAGGAGGAGAAAGAGGAGGAGGAGGAGAAGAAGAAGAAGAAGAAGAAGAGGAGGAGGAGGAGGAGAAGAAGAAGAAGAAGAGGAGGAGGAGGAGGAGGAGGAGGAGGAGGAGAAGAAGAAGAAGAAGAAGAAGAGGAACTGGAGGAAGAAGAAAATTTAGGCTGAGACGAACTGGAGGGAAAATGTATGAGTGTGGGGGTTAAGAGAACACACACACACACACACACACACACACACACACACACACACACACACACACACACACACACACACATTACAAAGACTAGGTGAATTAAAGCAGCTGAATAAACATGACATGTTAATCCAAAGAGGAATACAAAAAAGGTATGAATTAAAAATCAGACTGGGTACAAAGCTTAGATGAAAGGATATGTTGTGAAGAAACATACTAGGTGTACACACTGATGGATGCAAAGATGGATGAACACAAAGACTAGTGAATAAACCAGTAGGTGAATGAAAAATAAATGTAAATAAAAGGGAATGAAGGCTAGGTGAAGAAAAAAAGAAGCTTAATGCAGAGGACAGGGGAATACAAAGGAAGGTAGACACAGTTTGAGGTATAGAAAACAAGACGAATACAAAGGCATGGTGAATCCAAAGATGAAAACAAAATGCAGAAACCAAAAGAAGGTAAATGCACAGAATACATGAATACAAAGACAGATACAAGAAAGGATGAATCCAAAGTAGAACTGATGAGTACAAACATGTGAATCCAAAGATGATGAATCCCAATTGGACATTAATTTTCTAGTAAAGATTAAGAACTTTATGAGGACGCTATATATTGTTTCTAGATCTCTCTCTCTCTCTCTCTCTCTCTCTCTCTCTCTCTCTCTCTCTTTCTGTGTGTGTGTGTGTGTGTGTGTGTGTGTGTGTGTGTGTGTGTGTGTGTGTGTGTGTGTCTGTGTGTGTGTGTGTGTGAGTGTGTGTGTGTGTGTGTTTCTGCATTTGTGTGCAAGAGAGTGAGTCAATCGTGTTTACATAGGCAAGCACGTCAGAGGAATGTGTGCGCCTCTCTCTCTCTCTCTCTCTCTCTCTCTCTCTCTCTCTCTCTCTCTCTCTCTCTCTCTCTCTCCTTGTTTATATACTTTTGCATACAAGTGTGTCTATGTACAGTATATATGTAAGTGCGGGTGTATGCAACAGTGTACGTTTTTTTCTTTTTCTTTTTTACGTTTGTTTCAC
>NC_137017.1:25254112-25296612 GCF_032717465.1 Coenobita brevimanus
GACTTGTTGTTCACTTGTACCTATCGTGGGCAATATATATGTCAGCACTGTGTGGAAATCATTGTCTTCACGATTGTGTTGAAGATGTTCATTCTTGCTAACGTCATTTGTGTTGGCCATTTTTTTTTCTGGTTTTCCTTGTAACTTAATTTATCTGTTTCCACCAGGTAGCTTTAATTAATAAATGTTTAATACAGTTCTTTTCATCGCTCACTGAGTAACTGTGATGGTATATTTTCTTTATTACTTTGTAGATGTAATAATGTATAGCTGTTTGTATGAAACACGTATTTTATGTAGGTATAAATGGTAACACTCGTTGGTAGTAAATAAATGCTATAATAAATGAATGAATATATACAGTGTAGAATATTTATTGTTCGTGCAAGTATTTAATGATTGAATTATGAAGATAATTGAAGTAGGTATATGTATTTAATTTGTAACTATACATCACGTTTTATATGTTTGTGCAGAAGTTTTTTGTCTATCACTGTGTATTGTATAAATGAAGTAACTATGTAACTCACTAATTTTTACCGTGGTGGGAATGGTGTGAGTGGTGTTGCACGTGGTGATAACGTTGTTCTTCACGGGTTGATTGACGTGTTGTGGGGTGTCAGACACACGGCATGGTGTCGTCTCAGCTCAAGTATGGTGACGTCGACTTCCCACACTGGTAGCTGTGGTGAGTAAATGAGTAGCGATGAGTAACTTGAGTGATGAGTGAGTAAGATGAGTTGTGAATATGGGCTTGGCATTTGCTTCGTCGTCTTGACCTCTTGACACCTGCGTCAGCGGTGGAGGTTGGGTGGAGGTAGCAGAGAGAGGAGGGTGAGGTCTGGTGGTTGTGAGTTGTGAGTCGTCTCACTTTACGTTTGTTTGTTTTGTTTTTTCTTTCTTGATGTATTCTTGGTCCTTTTTTCTTGTGATTTACTCGTTATGGGATGAAGACTGCTGCTACTTATAGGAGCGTGTTGAAGATTATACAGATGACTCATGGAGTTGTTACTTGTAGTTGATTGTAGATGGTAGTAGTTCGTTGGTTCGTCGTAGAAATTGCAAGATTGTTTGTATCAGTATTTTGTTAAACTACTTGCAAGGCGTCCTGTGACCTCTTCACCTCTACATCAGCATGATGATCGGGGAGACGGAGGGGGCTGGTTGGAGAGAATACTATCAGCAGCTGGTTGTGAGTTGTTGGTTGTGGGAGGTATTTTTTGTTTTCAATCTTGACATTTTGTAGGAATTCACTGTTGATTCGTAGACGAGGTTCGTATACGTTCGCTGCCGCCATATCTCACAATAACTTGTAGCTTCTTGTAGTGGAGTTTTGTAGATTAGTTATATATATATATATATATATATATATATATATATATATATATATATATATATATATATATATATATATATATATATATATATATATATATATATATATATATTGAACTTGTGGACGAGCGGTTGTTATACTTCAGTAGTTTTGTAAGTAGATAATCTTCGTTCCCATTTGTCATGCAATGACAGGAGAGGTAATGAATAGTATGGGACTATTTTTATTTGTCTTGGAAATATTAACAAAATCTCTCACACACGAGTGAAGTATAAGTAGAGACCCGCGAGCTACCTCCGTCTCGCTATCTCTCTCTCTCTCTTCTCTCTCGCCCATGTTGCTAGGCTCTTTCTCCCTACTACCTGCCAGTTCTATGGCCTGTCTCCTTCTGAGCTCTACTTCCTAAATTCTGGTGTAGCAGGGGTCGTGTCACGTGTGTTACACTGTGGTTGGAAAGTTCTAGAAATCTGTGTGTGAGTATATGTGTGTATGTGTGTGTATGTCACTAGGCTTTGTTCGTATGCTATCTTGCTGACACACTACCTACATCATTCCCTGACTTGCTACTTCCTGTATATTGTCAACATTTCCTCAGTTAACTTGCAAGATCATTTCCCTTTCCCAGGCTTGCATGGAGCTCCGTCCATTTATCTATTTATCTATCTATCTATTATGATTTGTATTTATAATATGGACTCATAACAGGGAGCAGGAAGGAGATGAAAGAATGATGGAAGAGAAGAGAGTTAAGGGGAAACTATTGAGACAGTGAGGTAGAGCCAAAATCGTTAAGGTGGAGGAACCAGGAAACACCAAACTCGCCTCCATATACACAAGGAGGAAGAGAAAAGCAGGGGTTGGGAGAGGAACGCGGAGAAAAACAGGAAATGGAGGAAAAGGAAAAGTGGGGAAAGCTGGAGAGAAGGATAGGAGGTAGACAAGAAGAGGGCGAGGAACGAGGTACAGGTAGGCAGAGGAAGAGGGGCAGGGAGGAAGGGAGGAAGAAACAGAGATAAGGAGGTGGTTGAGGGATACAGAGGGAGGTAGGGAGAGACGGGGAAAAACAGGGAGACGTAGGTAAAGGCAGGAAGAAATAAGGAGGAGGTAGAGAAGAAGGGACTGGAAGAGAATAATGGGTAAGGTTTGGGAAAAAATAGACGTAGAGAGGGATGTGAAGAAATGTGAAAGATAAAGACGGAGGGAGATGCAGGAGAATGTAGAAAGGTAGGGGAGGGATGAAGGAGGATAGAGAGAGGTAGAAGGGGTAGGGAAAGAAGAAGTGGGAGAAGAGGTGTTTGTGAGAGAAGGATGAAGAAGAGAATGAGGAGAGACGTAGGAAAAGAGAGAGAGAGACAGACAGACAGAGAACAACGAGGTAAATGTGGGCAGAGAGAGAGAGAGAGAGAGAGAGAGAGAGAGAGAGAGAGAGAAGAAGGTGGGGAAAAATGAGCTGGGAGAAGAGAATGACAGAGACAGAAAAATAACAGAGAAATGGAGAGGGAGGGCGTAACAGGAAGGGAAGGGAAAAATAAAGAGAGGTAAAGGGATACAGAGGAAGATGAAAAATAATTTGACCTCACCACCATATCCCCAGTTTGAATGGTAGGAGGAGGAGGATCAGGAGTATGAGAGAACAGAGAGATGAGTAATGAGAAGGAGAGACAGGGATGGGTAGACAGAGGGACAGAGTGAGGTAGGAAGCAATCTGTCCTTACACCCAAAAACCGACAGTCAGGGGGATCTTTTATTTATGCCCATACTTGCACAGGAATGGAGAGAGAAGAAGAGAGGTAGAGAAAAGAAAAATAAAGAGAGAGGGAAAGTGGGGTGAAGGATGTTGGGAGATGTAGGGATGAGACAGAGGCAGAGGTAGGGGAAAAGGAGAAAGGTAGGGAAGAAGGAAAAGACTGAGAAATGAAAGAGAAAGGAAAGGAGAAGAACACAGAGGCAGGGAGAGAGAATCAGGGAAAGATGTAGCTGGGGAGGGAGGAGTGAGGAGAGACAACGAGATACGAGAAGGAGGGAAGAAGAGGAAAGTGGGGTTGGAAGAGTACGGAGGGGAAAGAAAGAGTGAGAAAATATATGTGGAAAGAGGCAGGGAGCGATCAGGGAGAGAAAGAGAAATATTGGAGAGAGGAGAGGTACGGGGAGAAGGAAGAGGTGAGGCAGAGACATGAGAGGAAGGAAAAAAGAGGCAAGGAAAGGTAAAGTGAGTGATGTAGGGATGTTAGGTTAGGATAGGATAGGTTACGTTAGATATGGTTAGGTTGGATTAGGCGAGGGTAGGCAGGATGAGGCTGGGTGAAGCAGGAACTGGGAGGGTTAGGCCGGGTGAGAAGAGGAAAGGTACCTGGGGAACCATAACGAGGTGGTATATGGTCCTCTCTTCACTCAAGCCTCTCCCCTTTGCTCCCATATCTTTCCCTTCCTCCCTTTCCCCTTACTTTTTGTCATGTAGACTCTCTCTCTCTCTCTCTCTCTCTCTCTCTCTCTCTCTCTCTCTCTCTCTCATTTCATAATTTTCATCCTGTCTTTCCCTACCTCCTCCAATATTTTCGCTCTCCCCCTCCACCCACCCTTCGCTCATTTACTACAAGTACTCCTTTTTCCTGGCTTTTTCTCAACGACTTTATCCAGCTTTCCATCTCCCTGATAACATCTCTTGAACCCATGCACTCCGACTGACGTTTATTATTATACCCACGCCACCACACGCTAGGTACAGTATATGTCAGAACCAGCCGGGGGTCATACCCCTGCCCCACCACCCACCACCCACCACTACTACCATCCCACCACCCCGCCCACGCCATCCCACTATCCCGCCCACTCCTCTCCACCTACACCATCCTTTTCCCACCCCATCAGTGCAATAGAAATCAGTTCCCAATGCCAACGTTGTACCTCACAAAGCACCCATCAGCGCTGAATGCACTCTCCTATCCCTGCCCCCACACCCAGAACCATCTTAGCCCATCACACCCATCCCATCCACTCCTTTCCCCCCACCCCGCCTAAAAAGAACCACCGCCTTGCCCAAACAGTCAATCTTCAATGCCCATCTATGCGGCATGTCTCACTCCATTCTTTATTACCTCCTGTATTAATATAGATCTTATCCTGCGTTCACTGGCGGCCTATGACCTTGGTTGTAACACAGCCAGAAGTATTTGATCAGTTAATTTATCATTCTGAAGTGTCATAAAAGTCCGTGTCGGTAGCCGGAATAAAACAAACAGACGTCATCGTAGTGTATATCTTGCTATACTACTCAGTGAAAATAAAAAAAGCTGGAAGTGTTGTAATCTCGATGAGTTATTTCGGAACCTCAAACGTTAACTCTAAATGAAAACCTGTTAAGCTAACAAGTTGTTTTCAGGCGGGTTGGAGGCTGTATTCTGGATTCATATATTCTGAACACTGTCTTGAAATTACCAAAAACTTGCTGAATGTGAGAGTATAAATTAACCAGTAGAATTCAAGCGGTTCGGAATCTTGCTTCAATTGTTCGGAGCACTACTTCGAGTATCAAAACCCAATGGGAGGTCTTACAATTAATCAGTAGCAGTTAAGCGGATCTGAAGGGTTGTAATCTTACTTCATTAATCAAGAACCCCAGAAGTGTAAAAGGATTATTGATCTCAGCTGAACATACATTCCTCCATAGATAATCTTGCACTGTATTTTATGAACGAGCAGTACGGAACAAAGCTAAACACATTTAATTAACCAGCACTACGCGGCCCCATTGTCTCTCCATGTGTGGGCTAGTGTGTGTGTTATTAAGCTCGTTGTTGATAAATTAATTCTACTCTTTACAGGGTGAAGCGTTAGGCGATGGACGATGGATGGATAAAGGAGTAGGTAGGCAGATGGATAGATAGGTAGGTGGATAGATAAATACGTTGCGGACTGACAAAAGAATTAGTAAAAATAGGTAAATAGAAATGGTTTGATAGATGTGCAGACATATATCAGACAGAGCTATAGGTACAGGTAAACAGATATATAAACAGACTGATAGATATGAGCAGAGAGATCGATAGATAGATCCAGTATGCAGACAAACAATCAATCAATCAATCATTTCCTGTGGCACTCTCGGGGATGCATAGGGCCTCGATGAACTCACACCACCACATCCTATCTTGTGCTAACTCCTCAAGATCTCCCCAACACTCATCTCCAGCTTCCCATCTCATTGTCCTCACCCACGTCTCTTTTGGTCTTCCTCTACCTCTCCTACCAAGTGCCACCCACCCTGGTGTACCTCGTATTATTCCCTGTCTCCTATACACATGTCCTAGCCACTTCCATCGTGAGAACCTAACATATTCATCGACCGGCTGCACTCCCGTTATTTCTCTAATTCTACTATTTGGTATCCTTTCCCACCACTTAACTCCTAATATTCTTCTAAGTGCTTTGTTTTCAAACACCAAGAATTTATTTTCCATAGTCACTGTGCTGTACCAAGACTCGTGTCCATAAATTAAGATACTCCTAACCATTACCTTATAAAGTTTGATTTTTGTATGTACAGAAAAATTATTATTATTCCAAATATTTTTAAGCATTCCCATTGCCTGATTAGCCTTCTTTAACCTTTCCTCGAATTCAAAGTTCAAAGAACCATCCTTGGCTAAATAAGTACCTAAATATTTAAACCTATCAACTTGCTTTACAACCATACCTCCAATTACACATTCCTGCGCATTTTCCATATTCATATTGATTATTTCAGTTTTTCCACAATTAATAACCAAACCCACCTTGCGACCTTCACTCACCAAACAGTCCAACACTCTCTGCATCTCTTCTGGCCCATCACAAATCAAAACTATATCATCTGCATAATCTAAATCCCAAAGTTTCCTGTTCTCTCCCCAAAGTACACCTGCACCGGTTTCTGTTCCAACGCGTTTCATAATGTAATCAATGACCAATATAAATAGTAAAGGCGATAGAACACCACCTTGAATTACTCCGGACTTGACTTCAAACGAATCACTCAGACAACCATCAACCATCACTTTACAAAATGTGTCCTCATGCATGTTCATAATGACCCTCACAAACTCCTCTGGTATTCCATAATGTCTCATGATCTTCCCCATAGTCTCTCTCGAAACACTATCAAAAGCCTTTTCAAAATCAACAAAACAAGGACTTAACTGTACTCTCATTTCATTAACTTGCTGCATCAAATGCCTGACTATAAAGATCTGATCATTGCAACCACGTCCCTTTCTAAAACCAGCCTGTTCATCCCTCAGAATACCCTCAACCACCGGCTCCAACCTATTTAACAACACTTTACTGAAAACTTTCAAAGCTATCGGTGACAAAGAGATTCCCCTCCAATTACCACATTCACTCAGGTCTCCCTTCTTGGGAACTTTAACAATTACACCATTCTTCCAAACTGATGGTAGTAACCCCGTCACCCATATCTTATTGAATAGCTTGGTCAAGATCATTATTAATCTATCCCCCTCCACTTTAAACATTTCCGGAAATAAACCATCCTCCCCTGGTGCCTTATTATTCTTTAACTGTTTTACAGCTTTCTCCACTTCTGCAAGCCTCAACTCTCCTGTTTCTATATTTAAATCTTCCTGAGCAGACGGTATATCCTCTTCTGGTGGTATTGGTCTATTAAGAACTGTCTCAAAATGCTCTTTCCATCTATTTTTAATATCTCCATCTTTGGTCAATAAATTTCCTTCCCTGTCTCTAACTGGTATTTCCTTGCGTTTACCTGCATTACCACTCAGTTCTCTAATCGATTCATATGCTATTCTTTGACTCTGTCCATCATTTTTGTTTATTAAGATTTCAGTCTCTGCAACCTTTTCATCCACACATCTTCTTTTATCTCTCCTAGCTAACCTTCTTACTTCTGAATTCAAACTCCAGTACGCAGCTCTTGCTAATTCAATCTCTCGTTCATCAACGCATTGCATCTCACTCCTCAATTTAGCCTCACCTCTCTTTTTTATCATATCCCACGTTTCCTCTGATATCCATTTCTTTCTCCTGAATCTATGTCTCCTTCCAATCGTACATTCAGCAGTCTCATGCAAAACTTTGTTCACATCCTCCCACATCTCATCTACACTTCTCTCCCCCTCTTCCAACGTTTCCAACACCGAAAACCAATTTCTGCATTCTAATCTGAATTCCTCCTTTTCTTCTCCTTCCCTTCTAAGCTTAACAATATCGTATCTACCAACACCAGATTTTTCCTTCTGATTTTTAAGTTTAAACCTTATTTTTGCAATGCTGAGTTGATGGTCACTACCAATATCCGCTCCCCGTTTAACATGAACATCTAGCAGAGAACTTCTATGCCTCCTACTGATAGCGATGTGATCAATCTGATTTATATATTTTCCACACGGCGACACCCAAGCTGTCTTGTGTATATTGCAATGCTGAAAGAGTGTGCCCCCGATGACTGACATTTGCTAGACAGAAGCTTCCAAACCTCACTCCGTTTTCACTCATCCTACTACCAACTCCCATCTTACCCATACATGCCTCAAATCCTTCATTTGAACAGCCCATTACTGCATTAAAGTCTCCAACGCAGATCAAAACATCATGTCTAGGTACCCTTCCTACTCCTTCTTGCAACTTTTCATAAAATGTGTCTTTCCTTTCATCGAGTGCATCATTAGTAGGTGCATAACACACAAACAGACTGATGTTGCCATAATTTGATTTAAACCGTGCGTATAACAATCGCTCATCTATAGGACAAACAGACATATAAAACTGGTAGGCAGAGTACTCACATTGATAGATGTACGGAGATAGTTAAACGATTGAATGGGATTGAATGGGTGGTTAAGTCGACAGTTGGACACACACAAATAATAAGGGATGAATGCCAATGACCAAGTTACCCATCAACATAGCTAATACATTACTCACATACCTACAGTACCTGACTACTTACTTAAGCACCTGCTTGCATACTGGTCTACCTTCCTACCTACCTGTGTAAATACCAGTTTCTTTACCTGCCTACCTACTTACCTACCTGTTTACTTACCTGCCTATCTGCCTGTCTACCTACCTCTATATATACCTACCTACAGTGACTACGTACCTTTGTGCCTACCAATCTGCTACATATCTCTCTACCTACCTGCTTACCTGTCTGCCTCACTACATATCTTTCTACTTACCTGTCTGCCTGCCTGTCTGCCTACCTCCCTACATGACTACATATCTTTCTACCAACCTGCCTACCTTCTTACCTGACTTCATTCAACGTATCTGTTTGACTATCTGCCTGCTTACCTACCTACCTACCTACCTACCTAATTACCAAACTAAATGCCTATCTACATGCACTTTTCTATACTAATAATTTTCAAAACTTCCTGAGCAATTTACTGGCCTCAACAACAGTCTGCTCTGATGGACTGCTGTATAAGAAACAAGAAACGCAGCAGCAGGACAGTAAATAAACATAAAGGTAAAGAGCCAGAATGAATATCTACAGTACGATTATGTTTCTTTCCACATCATTTTTGCTGCTGCTAGATTATTTTATTTGCCCTCACGGAGAACTCTAATAGTAAAGCGATTCTCTCTCAATTCGAGGACTTTTTTTTTTTTTCTCATTCTTAGCGCCCCATTTCAAACTGATACACCATATGATCAGTTGTCGAAGTAGAGACGTCAGATATTTCTTTTTTTTTCTAACTAGAGATGTTTGATATTTCCATGAGAAAAAAAAAAAAAAATCGTCGTTGTGGATGGTATACAGTACAATATCCCAAAACTCACCAAACCACCTCCCCACCTGCCCCTGTGCCAACTTTCCC
This sequence comes from Coenobita brevimanus, assembly GCF_032717465.1. Taxonomy (NCBI): domain Eukaryota; kingdom Metazoa; phylum Arthropoda; class Malacostraca; order Decapoda; family Coenobitidae; genus Coenobita; species Coenobita brevimanus. The sequence goes on from NC_137017.1 coordinate 25,263,290, forward strand.
ACCAATCCACCAACCAAACTACCCTTCTGCCCCTTTCCAAACTGCCTCTCTACCCACCTCACTATCCCTGACACCTATCACACCATCCTTATCCTTCACACCACTCACACCACCCCTCCCTTGCCGTACAAAACTGACCTAACCCTCTGTCCTTGGTCACGGTATGATGCCTCTCCACTCAAACACCTATTTCCTTCTTCCTCTATCCTGTTCTTCCAGCCGTCTACCCACCTCCCTATCCCTCTTACCCGTCACCCCATCCATCCCTTCTCCCCGTACAAAACTGCCTTACCCTCATGTACTCGGCCTCAGTATGATGTTCTACCCCCGTACCTCCCACCTCTTTGTTTACTTATCCCACCTATCCCTCTACCCACCTATTCACCTATCTATCTATCCCGCGTACCCATGCCTGACACCCACCACACCATCCCTCCCTCCATGTACAAAACTGCCTTAACGCCGTGTACTCGGCCACGGTATGATATCCGATAATTGGAGCTACCCGACTTTGTTCATTACTCTGATGGACGCTACGCTGTATAGCTGAGAGAGAGAGAGAGAGAGAGAGAGAGAGAGAGAGAGAGAGTCGTGATGGAAGTTGGACTAAGTCAGAGAATTAGTTAGGTAAGTGAGAAAGTTAAGGACAGAGGATAGAGAGAGCAAGTAACTTAACCCAGTCGCTTTTCACTTCAGACATACACCAGACTATTTCATTCATTAAAGAGAAATTCAGAGGATAAATCCATATACTATAATGACGTCTTTTTCCTGTTACTTTTACTACTTGCAGACGATTTCATTCAGCAGGAGAGGCATAGGACCCGAAGCTGTAGTCTCTTAGGTTAAGGAAGCTCCCAAACACCTTTCAGTTACCGCTTTATTTTTTCATATTGCTCGTTATTAAAGTTTTTTGTTCACACTCACTCCCTCGTCCTTTCTCCTTTAGTCTCTCTTGTTCCATTCCCTCAGTCTCACCCATACCGTCCCCTCCTCATGTTGAGTTAATCCCCCACTCTACCTTATTTCCTATCCCTCACTCACTTTATCTTCCCTCATTAACCTGATCTACTTCCACCTCCCACCCTCTCTCTCTCTCTCTCTCTCTCTCTCTCTCTCTCTCTCTCTCTCTCTCTCTCTCTCTCTCTTTCTCTCTCTGTGTACCTTAATCCATTTTATTAACCTCAATCCCCCATTCTCTCTCCATCATGCCTGTTTTTCACATGCAGTCTACCTTTCTCTCTCTCCTTCGCTTACTCCCTCTCTTACTCCCTTCCTCTCTCATTTGTCTTCCTCTTTCACTCACTTTCTCTTCCTTGTTCAATCTCTCTTCCTCTCTTCTTCACTCTCCCTATCCTACCATCTCTCCTTTTCACTTCAAGTCTTTCTCCTAGACTCCCTCTCACCTCCTCACCATCTGTCCCTCCCTCCCGCCCTCTTTCATCCCATCTCTCTTCCTCTGGCTCCCAGCACCAAACCCTCTCATCCTATCTTTCTTAGTTTTTCTTACTCTCTCTCCCTTCCTCTCACTGAGTATCTCTAACTTCTCTCTCATTCTCTCACTTCTCTCACTCTCTCTTCTTTTGTTCCTGAGTCCTTGTCACCTCCCTCTCTCACCATCCCACTCTCCCTAGCTCTCCCTTCCTCTCATTAGATTCTCTCCTTCATCTCATGTGTCTCTGTCACTCTCCCTTCCTTTCTCCCTGTCTCCATCACTCTCCCTTCCTCTCTCCCTGTTTCCCTCACTCTCCCTTCCTGTCTCCCTCTCCTCCCTCATCTCTTTCTCCCATTTCTCTAATCCTGATCTAATCTCAGCTTCTCCCTCTTCTCTCTCAAGTCTTTAACCTTCAGCATTCATCCCTCTCTTACTCAGTCCTTCCTTCTTCCCTTCCCACTCTCTCTCCCTCCCTTCCTCCTGCCTCTGACTCTCCACACGCCAGAACCTCGTTAGGTGGACTCAAGTAATTGGTGCGACCCTCATGGTTAGCCAAAGGAGGGACTTGCACACAATACCAGTCCAACACACTGACTCTGGCTTACCCCTTGCACATTTACACCACACTCCAGACCCTGGTGTTGTATTTATAGGCACACAATACCAGTCCAGCACACTAAGTCTGGCTTACCCCTTGCACATTTACACCACACACCAGACCCTGGTGTTGTATTTATAGGCACACAATACCAGTCCAACACACTGACTCTGGCTTACTCCTTGCACATTTACACCACACACCAGACCCTGGTGTTGTATTTATAGGCACACAATACCAGTCCAACACACTGAGTCTGGCTTACCCTTTGCACATTTACACCACACACCAGACCCTGGTGTTATATTTATAGGCACACGATACCAGTCCAGCACACTGAGTCTGGCTTACCCTTTGCACATTTACCACACTCCGGACCCTGGTCATATAGACATACAATACAAGTCCAACAGGCTGACTTTGGCCTACGGCCTGCATATTTACACCACACTCCAGTCGCTGGTACCACACACACACACACACACACACACACACACACACACACACACACACACACACATTTTATATATATATATATATATATATATATATATATATATATATATATAGAGAGAGAGAGAGAGAGAGAGAGAGAGAGAGAGAGAGCGCTAGTCGAGTTATTGAGACTGGGTCGCATTCTATGAATCAGGATGGATTCGGCAGTGATGAGGTCAGAGTAAGACTGACATGAAGTTAGTATCCGAAAATCTACAGAAGAGAAAGGGTGATCAGAAAGGTGAGAGTGCTCTCTGATAGAAGAATAAGAGGGTTTAGAGAGGAACCTTCCAGTTCTAGTGGATTTACCTTGGTGCTCAAGAATTCGAAATTAGGAAAACACTAAACAAACTTCTCCGTGATTGTTATCCACAAATTAATTTTAAGATAATCATAACAAACAAGAGTACTATAGGTAGCTTTCTTAAGCATTCATCTTGTCTTCGTACTAACCTCCGGTCCAATGTGGTTTATTTATTTTCATGTTCTAGCTGTCCTGCTAGATACGTGGGGTCGACCTCACGTTGGCTGCTCCACCGAATTCTTGAGCACCAAGGTAAATCCACTAGGACTGGAAGGTTCCTCTTTAAACCCTCTTATTCTTCTATCAGAGAGCACTCTCACCTTTATGATCACCCTTTCTCTTCTGCAGATTTTCGGATACTGTACTAACTTCATGTCAGTCTTACTCTGACCTCATCACTGCCGATTCCATCCTGATTCATAATATATATATATATATATATATATATATATATATATAAGATAGATAGATAGATACTATGTGTGTGTAGGGTATTTGATCCTTGTTCACTCAGTTAATTTCTTTAGGTGAGCAACAAATCATTTTATTTTCCTAAGTGGAGGGGAACATGCATACAGTACAAGTCAGATATTTTGCATTTTCGCTTGCAGATTTGCAGGGCACTGAAACTGTTGGTAACTTATTGCATCCCACGCTAAAGCACGGGGGGAATATGTGCTTGGTCCAGTTTGTCTGTTGTGTGTCCTGTACGTCGGTCTCTCTGCTAACGAGAATATAGAAAACTGTCTCATGGAACTACACCAGATTTGGCATAATGACTGAGACTGAAAAAGATCGAGGTTTATAGGTCAAGGCCAATTTAAACTCGTAATATTTTGTTCGACGTTGATCAAACTGGGCGGAGGGAGAGGAAAGGGTGAAGTGATTCAGCATTGAGAACAATCGGTTAAAGGCGAAGGTCACAGGCAAGATCAAAGATTTGGCCTTTTAACTTGAATGAGTTTGATTGGATCTGTATCAGTCTTGGTAGAAGAACGTAAGGTGAGCTACTTAAGTTGCAATAAACACTGTCAACCACTTCCAAGCCGGCCATAAGACCTTTCTGCGATGTCGTCGTTACCTCACTTGGTCGTACCTTGAAGTGATATAGGGACCTGGGATGGGATTCTCAGATATATTTACGATCGATTTCCTGTCCTAGCTTAGATTTGTTTACGCTACAAGAACTATGGACATGGAAAGATTCTGCACTCCCCAGTGCATTCCCTTCCTGCAGGTAGACTACGGCAATTTTCCTGAAGTAACTAAATATTTATGCAAGAGGAACAGGTGACAAACGAAGATACTCCACTCTCCTTTCCTCTTCCTACCTACAAAAACAAATCAAGATACGGCAGGGAATTAAGTATCTGATACCTCCCTCCCACCTCTGGACTGAAAATTAGACGGTTGAAGTTGTAGTCAGGGGAAAGATGAGGCTTGCAGCATAAGGTACACGATAAGCATTAAACTTCAGCCTTCTTGTTCGTTCCATCTCACACGGGACAGAACTCGCGATATCATAATTACCAGTTCACTTCTCTAACCATCGTAACCACCACTTACACATTTTTTCCTCATCCAGATCAGGAAAGAATTTAGATGGAAGAAAACAGGGAATAAAAATGGCAAAAAAATAAATAAATAAATAAATAACACATCAAGACCAGGAAACCAGAAAATAAAATTGAACCAACCAAACCTCTGGAGAAAAGATCCTGGAATAATTGAAGAGGACAAAGACGCAAGCGAAATTGTCCAGCATAAACTCGAAAAAGGAGACTCGAAAAATTATATAAAAAGTAACTCTGGAAATCAAAATAAAGTCGAAAAGCGATACTGGAAACCGAAACTTAAAGCAAAAAAAAAAAAAAAAAAGGAAAGAAAGAAAAAAGTGAGACTGGGAATAAAACTAATTCAGTCATTCACTACGATGACGTGCATTGTATTTTAGTTTAGTTTTCCTCCCTCCAGATTAATTTATTTCAATTTATTAGTACCGAAGGGGTTATTGAAGGCTGGTATCTATCTCCTGAAGCTCGAAAAGTAGATAAAATTGTCTGAAATTTAGCAAGACTCAGAATACAAGCAAAACATAGCACTGAAGGATTTAATCAGTTTATTCCGATGACTTAGGCTCATTTCTAATATTACGACCAATGGATGATTCTAGTAGACTATGTGGAACTTTCTAGAATTGGGGGAGTTTGATATAGTTCTTATTAACACTTTCACTACTAAAAGACTGTCGTCAGTTGTATATAATCGCCTAGTTGTAACAAGAATAAATTAAGAAAATACGCCATCTGACTAGAGAGATTAAACAGAAAATGCAAAAAAGAAGAGAAGAAGAAGGAAAACAAGAGGAGGAAGAAGAAGAAAAAAATCTCGTCAGACTTCATTTCCCTTAATATAAATAAAATGGTCAAATTCTTTTATTTTTCATCCTTGCTATCACCAGAGGATTTTTGCTGAGTTTACGTGATTTTTCGGACTAGAGAGGCAGCCTGTATCTTCCACAAATCCCATTAGCTCGAGAAATTTCCCTTAGTCTATTTATCTATAGCCAGATGCCTTAATCCCATAAAGGGTGGCCACAGACAAATTGCCTTCATGTCGAATTGTCTCCCTGCCATTACGTTGCCCTTCCCCCAGCTCACACCCCTCTCCCTCATATACCTCTCCATCTCTCCATCTCATCCTCGGTCTCTCCCTCCCTCTCCACCCCCCTCTTCCGCTTCGCTCACATACACTCTCCTCGTTAGCCTCTCATTTCCCTTCAGCTGCATAAAATTATCTGTTGGTGACCTGATTAAAAAAAGTAATTAAACCCAGAGGGTAATTTGGGGGAACAAGATTAACCACTTCAGTCCAGCGACGTGCTCGTTCTATACTTGTTATCTTCAGACGGTTTTTGGAGCTAGAGGTGGTAGAGATAGCTTTAATAAACACTTTCATGACTAGAGATTTCTCTTATGTTGCATAAACTCGTTTAGTGAAAGCCTGATTAAAATGTAAGCTATCACTGTGCAGAAGTACTTAACCTCATGGGTAGAAGAGGATGATGATGATGACGATGAATGAAAAATTTAAAAATGATGATAATCGTAAAAGTGCACCAGGAAAATGTGTTAAAGTAAAGAATATTCAAGTAGGTCTCTCGTTAATGATAGTGATGATGAATAGAAACTAAAAATCATTATAGTGATAAATATGAACCAGAAGACAGTGCAAACGTAAGAAAAATATAAGTAAAATAAATGTTTCCGTTCATCTGAGCAATGGCCTCTCGTCGTCGGAGGGTTAAAAATAATCTCCAGTAAACATTGACGACGAGGAAAATTCTGAATATTCTTTTCTCTTACTTTTTTTTTCCTCTCAATTATTACTGCTAGACCATTTTATTCACCTAATGAATTGTTTTTCGACCTCCCGGGGTTAAAAATAAATTCCAGTCGCTATTCACGTCGGTAAGACAAGTAAAATACTGGGGCTCTGAAGATTGTTTGTCTGGTCCTGTTATATTTGTTGACTTGTTTACATGCACCAAGAACCAGCCACAAACACGAGAGTGGACACTGTGACTGTGGTGGTGGTGGTGGTGGCAGTGGTGGCGGTGTCTGCAACTTTGATAGCAGTAATAGTAGTATTAGTAGTAGTAGTAATAGTAGTTGTAGTAGCTGTAGTTATTGTTGTTGTTGCTGTAACAGTAGTAACGAAAGTGGTAGTAAACAGCATAGTAGTAGTAGTAGTAGTAGTAGTAGTAATGGTAGTAGTAGTGGTAGTAGTTGTTGTTGTTGTAGTAGTAGTAGTAGTAGCAGTAGTAGTATCGATGGTGGCAGTTATGGTGGTATTGATGACAATGATGATGGTAATAAAAATGGTGGTAGTAGCGCTGACGCTGGTGGAAGCTGCAGTAGCGTGATTCTGGTCAGTTAGCAGGGTGACGGGACCTAACTACTCCTCAGGCCTAATTGCTGGTTGGGTTATTTACACTCACGCATGGTCTATGATTGCACCAATTACTAGGCTGAACGCTGATGGCTACAGGGTGGTTATTTGCGTATTACATGTAATTTTAATTAGTGCAATACCTGTAATTAAGGAGGGGTGCTAATATACCTAGTGGCAACAACAGTGAAATATAATGATCTAGATTTAATTAGCGGGATATCTGAAACGAACGTAGTAGTGTATTCAATTAAAAGATGGCGATAACAAGGACAGAATAAACAGACCTGGTTTTAATTTGTAGTACAGTCTTAATCAAGGGAGTATATTAATAAAGCTGGTCGTATTTGAAAGTTCTCAATGGATTAATGGAGTTTGGTTATTATTATTATTATTATTATTATTATCATCATTATTATTATTATTATTATTATTATTATTATTATTATTATTATTATTATTATAAATTATTATTATTATTATTATTACAATCATTATTATTATTATTATACCTTGGTACAGTGATAGAAAAGAGAGGAAAATGTGCAAAAGAGGTGGAAAGTAGAGTGACACAAGGATGGAAAGTAGCTTGTGCTATGAAGGCCGTAATAAGAAACAGAGGCTTGAGTGTTGCAGCTGCGCGAGGCTTACATGAAGGAGTGTTAGTGCCAACTTTAACATATGGATATGAGATTCCGGTGTGGCATGAAAATGAAAATTCAAGAGTGAAAGCAGTGGAGATGGGACTGTTGAGGAATGTATACGGAGTACAGAGAGTGGATAGGATACAGAATAATGTGATTCGTGAAAGTTGCGGAGTGAGGAAGTCTGTGGACACCTGAATCGAAGAGAGTGTACTGAGATGGTATGGTCATGTGGAGAGAACTGATAACAATAGAGTGGTGAAAAAGGTATATCTTTGCGAATTTGAAGGAGGGAGGAGGTGAGGTAGACCAAAGAGAAGGTGGAGGGATATGGTGGTTGAGTGTGTGAGGAAGAGAGGTATGGAAGTCGGTGAGGCTAGGGAACTGACAAGAGATCGAGCTGGCTGGATAAATGTTGTGAAAGGAAGTGAGTGATCATCAATTTGGCACCCTTTTTTAACGTGACAGCGTCCGGACTGACTCTATCGGATACGTTTATGTGAAGCTACAGAATGTGGTGCATGTTTTTGGCGTATCAGATAGAGCCAGGATTCCAGGGGCTTGAATGATGAGTGAAAGAAAGCGTGGCCCATTGGATTGGGCAAACTTGGGCTGTCTGGACGTTGCTACACCTCACCCAGCCCTAGGGTGGGAAAGGAGGTCCGGATGATGATGATGATTACTATTATTATCATTATTATTATTACTATTATTATCATTATCATTATTACTATTATTATCATTATTATTATTATTATTAATATTATTATTATTATTATTATTATTATTATTATTATTATTATTATTATTATTATTATTATCATAGTTCCAGAGTCTCCTCAGTTGAATGAAATATCCTGAAGTTTGGCAAAATTGTAAACTGACGCCTTAATAATGCAGGGGTTAGGGGTATTGCTTTAAATTATGAACGGATTATGGACAATTAGATCACGATTCGAAGAGCGAAGAAGAGTATCCTTGAGGGCCAAGTACCACTCTTTCTACGTGTTTTATTGCACATTTTCCACCAGAATATGCAATGAAACGACTCAGGGTACACAGGAACCAAGGCACTGTATAGAGTATTTCATAGTCTGCATAAACATCACGCTTGAGAGTATTTACCCATTCCTCTATTATGGCGTTCATTTCATATCAGTATTATGCTTGCGAGAAGCTCCTCGGTAATCTGTGGTTTTTATAAAGCTGTATTTGATGCTGGGGTCCGAAAAGTCCAATCTAAAGCTGATAGTAACAAAAATGGAAAAAATTTTGACAACACATCATGACACAGTAGGCTATGCTACCTAAATAACAATGCCATAACCACACACTACCACAGATGACGATGCTATGGTCTACATTGGAACACAACACACTACCACATCACACACTGCCACACCACACACTGCCACATCGCACACTACCACATCACACGCCACCACACCATACACTGCCACAACACACTGCCACACCACACACTACGACCCCACACATTACTGCACCACACACTTCCACACCACACACTTCCACACCACACCACACCACACCACACACATTTATCATAGCATTGTTATAATCTCGTGCCATCAAGTTAAACCTATCCAGCTCTCACCCTATGTAGTTATTAAACCCCTCTACCGTCCCCTTTCCCAACACACCCACATATATCCATCCTCTCTCTCTCTCTCTCTCTCTCTCTCTCTCTCTCTCTCTCTCTCTCTCTCTCTCTCTCTCATCAGTTTTATCGTGTTTGTGTGAGAGGGATTTGGCATAAACGAACCCGTGGAAAATGGGCTTCCTGGATTTGTAAATTGGCTCTGAGTTTGTGCGCGTGTATTGTTTGTCAAGAGAGATAGAGAGAGAGAGAGAGAGAGAGAGATTTGTGTGAGTTGTGTTGATTCAAATTCTCTCTCTCTCTCTCTCTCTCTCTCTCTCTCTCTCTCTCTCTCTCTCTCTCTCATGATCATCATCATTTGCGATCACCATATCTCTCTCTCACCTTCCCTTTATCTCCTCCTCCTGCCCCTCCTCCTGCATTACCCGATTACTCTCTTGATGAAGAATTAGGCCAGAAGAGAGGGGGCTGGTAGGGATGTGTGTTATAAGTCCAGGAGAAAGAGAGAGAGAGACGAAGGAAGTGGAGAGAGGCAATACTGTAACGGACCATATATTTGAGAAGAAAGGGTTGAAATGGAAGGGATAAAGAAATGAAAGGGAAGGACACAGGAAAGAAAATATAAAAGAAAGAGTGAGAGATCAGAGTCTCTCTCTCTCTCTCTCTCTCTCTCTCTCTCTCTCATTTTCCTCTTCTCTGCGTTCTTCTTCTGTACCTTCTCTCCCTCTCCCTTTCGTCCCTCGCCTTTTCCCTCACGCACACTTATCCTCCTTCAGAACACCTTGGTAATGCGTCTGACGCGGCAGAGTATGTTTGTGCAAGGGAAGATATATTGACATGAAATAGTGAGGCATGAAATATTCCTCGCAGTTGAATGTCGTGTGTGTGTGTGTGTGTGTGTGTGTGTGTGTGTGTGTGTGTGTGTGTGTGTGTGTGTGTGTGTGTGTGTGTGTGTGTGTGTGTGTGTGTGCGCGCGCGTGTGTGCGTGTGTGTGTGTGTGTGTGTGTGTGTGTGTGTGTGTGTGTGTGTGTGTGTGTGTGTGTGTGTGTGTGTGTGTGTGTTTCAACCTTTGGAGAGACTGGCAGCAGTAGGAAGATAAAAGATATCATTATAAAGGGATCGATAAAAATTGTTTCTAACTCCTTTATCGTGAGGGTTAATTCTGAGCTGAATAAAATCGTGTAGCAGTAGTCGGTATGAAAGAGTAAATACGTCATAATTTCAGAATGGGAGACTGTTTCCAACTCCTCATTAAGAGAGGTGATCCTTGGGTTTGAATGAAATAGTTTTGTTGGAGAAAGGAGAAAGCTTGTGGCTGGTGTTTATAGGGGTGGACATGATGTGACGAATTAGCCTTGACTTAGTATTCCTTGTATGTTCCTTATGTCATTTTATACCGACAATGACTGTGTAAGCAGCATGTAGTATTAATGTACCATTCTTCAGAAGATAACTGATAATGAAGATGTGCAAGGGAAGATATCAGCAGACCAGAAGCACTTACAGAGGCCCTAAAGGTAACACCAGGGCCCACCAGCACCAACCTACTTTCTTTGCAAAGTCAGTGTCCCCTTCTCTCATGCAATGCGTGTATGTTTGTAACGCATAGGTCTGGTGAGAGAGAACATTACTAACTTCCTTTTGTACATACCGTTTTTGTCTATCTACCTTGTGTCATTCATATAGAAATAAAACTCTGTATCTCTTTAGTGAAAAGAAATTCTATAGCTAGCCTAGAGAACGACTACTATTCATTACATTTTTTCCTGATCGTCCCTAGTGGGTTGGTAGTGTTTATGACTGTGTCTCTCATTCTGTTTGAGTGTCTTTCTTTCTCTTCATACTAAAGGTTTTCAGAGCTTTGGCCTACCAGCATTACTTTCCTGTGGACTGGCTGACAATATGAGAAGGCAGATTACATTAGTCATGGGTTAAACAAGATTATTGGACTGATTATACTTTTATTTTCGTTATCCATGTCCTCCATTCCATTACTGTCTGTTTACTTTTCCTTCTCGTGCTCTTCGTCCTTGCTTTTCCTTCCCTCACCCTCTCCCTCTTTCAGGCTCTCTGCACACTTTCAACAAGTTTACTACGTGAGTCTGTGTCTCAGTCACCCTATATTGCTCTCATGGCAAGAGGTGCAGGGAAAGAACACTGCTTTGATCCGTGACTGTGGTGGTGGTAGTAGTGATGGTGGTGGTACTTGTGGTGTGGTGATGGTTGTGGTGTGGTGGTGTGGTAGGAATGGTTTTAGCTGATGATTGTCGGGGTAGTGGTAGTGGTGGTGGTGAGTGTGGTAGGAATGATTTAATGTGATGGTGTTTTTGGTAGGACCAATGGTTACTGATGTTTGTGGTAGGAATATTGGTTACTGGTGGTGGTAGTGCTGCTGATGGTGGTAGGAATGGTGGTTAACTAATGTTAGTTGCGGTAGGGATGGTTGTTACTGATGGTGGTTGGGTAATGGTTGAGGTGGGGATGATTCCTAGTGATGATGGTGGTAATTGTGGTGGGAATAGTGGTGGTAATGGTGGTAGTGACCGTAACTGATATAATATTGGTTATGGTGGTGATATTAAAAATAGCTGTGGTAGGGATGGTTGTGTGGTGATGGTGGTAGGTGTGGCAATGGGTGTTTTTGATATATGTTGTGCTTGTGGTAGTGGGGGTGGTAGTTGTGGTAGGGATGGTTGTTACTGATGGTGACAGAGGATGATAGTGGTGGTGAGAAGATCTGCTAATGATAGTGTTAGCCGTAGTAATGACTTATTTTGCATGGCATGGATAATGGTGGTGGTGGTGGTAGTAGCGGAACTTGTGAAAATAAATATTGTATTGATTTGCTGATAGTGGTTGTAGTGGTGATCGAATGGATATAGATGTTAATGATGATGATGGTGATGGTAGAAATAAATAATAATAATAATAATAATAATAAGAAGAAGAAGAAGAAACGTCACAAGTTATAATATTATGTAACTAACCCCCATTCTTTTGGCTGTAGGTGGGTTGTGTTGGGTGATTGGGTGGTGGTGAGTGGTGATGGTAAGTGGTAAAGGCTGATTGGTTCCTACACCGTATCCTTTATGGTTAGGAGAGAGAGAGAGAGAGAGAGAGAGAGAGAGAGAGAGAGAGAGAGAGAGAGAGAGAGAGAGAGAGAGAGAGAGAGAGAGAGAGAGAGTGTGTTTTATGATGGTATTGGTATTTGTGTGTGTGTGTGTGTGTGTGTGTGTGTGTGTGTGTGTGTGTGTGTGTGTGTACAATATAAGTTGGTAAAGCTTCTGACGACATTATTATTTGCCAGACTGAAAGTAATTGATTTATAGGGTAAAATTCAAAGCATTCGTCCACGAATGCGTATTGCCCGCCACCAGTAAAAAAAAAAAAAAAAAAATCAGTAATCCTTTGGCAATCGGAGGCAAATCATGGCAGCTTCGGCAAAATCGAAAAAAAAAAATGTCTTAAGATATCTCTGTTTTCTCCTATTAACTTAAATATCACGCTAGCATTCAGAAGCCTGAAGTCTGGGGTCATTGAGTACATGAGGCCTTTGAAGAATTTCTAATTGTTATCCTTCAAAAAGCCATTCTCTTCGTTGAGGGTACGATACAAAATGGTGAATAATGGCAAGCTAAAAGAAGGAGGTAGATGGTATTTTTTCCTGCACAATCCTGTGGCAGTCAGAGGCATATCATTACAGCTTCGACAAAATTATTAACAAGCAAGCCATATAACTCGGGATACTGCCTACAGAGTTTGGATACGACTTGCCCACTTAATTCTGAAATACTCTGGGAAAAGACACACTCACACACACACACACACACACACACACACACACACACACACACACACACACACACACACACACACACACACACACACACACACAGGCGATTACATTCTCTCCTAGCTAGGCTGCCGATAAATATAAAATGAAGCTTGTAGAAAATTGAAGAGGATAAAAATTAAAGTTGCCAATCTGATCAAATCTTTAACTATCCCACTGCTCGAACGTAATGTTGTTGTTGTTCCTCGAAGATTTTACTTTGGTTTAGAGAGACGCAATGAACAGGAAGCGTTAAGTACAGTCATTATTTATCCCTTTAATTTGGGTACGTCAGTTTAAATTTTGTTCCTACTTCCAACAGATATCAGAAGGAGTAATTACGGTTTATCTAATGCCTCTAGTTTAATATTTCGCTTGATTAAAGTTGATTGGTAATAGAATGAAAATAAACCAACTTTATCACTGGGTTGAAGAGGCCATGGCTTCAGTACGATAGGTCTTTGGCAAACTTGGTGATATCACGAGCAGTACTGATAATTAACCTCGAACAACGTCATCGTAGTGAATGGATTACAGATGTTACCGGGAGCGACTCCATTATCAATAAACGAAGTAGAATAAATACCAAAATTCATGGGAGTACAAAATTAATACCTGCCTACCATTAAAAAAATAAAGAAAGAAAGAAAGAACCACAGCCACAAAACATCAAAACGTCACTTGCATCGGGACAATGCTTTTGACTTTTTTTTTAACCTATTTCTGTGTGTGTGTATGTGTTTTTTCATTCTTTTTCATGATTCACTGAGCAATTTGTCTGTCGCCCCATGTTTGCCTAGCCACCTCTCTCTCTCTCTCTCTCTCTCTCTCTCTCTCTCTCTCTCTCTCTCTCTCTCTCTCTCTCTCTCTCTCTCAATGCCTCAGGTTTCTTAATTTTTTGTTCTTTTATTTTATTCTCTTTTTTCCGTATTCTTCCTTTTTGCTGAGAGAGAGAGAGAGAGAGAGAGAGAGAGAGAGAGAGAGAGAGAGAGAGAGAGAACATAATATACTGTACACAACTCCACTCACATTTTTTCAGTGTTTGTGCAATGTAATGGACTGAATAATATATGAAATTCTAACATTCCTTCATTCTCTCTCTCTCTCTCTCTCTCTCTCTCTCCTTGACTGTGAGTTTACGTCATACCTCGCAGTCTACCTTCAAATAACCTGACACGACTGAATTAATTTCTTACTTCCTTTACCCTTAGACGATCGGGATTTTCTTGCGGCGTTTTTGATCGTCTAGATCAAATTCAAACTGTTGTTTATGGGTTGCTAGACTTTATCAAACCTTTAGCCTTTAGACATCACTAGTGCATCCGTCACAAGAAAACTCTTTTACAATGTGTCAGAAATAATATAAAAGATGTCAGTTGTTTTCTAAGGGCTAAGGGTAGATTGTCCTTCTTTCTTATACTGATACATAATAATTATAATCGTAATTGTGATAATAAAACACTCGATGCGTGTCATCTACCATCTCCACAGGCTCTCTTCCCTTGTCGTGCTGCCTCCCTCTTCCTTCTGTCTCGTTGTCTCCCTTCCCCTCCCCTGCTCCGCCTCCTCCCTTCTCCCTAAATCTGGTGGACGAGCGCTGCTCCCTCTATGGGCTGTGTTTGGAAACATATGCCTCGCAGGAACTGTCTGCGAACTTTTGCTCGCGTGTGTACCAAGGGACTGAAACCCCCAAGTTGTTCCCTCCAACAAGAGAGAGAGAGAGAGAGAGAGAGAGAGAGAGAGAGAGAGAGAGAGAGAGAGAGAGAGAGAGAGAGAGAGAGATTCAAGTTCCGTTCCTTCAGGTACACGTCGAAGATGGTGAGGCAAGAAAATGGGACTAATGAGCAAAATGGCCTGGAGGGATGGTGAGTGGGTGAGTGTTGTGGGTGGGATGGCGAGTGGATGGGTGTTGTGGGTGGGATGGTGAGTGGATGGGTGTTGTGGGTGGGATGGTGCTGGTGGGTGGTGGGGCAGGGCATGGCGAGTTACATGTGAAAATTGGCGTCGTGTGAGTGTCGGTGCTGGTGATGGAAAAGTGAGTCAGTGCGTGATGGGATGGTTCAGGAGTGGCGTGGGTGTAGTGGAGTGAAGTGGGAGGGATGGAGCGAAGTGGGCGGAATGGGATGCAGTGGTGATGGATCGTATGGAGATAATAAACCAGGTGAAGATTGACTTTTTTTTTTTTTTTTTTTTTTTTTTTTTATTAGGTTTCCGAATTTGAGTGTGGACTTGTCAGGTCATTCCCTGGGTCCATCCATCCTCCGTCGTGTCTCATATCTTAACAAACCAACCCTTCGGAGCTAATGCCTACTGTCCATACCGATTACATGCAAAGACCGCCACATTCAGGACTGGCGTGATGGTATTACCGCGTGTGTTTTTATGACGTGTTGGTAGGTTTTGTGGAAGATAATTTAAGGCTTTGAGCAAAATTTATATCCACAGAGTATTATTTGCCATGGCCTAGGATCGGTCTCCAGTCCTTTCAGAATGCTGCCAACGACTCTATCCACTCGGCCACTGACATTATGACGGTGGCACTCTTTCAAAGCCCTCTCCAATGATAAAAAACGAAAAAAAAAAAAGTAAACCCATAAGTCTGCTGTAAACCCTGCGTCTGTTGGCAAGATGAAAATGCGTCATCGAAGTGAAGGGATTGACTGTGATACAATGAGGTACAGTTGTCCACAAAAGTCGTGTCATGTATCCCATCCCCACCCCACCACACACCACCAACCCTGCGCACCCTCGAGCCTCTCAACCCATCCCCAACAGATAAAATTTACCGAAGAAATGTTGGTGTCTTTTCTTTTCGATTAACTGTTAAACTTTGAAAGGCTTTACAGCGGTCCGGGATGAACCACATGAGTTTTGTGGATGACTGTGCTTTTGTAGTGTTCTCTCAGCCGAGGACTTTTATTTCATGTCTCTGCCATGATTCCCTTCACACACACACACACACACACACACACACACACACACACACACACACACACACACACACACTCTGACGTCATAGGCGTACGTGCAAAAGCATACACAAAAAAGACTGACAAAAAACTCTCTCTCTCTCTCTCTCTCTCTCTCTCTCTCTCTCTCTCTCTCTCTCTCTCCAACACAAGGGAGGGAGGCAACAATGGCATAACCTACAAAAGGACGAATGAGTTCTAAGGCGCCATGTTGGTTTGTCATTGACTGAGGAAAAAAAAAGTGGCTGGAGAGAGAGAGAGAGAGAGAGAGAGAGAGCAACACAAAGGCTACCCCACTGAATCGTCAGTTTTTCAAGCCTTTCACTATGTTGCCGTCTTTTGTGCATTCCCTTAGCCTCCACGATATGCTTTTATTTAGGTCAGGAAAAATCTCTCGTTTATTTTGAAATGGAGTGAAGTTTAACTCAGAAAATAAGATCTCTCAACCTGAATAAAATTGCCTGGGGGTAGCAAGGATGAATGGTATACAACATTATTGTGCTGAACTAGTCCAAGAAGCAATGGCAACATCTTTTCATGTGACATTCAGCACTGTGTCGCAGTGATAAAGATATTAAGCACATCCGCCACGAACGATTGGTAAATTATCCATTTAACACCATCATCAACTTATAAACGTTCATAAACTGCTCCCCATAAGCTAGCTAAAATGTTATTTCAGCTAATGAAAACAGATTTGCCTTGCTTTGTAAATGTTCAGCCACAGTCTCTCTCCTCCAGCACTTGCTATCTCTCAGTGTCGTTTGAGCTACACTGAGACATGTGTGGATACCAGTCTATCATATAAAAGCGCCCGTCCCTCTGTACATGTGTGAGTGGAAAGTTGAAAGTCATCTTGAGGTGGTCCTGGCTTGTTGGCCGGGTGCGTGGGTGGGTTGGTGGGTGAATGGGTGATGTTGGTTTGTGGGTGGGAGGACATCTGGGGTGTAGAATGGATGGACATGGTGGGCGGACAGTTGGAGTGTGTGGGAAGGGTGGAGT
Source organism: Coenobita brevimanus (assembly GCF_032717465.1). Lineage (NCBI taxonomy): Eukaryota > Metazoa > Arthropoda > Malacostraca > Decapoda > Coenobitidae > Coenobita > Coenobita brevimanus. Next base: position 25,280,138 of record NC_137017.1, read on the forward strand.
AGGTGGGTGGCTGCGTGTGGTGGTCTGAGTGGTTGGAGTGGGTGAGGTGAGCGAATTGCCAGGGTGGGGTGAGTAAGCTGTGTAGATAGATAGGTATATTGGAGGAGTAGACGTCATTAGTGGGTAGAGTGGGTGACCTCATTGGGTGGGTTGGTGGGTGGGCTTAGTAGGTGTGTGGGCTTTTTGTGTGAGTAGGTGGACAGACGTGTGTCTTCCCAGAGAACAAGCCGGAAACAGGTTTACCACACCGCGTGAATCGGTAGTTATTTACGTGGGTTGGAGGATGGATGAAGAAAAACAGGTCTACTGGGAAAGAGGTCTGTGGTGTTAATATGCCCAAGGTTGGAATAGCTTTATGTGGAAAAACTAGGTCCATGGAGAATACGACTTTGGGTAAAATGAGCCCAAGTGGAAACACAAGTTCACCAGGCAAAAAAGGTCCAAGGAGGAAATAGATCCGTGTGGGAATTTGGTGTGTACCCATGAGAAGATACCTGTATGTCCATGATGAAAATAGATCTATGGAGAAAATAGGTACATGGTGAAAATTTGTCCATGGGGAACGTAGGTCATTTGAGGGAAAATAGGGATCCCCTAGTGAGATATGGGACGAAAAGAACAAACGTGAAAAGTGCCAGAAAACTGCATCAGAGTTTCTGAGACTTCAACTGACCATATATATATATATATATATATATATATATATATATATATATATATATATATATATATATAGATATTTAGAGAGAGAGATAAATTTCAGCACATACAGAGTTCATTGTGTTATAGCTCGCCGCTCACACCATGAATGGATATTGGCCTGTGTCCACAACAAAATGGCCCTCTGAATAGACCAGACAGCAGTCAAGGTCGAGTCGGCCATTCTTTCTCAATGACTAATAGATCTTATTGTCGTTGATCTTTTGGACAAATATCTAGTTAGGTATGAAAGTTACAGCCCTGGAGAGCCTCACAACGTGCATAACTCATTGTTGGCTGGGATGGTCCATTCGCCCCTTGTCACACTGGGGACTACATGGGTCTGTGGAAGAATATAGGTCGAGAGAAAAATGGGTCCATGATAAAATAAAAGGCCATGAGAGAAATAGGTCCATGGGAGAAAGTTGATTCACGGGGAAAATAAATCTATTGAGAATATAGGTTCATGAGGAAAATAGGTCCATGGGGGAAAATAGGACTCTGGGAGATATGGTGTCATAGGGGAAAATTGGTCCAAAGAGGAAAATACGTCCACGGAGGAAAATGGGGTCGTTGAGATGAAACTAAGTCTATGAGGGAAAAGAGGTTGATGGGGATATGACCCCTAGAGGGTTTTGTCGAAAGCAGGCTTATGTGGAACAGAAATGGTTAATGAAATAAGAGCAACATAAATGAATCGTGATATCGCTTTAAAGCATCATGATACAGCTGTAAAACAATACTGTCATGACCAAGCAGTAAATTATCCAACTATGAAGTTATCAACGCTTGTAAATGCTCTCCATGACTGAATTAAAACGCTGCATTTCAACTAATGATGATTGAAACTGCCCGGGCTGCCTGGTGACCGCTGGCAACCCTGTTCGTTTATCTCCCATTGCCACTCGCTGATTGGATGATGGATAGCCAGTCAGGAGGCAGCTCTCTTGTTGATTTACCGCCTTCACACACATAGTTGCAATTACGTATTCATTATTATTTATGATATTTGTGGTGATTAGTCTCAAAGATTCTTGTCACATTTCGGCAAGTTTGGATACGTTTAATCATAACGAACTTTGGCTCTAATTACGTCTTCTTTCTGTGTATCTTGCTAGCTCCTAAAGATTATATTTAGCCAAGGATAGACTTTTCGAACAGGAAGGATTTAGAAAAATCTATATATAGCCTTCAAAAAAAAAATCACTTGAGCTTTCTGATAAAATCACAAAAAAACAATTAACAGCAGGTAGAACAAATACAAAATACTTCATTGAAGCAAATGGGTAGTCGTGGGGGCGTCTTCTTTGGCATTATATTCCATTTAACGCCAGACGATTTTCTTCAGCTGAGAGAGCATAGGGGCCCGAGTGTTAATATTATTGCAGATATCTCTCTCATGTCTGAAACAACTTTAGCGGGCTATCACAGCTAACACGATACCTCTTTTCTTTCTTTTTGTTTTCTTCTCTCTCTCTCTCTCTCTTTCTCTCTCTCTCTCTCTCTCTCTCTCTCTCTCTCTCTCTCTCTCTCTCTCTCTCTCTCTTTCTCTCTCTCTCTCTCTCTCTCTCTCTCTTTGCAGTGAGCCATAGGAGCCTGAGAGGGTTAACCCTTCGTCTTCGTTGGGTTCTGAAATCAGGGTAAAATCATCTGGTGCCAGCTGGATCACAGTTGAGTTGTTAGTGAAGAGGTTTTCAATAGCTCACTCAATGCCATTCAGGAAGAGAGACTGGTCATTCGTGTAACACCATAAACTGAACAGAGTAAAAATAAATATATGAATGAATGATTAAATAAATTGATAACTAAATAAGCTGGGCAAGATGCAGAAAGAGGAACATTAAAACATAAAAAACATTTGGAACAATCATCAGAGTTCCACCTGAAGTAATTCCAGCATCATTCACTCATCATTCAAGCCTCCAAATTCTAGGCTTCGTGCCACATGAACAACAGCTATTCATGACAAGCCTCAGTCACTAACACGCCGGGTGGTTTAGTGGTCAGGACGCCAGAGCCGGAGTGACAGGCTTGACGCGTGTGGATTCGATCCCCAAGAGAGAGTTGGAGGCATTTTGATCATGTTGCGCCATCAGGGAAAATAGTCTAGTTATCTACAGGTTCAGGAAATGGGCCACGAAAGACTAGCCTCGAGACCCTACGCCTGGAACTGGGTGATATGGGATTGATGTTTCCAGTTACTAAATCACTATAGAAGCAAATGATTCACAAATAAGATAATATCATCATCATCATCATTATCAAAGAAGCAAATGATTCACAGATAAGATAATATCATCATCATCATCATCATTATCATCATCATTATTACCAATCTCTGTCATGAGCCAATTATGCATTCAGCTAAGAGACATTAGGCTAATTTATTCGAGCTCCAGCCATGTCCAGCCGTTTCATCACATAATGAGAGATTGATAGATAAATAGATAGATAGAGAGACAGATAGAAGCAGGAAGTCAAATGATGAGAAGGTGTTGTGTTTGCGAGAAGCGAGCAGCGCTAAACGCTTACACGGGGGAAAGCTGACGACAGCGGCCAGTAAGGAGATGATTCAGTTAGCTGTCAGCAGTCCTCTCGTGAGAAAGTTCTGTTGCCATGAGGAAGATACGTGACACACACACCCTACTACACCAGATGTGAGGAAAGAGAGTTTAGAAGGAGACAAGCGACCCTATAGAGAGGTCGAGACGGAGATTAGCTTTAGAACAGAGAGAGAGAGAGATAGCGAGACAGGGAGGTAGCTACCCAGGACTTATACTATTATACCTGTTTAATATTTCCAAGACAAATAAAAATAGTCCCATACTATTCTTTACCTCTCCCGTCACTACATGACATCTGGTGGGGAAACTACTACAAGATATAAAAGCCGCTCGACCACAAGTCTAAAATATACTTCTCTACAATTAACTACAAAGTCTTTATGACATTTGGTAGCAGCGAACGTATACGAACCTCGTCTACGAATCAACATTAAATTCCTACAAAATATCAAGATTGACAACAACCAACAATATCAGCTCCTGCCCCCTCCGTCTCCCAGATCATTACGCTGATGCAGAGGTCAAGAGATCACTCGACGCCTTGCAAGTAGCTTAACGACAAACCAGCAAATCTGCGGACATCGCTCGAATTAAAAGCAAATTTCTACAAAAGCAACCGAGACTACAAGGTTAGCTTCAGTTCTACAAAGTCTACAGCCATCTACAATCAACTACAATTAACAACTCTACGTCGTCTGTATAATCTTCTACACGCACCTACAAGTAGCGGCAGTCTTCATCCCACAACGAATAAATCACTAGAGAAAAGGACAGAGAAAACTTCCACATAGAATAAAGGGAACAAACAAACGAAGAGTGAGACACGATTTATAACTCATCTTACTCACTCGTCTTCACTCAAGTTACTCATTGCTACTCATTCACTCACCACAGCTACCAGTGTGGGAAGCCGACGTCACCATGTGCTGAGATGACATCACAACGTGAGTCTGCCATGCCAAGCAACGTGTGACGGACACCAGGCACTTCTCACCCACTACTCATTACTCATTATTCACATAGCTCCTACTCATATTCACTTATTTTCACAGTTAAGTTGGAAATTCGACGTTCTATGTTGAGGTTTGCCTGGGACAGCCGTTAACCACTACAAATACCAGGCCATGGAGTTTCCTGAGTAATATCGTCCATCAACACACCACTAGAATTATCAAGAGATCTTCAATCAAACCTGTATTTTCTTCCGAGATCGACTTTTGTATCGACACACCTCTACGATCTGTATCAAGTGGGTAAAATTATACTTGCTCATTTCTTCTCAGTGCTAAAATTAGCTATATTCAACTTATTTAATCATCTAGTTTGCTAGGACATAAATAAACAAGAGGCGTATTTCATAACATCATATCTTAATGACAGGAATATTTTCGCAACCACCCACGTTAATACCAGATGACACACAAATTGCCACAACATCAGACTCACAATTAAGAGACAGCCCACCCATTGTACAACCCACACCACACGTTATAGATAAGGAAACAAATACGGGAGTTTCGGATGATGAGTGGGAAACCCCTTCAGATGTTGAGAGTATCGACTTCTGCAGCTGCCTTAAATACGTATGCCAATATACTTAACAGGGTTCACCGGTCCGGTCATACATATTCTACCATTCCCTCACATAACGATAAACTCGTACAAGTTGAATTAACAGGGCAATCATTAAATATGAATCAAGAAACAAATACTGCTGATCTAAAAACCACACCTCACGTTTTTGTGTATCACGAGGATAAGACTGCCCCAAAATTCTCTGGCACAGACAAGGATCGCATTGATGTCATTTCATTAATCAGTCAGTGCGAACAAATGTTCATCAAGCGCCACATACTAGATGAACAAGAGAAAATTGCTATTTTTTCATCTTGCATAAGCCGGAAAGATGTCCAGCAAGCAATTTATTGCGCTCCGATAAGCTACATCGTGCTAGGACATATGATGAATTTAAAACTGAATTTCTGAAGAAATTTTCTGGAGGTATGAACTTCTTGCCAGGTATAATTCCAGAATTACATAAAATTGTAGATCTTGTAAGGGAGCACACTACAAACCATGTGCTCAGTGAAATAACTGCTGATGTCTCCACAATCAAGAGAACCCTATTAGCTACTCTGGAGAATTCTAAGTGGATAACAGATGATGGAAAGATGTCCCCAGACCTCGTCGTGGACATCATTGGTTATGTAGCTGCCTTGTGTAAATTACCTGATAGAACCCTTAAGATCGCCAAAACAATCGCGTACATCCCTGGAATGTGCTTACTAGACTTAATGAACGAGGTAGAGATGCAGTGCAGTAAAGCAGGTGTGGTCGACACACATGCACATTCTGGTAGAATCAGGGTACCTGAGACAGTATCAGCTGTGAAAACATCAACACCGACCCCAAACAGAGAACAAAATCGATCGCGACCTGAAATGAGGCAGCCCAAACAAGCAAAGACGCCTAGACCTCGTTCCCACACGCCTTCCTACAGGCAGTTTCATAAGTTTTCGCGCAGCCCGAGCAGGTCTCGCGCTATAAACAACACTTTTATGGGAAATCACCTCGTAGGTCACAGTCAAGGATAGGTCCATTCTGTGTCATTACTGTGCAAAACCAGGACACACAAGGTATGAATGCTTTATCAAGGCAAAAGAGGATAATCAAAAGACACAAGGGTTTGGTCCTTACTGTAGGCATCATAGATACCAAGGGCACTGGACTAGTGATTGCAAAACAGTAGAAAAAATTGTGTCTATGTTCAAATACGTGGAAGACCAAGTCATGACAAAAAACGAACAAACATAAAAAAGAACAAGGTTAAACTTCACATAGGAGGCATGTTGGGAAATGAGTGTATCTTGATACCAGCTGTATGTGAGGATCAAAACGTTTCCTTATTTTTAGATACAGGCTCTCCAGTGAACTTAATAACACATGAAGAACTAAATAGAATTCTTAAAAATAAAAAGAAAGTAACTTTTCTGGATGAAGCTGATTTAGAATTAAACACAGTAGATGGTCAAGAGATTACAGTAAAAGGTATGATAAGATTAAATCTCAGTTTCACAGAAACTACAAGACCATTCTCTGCATTGTTCTATATCGTTGAAAACTTAGCAATTAAAGCTCATATGTTACTGGGCTTAAGATCCATGAGAACTGAGAACATAACTATACTCCCACAAATGAATGGAATTGACTTTGATAATGAATTTATAGAGGAAATACTTTCAGAGCCCTCACCGATTGGTAGAAGAGAGCCAAAAAGAATTGGTAATATTAAAGGCTTTAACAAACATACACAAACAGATGAGTGTATAGATCCACTTACACCAGCAACCCCATCCTCCAGAATTAGTGACTCAGATAACAGTACTGATTTATCAATTTTTCCAGCCCATCTCACTAATGATTTGGTTATACCACCTAATTCATACATGAAGGTTACCATAAAGAGCAAATTACGGAATAGTACTGTTCTTGTCTTAGAAGAATTATGTAAAGTAAAAGGATTGTCAGTAGAAAACGCATTATGTCATACGAACGACGAAGGGCTAACTCAGATATTCATTATTAATCACATGAATGGGGAAGTTCAGTTGAAGAAGGGAACTTGCATAGTTAATATTGAAAAATGTTTCGCCCCTGTGAAGGAAATAAATATTGGTGGAGTAACAAGTGAGATAAAATCTACGGATAGAGAAAGAATAAAAGAGAATTTAATTCACTCAGGTGAATTTGACGAAGGAAATGATTTGTTAACCCTGTTGGAAACACACAGGGACACCGTAGCCTTGCCCGGAGAACAATTAGCGTGTACTAACTTGATTAATCACATGATTAATGTGCACCCAGAAACACCACCAATTTTCGTACCAGCTTATCGCATACCACACTCCCAACGTACACTTGCAAATCAGTATGTCGATGAAATGTTAAAGCTTGGAATTATTGAGCCTTCAGTTTCTCCGTGGAACGCTCCCCTTTTCTTTGTGCCCAAGAGAAATGGAGAAATGCGTGCGGTAGTAGATTACCGTAAACTAAACAATCACACCATCCCAGACAGATTTCCCATGCCATTGCTAAGTGATGTTCTACAGAATATTGGTCCTGAGAATAATATATTCTCGACCATCGATCTCCTAAACGGATACTATCAGATTCCGGTATCTCAGAGTCACGTAAATACACTGCCTTTTCAACAAACAGAGGCCATTATCAATATACAAGAATGCCAATGGGACTGAGGACAGCCCCCGGTACGTTCCAGCGTCTTATGAATTACGTATTGTCCGGAATTTTAGGACAAGGAATATTTGTTTATCTTGACGATATTATTATCGCAACGAAGAATATTAAGGATCATCTCAGGAAATTAGACTTACTCTTACAAAAAGCTTAGTGATGCTGGATTAAAAATTAAACTTTCTAAATGCAAATTTTGCTTTAAGGAAATAAATTTCTTAGGCCACAAATTAAGCTCTGATGGTATTCACACCACTGATGACAAAATACAGGCAGTGAGAGATTTTCCTGAACCCACTACGACTGACGAAGTTAGACAATTTTTAGGTCTGGCTGGGTACTATAGGTCCCTTCGTACCACAGTTCTCTCATATAGCCTTCCCTCTATTCCAACTACTCAAAAAAGATGCTGTATTCCAATGGGAAGAAGAACAAAAAAGGGCATTTAACAATCTAAAAATTAAACTAACGAATGCACCTTGTTTAGCATATCCAGATTACACGAAATCATTTCTTATTTGTACAGACGCATCAGTTAAAGGATTAGGGGCTGTACTGATGCAGGAAGATAAAAAGAGGAAAGAATCAACCAATTGCATTTGCCAGCAGACAAACAAGAGGTGCAGAAAAAAATTATAGCACTACAGACTTAGAGGCACTTGCAGTGATTTTTGCATTAAAAGTTTCGAGATTTGGTATATGGTTACGAAATCCACTTATTCACCGACCATAAAACCACTGGTGGGTATGTTTAAAGAAAACTCCTTTCTGGGAGGAGAGCAAGATGGAAATGTACAGTTGAAAACTACAGTGTACAAATACATTATATACAAGGTAAAATGAATATAGTAGCTGACGCATTATCTAGGAACCCGAACACAATTCAAGTCGCGGCGTTAGATCTCAAAGGAAATATCCCAAACCACGAGGATATCGCAAAGGCACAAAGACTTGACCCAGTATGGTCAAAAGTAATATACAAGTTAGAAAGTGGAGATGACATACAATTACCCAAACTGCATGTCCCACTTGAACAATTCACAATGGTCAATAATACATTATACAAAATTAACTCTAAAACAACCAAAACGCCAAAGAAATACTAACCAGTTGGTAGTACCTAATGACATGATACCCCAAGTATTACGAATGATACACGACAGCCCACATGCAGGACACCCTGGAAAGGATAAGACATTCAACCAAGCCCAGCTATTATATTACTGGCCTTCATTACGAAGAGATATACACAATCATATAGACAGATGCGAATCATGTGCGAAACACAAAGGATACCCAATCACACCTGCACCGATGGGTAATTACCCAGTACCACATCAGCCATGGGACGTTGTCGCTGTTGATTTACTCAAGATGCCATTATCATACAATAATAACCTATACTTATTCGTAGCAACGGATCATTTTTCCCGTTATGTCATTTTAGCTCCAATTAAAGATAAGACAGCAGAGACAGTAGCAAAGGCAATAACAGATAATGTAATATGTCGCTTTACTACCCCAAAGGTATTAATAAGTGATAATGGAGGAGAATTTAATTCTGAGATCTTACAAGAAATATGTAAACAATACAACATTAAAAAGGTTAACGTTTTGGCCTATCACCCAGCATCGAATGGGTTGGTAGAGAGACAAAATAAAAAGGTATTAGATGTGCTACGACACATTCTCAGTGAAAATTATGCAAGCTGGGATGATTGGATTCCCAGAGTAGAGGCCTCCATTAATGGGTCTATAAATAAATCCATTGGTGACACACCACATTTCATTATATATGGCACAGATAAAAAATTACCATATGAGCTCCTAGAAGGTGACAGCATGCCTATATACAATTACGATGATTACTCTAAACTCCGTTTACGTGAATTCCAGGACATACACAAAAGAGTGCAAAAACAATTAACGATGTCCAAGGAAGAAATGACGGAGGCATTTAACAAAAAGGAAAAAGATTCACCTATCAGCTTAGGAGACATTGTTTACGGAGTCATTCATACGAGAGACAATAAATTATCCCCTAAATTTGAGGGCCCATACAGAGTAATTAACATAAAGGCAAACAAAGTTTTAATTAAGTCACTTTCAAGTGGCGAGGAAAAACAAGTTCATATTGACCATTTAAAACGAGTTTCAAGGAATTATCACATAGTTATTCAGCCTCGGATACAACCGAACAGGTGAACGTACCTCAAGAAACCAAGCAAGAACACAACAATGATTACAAAAAGAAATTAAGGTCATATACCAAACAATCGAACATAGGTGCAACTATTCCAATGAAATCTACAGTACATCATTTACGGGAATTAAATATCGATTTAAACTCCTTCTATAATTGAAATAACAGCCAACCGTAACGCACATCATCACTATCATCAACCACAGCTTTATAGGAAATTAATAGATTTTTTTTTTCGGTAGGTTACGATGAAGGGACTTATGCTATGGATTCTCCTATACATAGTAAGGGTATATGCGCACCTAGACCCCAAGCATATAGTACGACAAGGATGCCCTCATAGCTCCAACAGCCACGACTACAATCGTCAAGGACGTCATGAGTACTGAAATAAGTCTAGATTACTTGTATGACTTACCTACTTATATAGAAAGACTTGCGACGCCGATGCGAACTCTGGACTTCAAGATAGGGAATTATGTTTCACAATCACATATCACCAAGGAAGTGGATGAAATGGTGAAGTTAGCGAAATGGAAACTAGAACAGGCGAAGTCAACTATGCTCGTCATGATCCAAGATCTCCCATCTTATGGAACAGAGGTGCTGAGCGACAGGAACAACATCACACGTACTCGCCAAAAGCGCGGTTTGTTCGATCTGGGCGGCGCAATTCTTGGGAACATCTTTGGATTGGCTACAGAGGATGACCTTAAAGAAATAAACAAAAAATTTAATAAGATAGCTCAGGTACTAACATACCAAGATAAATTCATCACAGGATAGAACTCAGCAATGAAAACAATTGTGAAAAATCTGAAACAAGCAGAAAACGTAGCTCTCGAGAGTATAGATAAAATAAATAACTTGGAGGGTAACGTTACCCTTTTCCAGCACTTCCCCATCATCACAGAACATATTGACACGATTCTACTACAATTAGAGAACACTAGAGATCATTTCAGGGCACTTATGCAAGGAATTTCGAATGCTGGTGATGGCAAGATCACAAATGACTTACTCCCAGTTCATGAGCTACGTCAGATAGTTAGTCAAGGCATACATAAACATAAATTGAAGCCATTGTTCCGCAGTAGGGAATTTATGCAATATTACCCGTACTTGGAAGCAACACTAACACCAACATCAGTGATAGTTCATGTACCATTCATCACGGAAGACCTGTTCACAGTATACCAAATACACCCCTTCCCCTATAGAAACAACAACACTTTAGTCATCATCAACATCAACACAGACACCGAACTCATCATGGTCTCCAAGAGACGAGACACTGTCACTTTCGCAAGTGAGTCAACGATTGAGCGAAAGTGCCGCACATCCTTACATGCTGTTCATCTTTGTCCTGCGTACATTTTCACGTTTCAGCCTACTGATACGGTCCCTTGTGAAATGGCTATCATCAGCAATAACAATATTCATCATCATTGCAACTTCACTTTTGCTCCAGATAAACTTGTACACCATCAACGCATTGGACACTCGCAGTTTTTTTATTTCCCTCATAACACATCAGTTTACATAGTCTGTCCAGATATACCACCATCTCATACATCAGCCTCAGGATTATACATAGCACCAGACTACTGTGCGGTATTTACACCATCCATGTCTACTTTTTCCACCATCAATCACTACGCCATTCTCAACCATACACACAAACATTTCCACCCACTGCCTGATATGGACTTAAACATGAGCACAAGTATTAAGCTGACTTCACCTAAGTTTGAAACTATGCAGCTGATCAATGAAACAATGAAGCCCTGGGAAGATTTGAGTTTGAGTATGTTCAACCCATATTATGTGTATAGCCAAGCACCTTCTGTCTTCATAATTATCTGCATTGTGGTTGCAGTATTGCTGTTGGCCATGCACAGAATGCATGCAAGAATTGCTAATTTGGAGTCATTGTTTAGTGGGGGGAGAGTTAACATCACAGTTAACCACCCTGAATGAAGTGTATATATTTTGTATATAGTATTAATTATATATATAAAAAAAAAAAATAATAATAATAATAATAATAATAATAATAATAATAACACAAAGAAGAATGACCCATATATGGCAGACCAGTACCATTATCTTTAAATGAAATATTAGTAACTCTTACAATAATCTTAATTTTAAACTATTTTTATTCTTGCATGTATGCATTTCACTATAATAACCCAAGTACATACTGTATTACAGTTAAATAATTTACTTTAATGCATTTATTCCAATATGTATTCAACTTATTTAAAATGTAATATTACTGAATAATCACTATTTACTATGCATAATATATGTATACAATATTCATACAATTATGTTACTTTACAATATTATGTATTTCACTTAATTAGCTTATAAGTTCATTATAATGTATATATAATATGTATTAATATATTATAACTATTAAATGTCGATGGTACGTCATTTTCGCGCGGCCGAGCAAATATAGGACTACATAATAAATAGATAGATAAATAGATAGATAGAGAGACAGATAGAAGCAGGAAGTCAAATGATGAGAAGGTGTTGTGTTTGCGAGAAGCGAGCAGCGCTAAACGCTTACACGGGGGAAAGCTGACGACAGCGGCCAGTAAGGAGATGATTCAGTTAGCTGTCAGCAGTCCTCTCGTGAGAAAGTTCTGTTGCCATGAGGAAGATACGTGACACACACACCCTACTACACCAGATGTGAGGAAAGAGAGTTTAGAAGGAGACAAGCGACCCTATAGAGAGGTCGAGACGGAGATTAGCTTTAGAACAGAGAGAGAGAGAGAGATAGCGAGACAGGGAGGTAGCTACCCAGGACTTATACTATTATACCTGTTTAATATTTCCAAGACAAATAAAAATAGTCCCATACTATTCTTTACCTCTCCCGTCACTACATGACATCTGGTGGGGAAACTACTACAAGATATAAAAGCCGCTCGACCACAAGTCTAAAATATACTTCTCTACAATTAACTACAAAGTCTTTATGACAGAGAGAAAGATAAACAAGATGGACCAAGTCAAGAAATCAACCTTTTTACCTTTCTCTCTCTCTCTCTCTCTCTCTCTCTCTCTCTCTCTCTCTCTCTCTCTCTCTCTCTCTCTCATATTTAGAAATGCATGCCTTCCTATGTACAAAAGCAGTCAGATAACACGTAAACACTGAAGCATAATCCGTATAGCATGACCCTTTCAAATGCTCGACCGGAATGTGCATGGCAGACACTAGTTTATGCATGACCCACGTTCAGTGATCTGGGGAAATATTTATAATCAACCCTAACCAGTTTTGGGAGATAAACATTTTTCTCAAACAGTTAACAAACATCTCAGATCACTTTTTTATATAGTCACGTCAGTATTCAGTGTTATTTAACTGTAAAGTGTTTGATAGCCGTGTGAATAAAGAAAATGGGACGCAAAGAATTATGTACAGTACACAGTGTAGATTTAGAAAAGTTAAAAACACGTCCCAGGAACAGAGGCAAAAAGTGTGTTTTGTCTACTTTGCTAAAAGACTAATTAACAAACATCTTAGACCATTCATTAATTTTTTTTTTCATCTACACACACACACACACACACACACACACACACACACACTTACACCTTGCACTTGCACACCACAAATTACCACATCTCCCATTACCAAACCACACGCACTGCAACACCTGTCACACTACATACTACGACACCGCACACTACCACACCATGCTCTCCCATATCACCCGCTACCGCGCTGCAGACTAACACACCACACACTACCACACCACACACTACCACACCACGCACTTCCACAACACACACTACCACACCGCACACTGCCATACCACACACTACCACACCACACACTTCCATGCCACATATTACAGCACAACACACTGGCATACCACACACTACCACACCACATACCACCACAGCACACACTAGCCTACCCATCTCGCATATCTTGCCACACAAAGACAAGAAATATAAATAAAAACATGACCTATAAGAAAAAACAACCCCTTCAAGTTAAAAACATCGTGGTAGAATTGCAAAGGAGTAGACGTATTTCTGTGGCCTCTTAAATTATTTCAGTGGATCCGTGAGGGGTTTTACGCCACTCGATATGGTATTTTGGTCTGCATCCTGGTGTGAATTGCAGTGGTCTGTTATTATTGTTTTACGCTCCTTGATACGGTATTTTGATCTGCAGTCTGGTGTGAATTGCTTTAGTCTGGTATTGTTGTCTTACGCTACCCAGTATAGTATCATGGTCTATACAGTCTCGTTGGTATTATGGTCTACAGTCCGGTGTGGATTTGGTGTGGTCTGGTATTACTGTTTTAAAGCTGGGGGGGGGGGAGTGCAGTGGTTAGCATATCAGGGTCACACTTGGAAGAACCCAGGATCAAATCTCGGGGCGGTCAGACTGGTGTATATTTCGATTCCCCCTTATGCCCTGTCCACCCAGCAACGCAATCAGGGACCTGGATGTAAAGCTGACTGTTGTGAATCATGTTTTAGAGGAGACTGGAACCTTGGAAAATTATTGTCCGCCTTAATGATCTTTGTGTAGTCAGTAGGCATGGATCTAAGCCTCCTCCTTCTCCTCCTCCTCCTCTTCTTTCTCCCCCTCCTCCTCCTCTTCCTCCTCCCTCCTCCTCCTCCTCCTTCACCTCCTCTCCTCCATCTCCACCTCCACCTTTTTTTTCCCCCTCCTCCTCCTCCTTCTTGTGTGCATAGAAGACTGCCTAGCACTCATCATAGATTCCCTCTGCATTGTTTTTATACGTCCTCGCTGTTTCTCGTTTCGGTTGGACTGTGCCAAAATACTGGGGGAAAAATTCAACCTCATTTGCTCACCGTCCATCTCAGAGCTGTTGTATGTTAAGATCTACAGAAAATAATATAAAGCCATCCACAACCAAGCCCGCTGATTTAAGGTTTACCCCAGTCGCTACTCATCATGCTTGTTATTCCACTCCACTTCATTCCACATTGCTCTGTTCCATTCCACGTCGCTCACCCCTGCATGCTCACACCCGACTTCATTCCACATTGCTTTGTTGCATTCCATGTCCCTCGCCCCTACATCCCTGCACTCCACTTCATTCTATATTGCCCTATTCTATCCACGTTCCTCAACCCTGCATGCTCACACTCCACTACCTTCCACATTGCTCTGTTCTGTCCACGTCCTCACCCCTGCATGGTCACGCTCCACTTCATTCCACATTGCTTTGTTTTGTCCTCATGTTTCATGTCTGCATGTTCACACTCCACATTATTCCACATTGCTCTGTTCTGTCCATGTCCCCTACCCCTATATGTTCACATTCCACTTCATTCCACATTGCTCTGTTCCATTCCACATCTCACACCCCTGCATGCTCACACTTCTGCCATTCAGTAAGTCTTTTGCATCACGTCCAGGTTCAAATCCCCGCTGGTGCAGGGAACAGTTTAAGGATTTGAATTTCATTACGGCAGACTTTACCGATCTACCAGAAGACCCGCCGACATGTCTTAAAAATACCCCCGCTAATACCAATACACCAGTCCTGTATGAGACAGCCCTAGCATGTATTCAATATGGACGGTGGGTGTTAGCGCCGAAGTGGTGACATGTAGAGGTGTACGATATGTAGGAGGACTACTGGGCCTTGGGAGCAGGCTGAGGAGCCTATGCCCAGAGTCGAGCACATAAAAAAAAAAAATAAAAAAAAAAAAAAGTTCCTCCTTTTCTTTGGCCTCCTCTTTCCCCTCACCCACTCCACTCCTGATATGTAATTTTTTTTTGTCCATCTCTCGTCACCCATTCTCTTTATATGACCATACAGCTTAAACCACTTCTCTGCAAAATGCTTAAGTTTGCCTTTTATTTGGCTAGAAAAGGGCGTTTTTATTAAACCTGAGTCAACAAGGTAAGAAATAAAAAAATAAATCATACCATGATCATTATCGCTTGAGCCAAGAATGAAGAACGCCACATTATTCTCCAGCTTAGGGCGAAGTAGAGATAATAATGGGTGAGATGAAAAAACAAGAAGGAGTTAAAGTTCTTTAAATCTCTACCGTTTCGGACTACCATCCTCAGAGAGTGTACAAAAGTGAGGTCGTCCCTGGGACGTCGAGTCTATTGCTGATGTGTTGCCCTCCTATATTGTGTTGACCTAACCTGATGGTCCTACCGTGACCTAATCCTGCTTCTCCCTATTAGGGATAGGGAGAAGCTGGACCAGGTCACGGTTGGCCCTGCTCCTCCCTAATAGGGATAGGGAGAAGCGGGGCCAGGTCACGATCAGGTCACGGTAGGACCATCAGGTCACATCAACACAATACAGGAGGGTAGCCTGTCAGCAATAAACGAAACCCTCCGTCAAGTCAAATGGGCGAACTTATACCATATGTTCAAACCCAGTCTGTTATAACGATAAAATCAGACTAATATACACTCAGATATATCATTAAAACACGCCAAAAATACTGAACACTGCCATTGTATTGTAAAAAAGTATTTGGACGCAGTAAGATTAATGTGTACAAAATATATCATTGACATTTATGGCCTTTGTTGGCTAATGGCTGGGTTGGATTGATTTGGGTGTTATAATGCCACTCTGTCAGCCTGTGTGATGGTGTGATTACATGGAAATATGAGAGAGAGAGAGAGAGAGAGAGAGAGAGAGAGAGAGAGAGAGAGAGAGATACAAGAAACATGAGGGAGAAAAAAGAAGGGAAGCGTGTGATAGGGAGGG
>NC_137017.1:25299112-25569112 GCF_032717465.1 Coenobita brevimanus
TTTAATCGATATTCTACTGTATAAGCAAATGGACGCCAAGTGATGTAGTGGGTTTAGACGCTTGGTGGTGGTGGTGTGGATAGAGCCGTGGAATGGAGACTGGCCGTAAATTCGGTCCTGGTTGTTGTAGGGAAGAGGTGTGTGTGTGTGTGTGTGTGTGTATTTTATATCACCAAGTTCAATGCTCCTGTATATGGTCCCACCAACACGCCATAAAAACACCATAACACCAAATCTGAATGTGATATCCCCAGCGTAACACAACAGGGACGGTGGGTAGCAGTAATGAAGTGCCGGGCGGCGTGTGAGGACTGCAGAGGATTAGCTTTTTGTTGGTGTGTCGAGTGTGGACTAGTGAATCTCAGGAACCAGCATCCAACCTCAAGTTCTTAGTATGATGAATATTTTATGTGAATACTTTAATCACTATTCTTAATCGTTATCAGTCAAAACAGAAAACATCCTTAACTACAATTGTTTTGAGATAGAGATGGAGAGAGAGAGAGAGAGAGAGAGAGAGAGAGAGAGAGAGAGAGAGAAATGAGCGTGAGAGAGGGACTGTTGGTTCTCTCAATCCATTCTTCTTCATGTTTCACTGTTTTGACCTCTAGACCAACAGGGTGAGGCAGAGTGAGGCAGGGTGAAGCAGGGTAAGGCAGGATGAATTTGGGTGAGGCAGGTTGAGGCAAGGTGAGATAGTGGTGAGGCAGAGTGAGGTAGGGTAAGGCAGTGTGAGGCAGGGCTAAGCAGGGCGAGGCAGGAGTGAGACAGGGTAAAGCAGTGTGAGACAGAGTGAGCCACGGTGATGCAGGAGTGAGGCAGGGTGAAATAGGATGAGGCAGGTTGATGCAGGGTGAGACAGGAGATGGACAGTGTGATGCAGGGTGAGTCAAATATAGGGGTAACGCTTGGTAAGGAAGGGTGACACGAAGTAGGAAAGCAGCAGAAGTAGGAATGTTCAGGAAAATGAGAGGTAGAGTGAGGTTTGAGTGAAAGAGGTTGGGAAAGGGTAAGTCAGGGGTAAGGTAGGGTTAGGAAGAGTGAGGAAGGGTAAGGCAGGCTAAGGCAGGGTTTGGGTGTATCTGTTCTCTACCTGCCAGTGTTTGCTTGTATACTGATGCCAAGAAAACAGAAAATGTGAGCTTTCAACCCACTGGCTGTACTGAGTAAACACACACACACACACACACACACACACACACACACACACACACACACACACATGTATACTTGAATAGGCGCTTACGTAAATAAACACAGAGTTGTTAATGTATGCGTACTGTAAAATTATGTGTGTATGTACCGGTATGTAAAGTACATGTTCACATCTGTGTATATGCATGTGTGTGTGTGTGTGTGTGTGTGTGTGTGTGTGTGTGTAAGCAAGGACTTAAATGTGTACGTAGAGAACTGTACATTGGTTTTAAAAGAGTAGAGGTCATAGGCAGTGGGAGGCGGCAGACTAAGGAAGCCAGTATCAGAGTTAACAGTGAATCGAAAAGTCTGGAAGTACCAGTTAAATCCTGCGTGATAAAGTCCACTGCAGTGAGGAAGGGTGCAGGGAGTGAGGTGGGAATAGCAGTGATTATTGTTGATGAGTGTGTGTGTGTGTGTGTGTGTGTGTGTGTGTGTGTGTGTGTGTGTGTGTGTGTGTGTGTAATGCACCTAGTGGCGATTATGACCCTGTATAATGGCAGCAGGTGAATGGGGTCCCTGCCTGGATCCCCGTCCCCCTACCTTCACCTCCTCCCCCCTCCTTAGACCCCTTTCCCCCTTCCAGGAACCCCCTTCTCCCTACCTGCGCCCCCTCCCCTCTCTCCAGAACTCTCTCCTTCTTTATCTCCCCTTCCCCCTCCCCAGAGACCCCACACCCCTGGTTCTGTCACTTGAAGACCCTTAGATGATTTAAATATCCTTGATGTAATCGTAAAGTTCTCTCTCTCTCTCTCTCTCTCTCTCTCTCTCTCTCTCTCTCTCTCTCTCTCTCTCTCCCCACATTTTTCTATATTTCCTTCCCCCTCCTCCAGTTGTCTCTAAATTCCTTCTTTATTTTTTTACTACTCACTCCCACCTCCTCCCTCCCTCCCCCTCCCTCACACCCTCTCGATTCCTTCCATCTCTTTCTTCCTTCCTCTCCCTCACTATCCTCCCTTCCTCCATGCCACTTACTCTCACTTCCCTTCCTCCCTCCTTCCTCAGTTTTCCATCCCATTCCTTCCCTCCCCACAACTTTATTCTCTTTGCCTTCCCTTCTGTCACCCTCCTTTCCTCCCATCTCTTCCTCCTTCCCTCCTTTTTAATTATTTTCTCTTCATTCCTCCATGCTTCCCTTAAACTACACTTCATCTCTCCTTCCCTAACGCTCCCATTTTTTCATTTTCTTTCTCCTTTCACCCTTCCTTTCGTCAATACTTCTCTGCCATTTTTTCCTGTTATTTCCTTCCTCTCTTTTCCCTTCCTTTCCTCCATCTTTTTCTCCCATGTCCCTTTTCTCATTACCTCCCTTCTTTTCACACTCGTTGTCACATCCTCACATCATCTCTCCCTCTCTTCGTTTGCATCTTTTTCAGCATCACTCTCACCCACCATCCTCATCTCCCTTTTCTCTCTCTATCTCTCTCCCGCTCTTCCGTATCTCCTTTCCTCCCTCCCTCCCGCATACTCCATTTCCTTTCCTTCCTCTTCTTCCTGCCTTCCTCCAACTCATTTTACATCCCCTGTTTCATTTCCTCACACTATCACTCCCAAACACTTTAACACCCCTCCCCACCTCGTTCTCACCCACATCCCCTCCCTGTACCTTTCCTTACCCTCCCTCCTCCTCCAACACCGTCCTCTCTCCCTGCTTCCATCTCTCCCTCTCTCCCTCCTATCCACTCCTCTTATCATTATTCACATTCCCTCCCCTCTCCTTCCATCGTTCCTTCCACCCACTCACCCGCTTTTCCCCTCTCGACTCCCCACCTCCTTTCCAATCATTCTCAGTCTCCCCCTCTCTCCATGGTTTCCTTCACCTTCCCTCCCACACATTCTCACTCTCCCTGTCTCCACCCTCTCACTCACACATTCTTACTCTCCCTCCCTCTACCCTCTCTCTCACACATTCTCCCTCTCTCTTCCTCCCCTTGACTCGCCCGCCCCGTCCCTTCCCCCCTCCAGGCTCGGGTTCAGGGTTAACATACATCCATTAGAACCACCTGCATTTGGCCAAACTTTTACACAGCCACGATGCACGAGAGGCAGCCCGAGTTAACCTTCCATACCTCAGATCAGATTTACTTATTATTATGGAAGAATTATCACGCTTCATTCTGTGACAAGAGGGATAAGATGGACGAGTGACAGAAGGAAGGAACTGGCGAGGTGTGTTGGCACGGAGTCATTATTAAGACACGACCGCTGCCAACGCTTTGATTCTATTATTTATGAAGGGTTCTGAGTAGTGGAGAAAGAATGTGAGGATGGGAGAGGGAGGGAGGGTGATGGAGGGGAGGTTAAGGAAACTAGATGGATAGAATGATAGATAGGTAGATAGAGAGATAGACAGATAGGTCGGCAGGTAAGAACGTAGGTCGGTCGGTCGGTAGGTAGGGAGAGAGAGAGAGAGAGAGAGAGAGAGAGAGACGGCACCGTTACGTTGAAAAAAAAGGCATTAATAGGAGTCACCAGCGCACCGTCTATATTGAACCGAGGAGAATGAAGATTGAATAATGAATTGTAATTGAGCAATGAATTGCGCGAAGGCCTTCATTTGTACACACACTACTGAGAGAGAGAGAGAGAGAGAGAGAGAGAGAGAGAGAGTGTCTTTGGATGTTTTACTTTAACAATGCCACTGAAGAGAGCTGGGTGGCTGTTTGGAAAGAGCAGGATAGGCAGCATAAGCCAAGACTGAGGTTACGAATATCAAGAAATTGTGTAAAGAAGAGTGACGTCTTGAGAGGAGAAGGGGCGAAAGACCAAGGCGTAGGAACTGCTGTGGAGAAACATGTGAAGAAGGGTAAGGGGATAGATGGAAGGAAAAGAGGGAAAGGGTGGGTCAAGAATGAGGTATTGAACATCTTGGAAGATTGTGTAAGGAAGAGTAAAGTCTTGAAAGGATAAGAAATGAAAGACCAAGACTTGTGCTTAGGAACTGCGATGGAGGAACAATTAAAGAAGGGTGGTGGGATAGCCGGAAAGAAGAGTAGTAGACCACGAACAAGGTAAAATATATGGTAAGTTAGTGTGTGAGGGAATGTGGTAAGGTTACATTAGATTAGGTTAAGCTGAGTTAGACTGGGTTAGCTTGTCTTTGGTTTGGTGGTTGTGTTAGGTTAAATTAGAATATGTTAGGTCTGACCTAGGTAAACTTAGATTAGGAAAAGTTAGTTTTGGAAAATTTTGGTTACGTGTTATGTTGGGCTAGGTTAAGTTAAACTACTTTAGATCTGGTTAAGTTTTGCATGTATATATCTCAGAGATATTTTCCACAGTAAAAAGATGCCTCTGTTTCAGAAAGTAAAGCAAAACACAAACGCTGGTTCTTTGTGGTTCTAATCTGGACTCAGCATTCAACCGCTTCACCAAGCCAAATTGTATCCAATGAACTTAAGTGTCGTAATGGACCCTAGCGTTCCGTAGCTGGATGGTACCCCATCCTTGTAGGAAGAATGGTAGTTAGGATTGTCGCTGTCTCAAGATGGCCAAGCACAATGAGGATGGAATGTTTGTTTTCCCTGCATCACCCTACCTCACCCAGTCATGCCGTGCCTTACCATATCTCACTCTGCACCAACACGCCACACCCTGCCTAATCATGCCTCACCCTACCTCAGCCTGCCTCACCTTACCTCACCCTGCTTCACTCTGTCTCACCATGCCTCACCCCTCCACACTTTGCCTCACCCTGCCTCTCCAACACGCCTGTACCTCGTGTCTCCTGTAAGTTGCCAAATGAAGAGGCCCTTGATAGTGGCGAGGAGGCAGCGAGGGAGACGGAGGGAGGGAGAAAAAGAGAGAGACAAGAAGGAACGACAGCTATAGCGTGAGAGGGGGAAAGAACGAAAGAGACAAGGAAGGAGACGTGGAGGAAAATTAATGAACAGGAAAAACAGGTGGGAAGAAAATGGGAAAGCGAGGAAGGAGGAATGAAGAATGGAAGGGAGGCAAGGAAGGAGAGGTGGGGATAGGGAGATAAGGAGAGGGAAACTGACAGGAAGCAAAAAGGGAAAAGCGAGGGGCAAAGAGAGAGTAGGAAGAAGGAAGAACATATAGGGAGCAAGGAATGTAGGTACGACGAAGAAGGAAATAGAGATTTAGAGAAAAATTGAAGTGAACAAAGAATGTAAGGAGAGACGGAGCCAAGGGAAGGAAAGTGGGAAGGCAAGGCATGAAGGAGGGAGGGAGAGAAAGCCAAGGAGGAGAGAAAGCTAAGGAGGGAGGAAGAAAGAGAGCTAAGGACGGAGGGAGAGAGAGGAGGAGAGAGGAAGGCTGGAAGGGAAAGGGGAGAGGAAGGGGGGAAGAGAGTGGAGATAATTAGTATATATATATATATATATATATAGGCCGACGCCCCAATCCCGCAAAGGGTGACCGCAGACAAAACGCCTCCAAGTCACTCTGTCACCCACCATTTGACTACCCTCCCCCCAACTCACCCCCCCCTCCCTCATATACCTCTCAACTCCATCCCTCCACCTCATCCTCGGTCTACCCCTCCCTCTCCCTCCCTCCACCTCACCTACATACACCCTCTTAGTCAGTCTTTCATTCTCCATTCTCTCCACATGTTCAAACCACCTCAGTGTATTTCTCCTAATCTTCTCAACCACATCCACATCTACCCCACAACGTTCCTTCACTTCTTCATTCGTCAACCTGTCCCTCCACGTCACTCCACATGCTCCTCTCAAGTAACTCATTTCCACTGCTCTCACTCTTGACTTGTTCCCCTCTTGCAAGGTCCACGCCTCGCTTCCATACGTCAGGGTAGGGATCACAATACCATCATGCAGTGACTTCTTAACTTCCATACTCACCTCCCTATTTCTCATCACTGCTTTCAGTGTACCAACAACCTTCCTTCCCTGCTGTACCCTTTCACGTACTTCATCCCCCAAAGTTCCATCCTTACTCATCAAACTACCCAAGTACTTGAATGCACTCACATTCTCCATATCCTCACCATCCAACCTCACTGCACACTCTGTGACTTCATTCCTTTCAAACACCATAACTTTACTTTTGTTTACATTAACTTTCAGCTTCCTCCTCCTACTCACTGTCCCAAATTCATTCACCAAACCTTGCAACTCCCATTCATCTTCACTCAACAATACTGTATCATCAGCAAACAGCAACACAGGAAGCTTCCAAATCTCACCCTCATTCATTAGGGCCAGCCCCACTTCCACTGCCCTACCTTGCACCTCCTTTACAACCCCATCCATATATATATTAAACAGCCATGGAGACATCACACACCCCTGTTTCAGTCCCACATTGAGATCAAAGAACTCACTCAGCTCACCATCCACTCGCACCGTAGCCCTAGCTCCCTCGTACATACTCTTCACAGCACTCAACAATTTCCCCTCCACTCCATATATTCTTAATACCTTCCACATACCTTGCCTATCTATTCTGTCATAAGCTTTCTCCAAGTCCATGAAGGCAGCATACACTTTCCTTCCCTTCTCTAGATACTTCTCCACTAAACATCTTAGAACAAATATCTGATCTACACACCTTTTTCCCTTCCTAAATCCCCCTTGCTCTTCTCCAACTAGCTCCTCTGTCATATGCCTAACCCTATCAATGAGTATTCTACCATATATTTTACAAGTCACACTAAGAAGGCAAATACCCCTATGGTTACCACATACTTCTCTCTCCCCTTTTCCTTTGTACAGAGGAACAATTATACCTGATTTCCAGTCCTCTGGAACCCTTCCCTCTTCCCAAGCCAATCTACACAACTTCCATATCCACTTCACAACAATCTCACCCCCATACCTAAGCATTTCACCACACACTCCATCAATTCCTGGGGCCTTTCCCAGCTTAATCTTCTTCATCGCTTCCACTACTTCCGCCCTACTGATCTCTCCCTCCCTCCTCTCATCTCTTCTTCTCCCAGCCATTCCCCAACCACTTATACTCACACTGCTATCACTCTCTATATTCAACAAATCCTCAAAGTGCTCCTTCCATCTCCTCAATTTCTCTCTCTTCTCCACCAACAATCTATTATTCCTATCATTCACTCCCCTATTACTTCCCCTTTCACACTGCCTTACTTTCTTTACCTCCTTCCAAAGCAATTTCTTACTGTATATATATATAAATATATATGTATGTATGTATGTATATAAACGCTGAAAGAGAGAGAGAGAGAGGTGTGTGTGTGTGTGTGTGTGTGTGTGTGTGTGTGTGTGTGTGTGTGTGTGTGTGTGTGTGTGTATTTGACAGACAGACAGACAGACAGGGAACCGGCAGGAGGGGTAAGGAGAGAGAGAGGGGGTGTGAGTGAGCAGGAAAGGGAAAGTTAGTGAGAGAGGTTAAGAGGGGTGAAGTTAATTGGCGAGAAAGAGAGGGGGAGAGGTACCCCCTCCCCTCTTCTCAGGGTTAAAACTTCTTGAGAGAGAGAGAGAGAGAGAGAGAGAGAGAGAGAGAGAGAGAGAGAGACAGACAGACAGACAGACAGACAGACAGACAGACAAGCAGACAGACAGACAGAGACAGACAGACAGACAGACAGACTGACTGACTGACAGACAGAGACTGGTATTGTGTTAGTGATGGTGTTCTTATGAGTTTTTATGACATGCCAAAGGAAGACCTGCTGAAACATTAATTCTCTCTATGCCTGAAGTGCTTAAAACCGTCGTCTCTCCAGCTAAAATGCTGAGTAGTAAAGAGATATTAACGTTAGAATATAGTGCAAGTCACGACGAAGTACTGTGGAAAGGATGAAGAGCCACAGTCTTGTCATATTCTGTCACTGAGCTGCGTAAAATATGCAGCAAAAAGACTATAATCTGGACTGAATTCAGACAGAACAATTATAGTGGCCAGAATTGGCAGCACTTCTAACTTGGTGATACTTGTGTTTCTTCTTAATGTTTCTCTTGAATTTAATTTCTTAATATCAAGATAGATTCCACCAGTGAGATGTAAGTAGGCATTAAATTGTTGAAAGCAGTATGCTTGCTGAGAAGGAGTTGTTACGAAATTTCCTTAGACGGTATGACACTCTCTTTAAGGGCTAGACAATTTTTGGGAGGCCGACCTTTAACATTTTGGTAGTTTGTACTGAACCTGATATATAGAGCACTGTAATAATGTGTCCTGATGTTTTTAAGTTGGTCTGTTCGTGTTATTTATAAATTTCTTTATTAAAATGTCACTCCATAATTTTCAAGACGGCACGCTAATTAAACTATTAGAAGGATGTGGTTGTTATTCTTTTATCCTTGTCTGTAGACTGAACACTTTATTTTGACCCGTGAGTATTTCTTTATTGCTAAGACTAAAACATCACCATAAAATTTTGCCTTTGTGTGTATGTGTGTGTGTGTGTGTGTAACAAATCTGTTAACAAAACAGCACTGCGTATTAGCTACATTACCCAGGGAAAAACTTCAAGGATCAGTTTGTTCTAACTTTCCCTTTTAAAATGGGACCTCCTTATCTAAATTTGGTGCATAACTAACGGAGATATGCTCATTTATATTGAAAAAATAATAATAATTTGCTGAAAACAGGCATTTCAGTGTTTTCGTCGTTCTCTTAGTTTCTCTGTCAATATCCTTTTTATATACTCTGTTGGCCAGGATCTGTGGAGGTCACCCAGCACTGAGCTGCACCCAGTTGAATACCTGGTGCAGATGGAGGATTCACAGTGTTGAAAATTTCGTCTTCCTAGGTAAAAATGAATAAAAATAGAAAAAATAAAACTAAAGGCCCCCCCAAGGGAGGAATCACACCAGCCGCGAGCCGATTTGTAGATTCAGTTTTTGAAACCATAAATAGTAAAACTTCTGAGGATTCAATTCGAGGTGTGCTGTTTTCAATTTGGTTATCAGGTCAGCTTCCACGACAAAGCATGGCACAGTAGTAGACAAAACACCACCACAGACAACATCAATCTGAACCACACTAGGAATGTCATATATTGCCCCCTCCCCCCCCCATCAGTGTTTATGTGTGCAGTTCTTCGTTAAAAAACGCTTGCAAGATTTTGGACTTTCGTTACATGCCTACAGTACACTCTCAGAATAAATAACATACTGTATACCTGCATAGTTTATAGAAACCTGGATTGCACACTCGAATGTTGCATGTTGTAGTCTGAGCGAAGAATGGGATTTGCAGAACACTGATAATCTACCTTACTGATCCTCGCTTGGTCAGCAGGCATTATCCTCCCTCAACACTCATGATGGCCAAAGTGGTGACTGCTAGTATCTCCGACACCATCTCTCCCGCAGCACCAGCGATAGGTTGTCTATCTACCGTACCTCCAGTCTCCCCACCCCCCCTTTGTTTTATTCTCTCCTTCCAGTCTCTCCACACCTAACACCGCTGTCTCTCTCTGCCCCACAGCGTCTGCCACAGCGGATGTGGTAACAGTGCGAGTGACAGTGCCAACGTTCGCTGACTTTGGGCACACTGCTCGTCTGCAGTGCCACTGGAAGATCAGCCGTGGCAACCTGTATTCCCTCAAGTGGTACCTCGATGACCAGGAGTTCTTTGCCTACATGCCTGGTGACCAGCCGGTCAAGACCCTGCATCAGTTGCATGGGTTTAGTGTTAATGTAAGTATTACTTGACCTTCTTTATCATTATCACTATCATCATCATCATCATTATCACCAGCCGGCCAAAACCCTCCATCAGCTGCACGGATTTAGTATTAATTTGAGTATTACTTGACCATGTTCGTCATCATCAACAACAACACTCGGCTAAGACGGCGCATCAACTTTGCGGATTTAAAGTTAATGTGAGCATTACTTGACCTTGCTCATGATGATGATGATCATCATCATCATCATCATCATAATTATAATTTTTATAGCCACCCTGCGACAGGATAAGTAATGTTAGGCTAGGATAGTTTGCGTAACGTTAAATAATACTAGATTAGCTATACCTGGGTTAGGTTACATTAGGCTTTGTTTGGCTGCGTTGTATTTAATTGGATATGATGGCTTGAATTACGATCGGTTAGGGTGAGTTGGGGCAGGTAAGATTATGTTTCATTCGGTTAAATGGGCTAAATTGATTTTGAGTTATTTGTTGTACGTAGGTTAATTATCGTTCGTTAGCAAGGCTGACTCAGAGCGAAGTTGAATTCTAGTTAAGATTTATTTCAAGTTATTGTATGTTAACCCTATAAAAACAATGTCGTCTTTTAACTCTGTGGAACTGCAGACCAAGACTTTTGCACTGAAGAGGGTGACAGAAGGCGCAGCAACTGTTTGGAAATAGTTTAGTTTACCTGTGTACGTTTCTCAATCTTAACTGACGTATGCTAAGAAGTCCCCTAGCACATCTTCCTTAGCGTCGTACATTGCTTGCTACCGGAAATACATGCAAATACGTGTTACAGTATTTTGCAATTGCTGTGTTTTCTCTGTCTACCTATTTATCTATCTGTCTGTCTATATGGCATTGTGTGTGGATAGATAGACAGTTGAGAGATAGATAGATAGATAGATAGAGATGTGTGTGTGTGTGTAAGAAAATGAATCTCTCTCTCTCTCTCTCTCTCTCTCTCTCTCTCGTCATCCTTGTATGCCAAGGCCCCATTACTTTCGGACCATCAGAACTTTATGTGCGTCTGCTTTGCCTGTAAACACCACCATGTGTGTGTGTGTGTGTGTGTGTGTGTGTGTGTGTGTGTGTGTAGTTAAATTTGTTTGTGTAATGTGTAATATTTGTACGTACATATTGTAGTAGTACTAGAGTAAACATAGTTTGATGTATGTGTATAAATATGTCTGTAGACGTGAGTGTGCGTATATGTGTATGTACTGGTATGTGTGCACACATGTCTGCATACAAATGTTTGTGGAAAGGTACGTAGCAATACAGCTGTGTACAGTACATATGCACTTCATTTTGATTATTTATGTACATACTTCTGTACATCTGGGCGTGTGTAATATTGTGTACATACGATCATCATCATGTAAGTTTATCCGTGTGCGTATTGCTGTGTGTACTTTCACGCCCAGTTGCGTGCAAACAACAGTCTTTCTGCAAGCATAGGGAGTAATTAGCTTCGTGTGTGTGTGTGTGTGTGTGTGTGTGTGTGTGTGTGTGTGTGTGTGTGTGCTTGCGCGCGCGCGTTTCATCACCATGCTCTTCATTATCTTCACCACCACCACCACCACCACCATCACCACCACCACCATCAACAAGAGTGTGACCTTTGGGTTCCCACTGTCGATAAATGCATGTTAAACAGTAATGAGTTCTCCTAAAAATGCAATAAGGAGGGGACGGGGGAGACGGGAGTGAGGAGGGCAGGAAGTAATGAGGAGGTTGAAGTAAGATTTGTCCTAGAATTTTAAGAGAGAGAGAGAGAGGGAGGGAGAGAGGTGAAACGGAAAAAAAAAATGTTGAATGGGTTTTCTGTATTTTTGTCTTGAAAATTCAATGGGAGAGAAGGAGAGGAAGAGAAATGATGATTGAGATGGGTGGAGAAGATCGGACAAGGATGGACTGGGGCTGTGGTGAAGGACTGGAAAGGACGAAGGAGTGAGTTTTGTGGTGTTTCGTGGCTGTTGGTTGAGTGATGTTGGTTGGGTGTAGATTGACGCTGTTGGTTGAGTGATGTTTGCTAAGTGTAGATTGACGCTGTTGGTTAAGTGATGTTGGCTGGATGTAGATTGACGCTGTGGGTTGAGTTATGTTGGCTGGGTGTAGACTGACGCTGTTGGGTGAGTGATGTTGGCTGGGTGTAGATTCATGACAAAATTAACTTCATTCCAAACAAGAACGACAACATGAACATGCAAAAAATGTAAATACACGTTACTGCCTGAAGATAAATCCCTTCAGAACCATGACGTCATACTTAGGTGATCATTGTTTCCAGACGATTTTATTCCGATTAAGATTTTTTCACAGTGTCACCTTCAGTATGAGATGGCATTCCAGAACCGAATACAGTGTTCGGAGGTAGCAAGAATAATTTAAATAAGACGACATCGTTCAATGGGGTTAAACAATTCTGCCATTCCTATCATGACAAAAAAAAAAAAATCATTATATATGTGTATTTTTGTTGCCGCCAGAAGATTCTAATCAGTCTAGGAATTATCTACACCCGCGTAAGGGGTAAATCCTACTTTATACTTATGATTCAGTGTACCTTAAATCTTTTCTTATTACTCCCAAGCAATGTCGTTCACGATAGGAAACTCCCCTTGTAATAAAAGCGTTAATGAAGGCTTTACCTCACATCACAAACTTAATGAAATATTCTGGACTTAGCAAGAATAAACTACCACATGAAGTCATCGTAGTGAGTGGGGTAAAGTCAGCGGTTTCTCCAAGCATACAAGGAACAGCAGCAGTAAAAAATTAAATAAGCACGCATTGCTCTCATGCACATTGCTTGCGGCGACGGATGAGTCAATAACAGTACATTATACCTGATTATTGACATCCTGCTCACCTCAACCACCAATTTCACCTCGCACTTCATATGTGTATTCTTGCCATTGTTACTCCACTCCTCATAGCTTGTGTGTGTGTGTGTGTGTGTGTGTGTGTGTGTGTGTGTGTGTGTGTGTGTGTGTGTGTGTAATTCACTTTTCTCTCCCGATTTCCGATTATATTCCCCTTATTAAACAAAAAAAAGAACTCGCACAGCAACCATGATAAGATATATGTGATGGAACCTGCCCAATTGCTGAAATTGACCTCCCGAAATGTTAAAAAAGCCAAAAGTGAACCTAAATTTTTCCGTTTTGTAGTGCAAGTGGGAGAAAGGCTGACGTAATGCCCTCTAACTTTTTCCTTCCTCTCTCCAGTCGACTTATTCAAAATAACTCAGAGTCAAATGGCCACCCCTTAAGGGATTATGGCGTCTGGCAATAGATAGATAGATAGATAGATAGGATCTCTCTGCTAGTACGAATTCGAAGTTAGGAAGGATCTATCTATAAGTACGAATTCAAAGTTAGGAACAATCTCTCTGCAAGTACGAATCCAAAGTTAGGAAGGATCTCTATGCAAATACGAATCCAAAGTTAGGTAGGATCTCTTAGCAAAAATCGGGTCAATGTACATTTATCCTTCCGCTTAATATGTCTCACCTGTCCTAAATAATGTCAACTAGGGACAGCGAGAACAGAATTAACAAGACATTTTCAACAGGTTAACGAAGCCGGTAGTTGCACTTTCAAGAATTAACCATGACCTCTCGAAATGAAAAGATTGGTACAGAAAGATGACCACAATTTTTTTCGCTGTGCTGTACATAAGGGCGAAGGAGGCTTATGTATTGTGCTTGAAGGCCAGTCAGCTCGTAAACACACACACACACACACACACACACACACACACACACACACACTATTCTTATTTCACCCTAGTGCTGATGTGGTGGTGATGATAGTGGTCGCCGGGATACAGGCAGTTAAAATATGCTTCAGACACCCCCACCATCACGAGCACCAGACAAAGTGATCAAAATAGAAAACGGGGGCCAAACCCTTGTTAAAAAAAAAAGAAAAAGAAAAAAAAAAACTCTACTGGAGCACTGCGGATGATGGAACTAAAAAAAAAAAAATGATGAAGCAATAAATAAATAAAGGCTGGTGTCTGCTGCATTGTCACCGCCTCCCACGACCGCAGTCCGTGGCCGAGCCGTAACTACCACCTTCGAGCCGATATTGACTAGGTTTGGTGCTCAGATTACAGTGGCCAACTCTCGTAAAATATCCCGTGTCGCTCATTATAGCAGCTGTGAGATGCTTAGCTATCAATCTGAGAGAGAGAGAGAGAGAGAGAGAAAGATAGAGAGAGAGAGAGAGAGAGAGGGATTGATTCTATAACCTGCCTCCCTTCCTCCCCAGATCCCCCAGCCAAACCGTCCATCCAGCAATCATGGCGGCCAATCAGATCACTTACCTGTCTGTCGGTACATAATCAGAGTTAATTCTTCACTAATCTGATTTACCCAATGCACATCAAACGTCCAGGATTTTATCGATGCGTTTTGCTTGGTAGCGTTTGGGTAAATGGCTTGATTAGCGGATTTGGATGGCCAGAGCTTTCCGTCTTCCTTTTTCTATCTCCGGCTCTATTGTCTGACGTTGTCATTGTGTATCTATCTGTCTGTCTGTCTATGCCTGCGCTCGTGCACGCATGCATAACGTTTGTGTGCATGTGTGTGTGTGTGTGTGTGTGTGTGTGTGTGTGTGTTCTTTACGGTGTGTGTATCCAAAAAGGTGATTGCCTGTCAAAACCGGCCTTCCAGGGAAGAAAATAAAACAAGACTCCTATTATCCCGTGCGAGTTGGAGGGGGCCGAGACCAGGCTACTTTTGTTTGTAATATTTAACCTTTTCAATATCATGCCGTGTATTACGACTGACATACTAGCATCAGAAATATTTAACTCCAAATTTGGTAAATGGCATTAGAGGAAACTGTTCACGAGTGTCATTTACATTTTATGCCTTATATATATATATGTATATATATATATATATATATATATATATATATATATATATATATATATATATATATATATATATATATATATATATATATATATATATATATATATATATATATATATATATATTAACAGCTGAATATGGTGCTAGTAGGACTGTATTCTCTATGACGTCATACGATATATAGCACCTCGTTCGTAGTACATACAAAGAACTGTTTTCTGTGATATCTGTGCCACCTTAACATCGACATGGAACTCATAAATATCATGTCAGAAACAGAAATAAAATGGTAAGCAAAAGGTGATAGGGAGCCTCCTTGGCCAACAATAATACGGCACTAGTTGAGAAGAAGTGTTGTGGAAAGAATGTAGACCCGCTGAACTAAAACAAGAGATTAACACTAGGTTTGGGTACAAGTCAAGAAGTGCTGTGAAAGAAAAAAATCTTTGGAAATGAAATATGACTATAGTGTGAGCTACTTATAGAATATGGCATTAGTCACAATAAAAAAAAGTAGTTTAGAAACGTTGGGGAGCCGAAGTATTGTTAATTTGTCTGTCATCTGTTAATCTCCCCATCCATCTATAAATCTGTCTGGCTATTTACATCAAGCACGGCACGTCTGTCTGTCAGCCTGTTTTCCAGTTTATCTATCTCTGTTTATTCATGCGCCACACAACCAACAAATATAAACTAAAAATAAAAAAAAAAGTCTCACTTACGACCCGATACCCGTCATCTCCCTCCCTCTCCCATAAAAATTCAGGAAGAATGAGCAAAAAAGTTTGTGGAGGTGGAGGTGGACAAAGGAGGTGACAGAATCAATAGCAGAGGCTGGCGTGAGGTGAAAAGTTCACCCATTCTCACCACGGACGATCACCAAAGTTAAAACTTGCCCGCTTGTTGGCACTCATCGTTGGCTGAACCCGACCTGACCCCTGGTTGCTGGGGACTAGTTAACCCGACCTGACCCCTGGTTGTTGGGGACTAGTTAACCCGACTTGACCCCTGATTGTTGGGGACTTATTACAGAACTAACTTGACCCACTGTAGCTCCTGGGTATATGGAGAAGTTGGGGTTGTGGTAGTGACTGTGGGTTGATCATCACTAAAACAGTTATTTGGGACTCTGCAAGGTGAACCCCAGCCTCAGTGCTTTCATTCATTTTCGTCCATTCATTAAAAATTCACATCTCATTCCTATCATCCTTTTTCCCATTCCAGAATACCATGGATTTGTCTCTTACTTATAAAATTATCTTGCTTTCGTCAGCACTTTTACTATACTGTATGTCTTATTCCATTAGCCATACACAATATTTTATAATTCACAATATCCCTTTGGCTGCAGTTTACATTTTTTTTTTTTATCCCAGTTAATGTAAGACGATTTTCTTTATTCAAGAGCAAACTGGGTCAGCAACATCCCAGAAACTATCATAATTAACGCTCTCTCCAAAATTATAGAACTTCATATTATATTCCAACATCAAATGGACGAAATAATTAATCTCCGACGCACCACATCACAAAGGCTAACGTTATATATCTTGTTACTGACTACACTATTTGGCTGTTTAGAATTACGAGACACTCTGATAAAATTTGGAGAAATATCGTTCATGTTAAAATGTGTGGATCTCTCTCTCTCTCTCTCTCTCTCTCTCTCTCTCTCTCTCTCTCTCTCTCTCTCTCTCTCTCTCTCTCTCTCTCTCTCTCTCTCTCTCTCTCTCTCAGGCGAAATACAAAAAGTTATCTGGTAATAGAAACACTGGAAGAAATCATTGTTAAAGAGTTACATTCAGTAAAAGTCTCTCTCTCCCTCTCCATACAGTCTGTCCTTCCTCTCTCCCACAGATAAATGAAACAAAAACACAAAAATGATCTGGTAATACAATAAAAAAGTGTAAGACCTCATGGTAAAAGGAATACTCGTTAGTTCAATAGTTATAATCCTCTACTTCCCTTAATACCGTCTGTCCTTCGTCTCACCCAAAGATGGATGAAACAAACACAGAAAACAATAAAAGCGTGTAAGACTTTGTAGTAATAATAGTAAGATCAATAGTAATAGTGTTTGACTCTTCCTACCGCCTGCCCTTGCTCTCGCCCCCAGATGGACGAATCCAACGAGCACCAAGTGGTCCTGATGGGAGTGGACCACAGCGCCACGGGAAAGTACAAGTGTGAGGTGATATCAGAGGGTCCTGCCTTCTACACGGCCGATAAGGGCGCCTACATGACCGTCGTGAGTAAGTACCAGAGAGAGAGAGAGAGAGAGGTGGGGGGGGTGAGATCGCACTTTTTAGTTAGGTCAAGGCACAAAAAGACCACTAAGATATGACACACTAACCATTCAACTACAATGGCGTCACATGCACTATTTTCTTCCGACCATCACATGATTTCAATTAGTTAACGTTTGGCCATTCTTAGGGAAGGTTGTGTTTAAACTTTCAGCTGGAAAAGTCTCTGCTGAGCTGAACATTATCGTCTGGAATGAGTACAAACGAAACAAAATGAATATTATTGTAGTGCGTGGGTTGATTAGTGGGTTTATTATCTAACTGTGCACTGTTTTCAGAAAGTGTAAGTTTTGATTTGAATGCGTCATAATACTGTTCTTCTTATAATAGACATTAATTTTTTATATCTGTATTTTCAGCAGGTGGGCTATAATATTTTGAAACTGATAATATACAACAATGAGTGTCTTTTTCCCACTCATATAGGTTGGTTGTTTTAATAGCTAATTTGTCCCAGTACACTATCTTGCTTTATGCCAGTGGGTTTCAGGTTGTTTATATTTCCAAACCCCTTCTTCCACACCCATACCTGTGCCTGAAGAACTGGGTGAAGGAGGGACGCATGTTCAGTGAGAGAAATGATGTTCCTCGGTGCCACGGATCAGTTGGCCATTTTGATCTTTATAACACTGCTTAAACATGTATTATGTATTGTAGAGCTGCCCGACGGTGTATTGTGAGGCATGAACAAGCCCCACACTACATCCATCCATCCATACATACATATTCATACATACACACACGTACTCATTTGCTCATCTTCACTTAAATTCACGTGTTTTACGTTCAGTCTCATGATAGTAATATTTTCCCCCACAAATAACAACCACCATCTACTGCACAAAGCTCACCGAAGAAGTGGCTGATCTTAACTGCATCCTGTTTCCCTCACTTCTCTCCTTTGTAGTCAAATATACTCCCGTTTATTATTGTCTAGCACACCTTTATCACCTTACGCTAAAGATAATAATGAGTCTTGTCTCGTCTGCGTCCCACCCCAGAAATCCCGAAGGAGAAGCCAGTGATCTTTGGCACGAAGCACGAGTACCACCTTGGCGACCTGGCTCACCTTACCTGCATCTCGGCACCCTCCCGCCCCGCAGCCTCACTCACCTGGTACATCAACGACGAGGAGGTGAGGCAGAGAGAAAGAGAGAGAGAGAGAGAGAGAGAGAGAATCAAAATACGAAAATACAAATCACGTATCCGTTTGTAGACTGCAAGATAAAAAGCAAACACGACTCAGGGACGGCCATCAAACATCGATGCAGACACAAACGGGCCATAACAGAAAAGAAAGAGGTCCAAACGAAAATAAATAAATACAGACAAGAACATATCATAACATAAAGTAAATTTTCTTTTATTATGTTTTTACTACTACTACTACTACTACTACTACTATTACTACTGCTACTTCTACTACTACTGCTGTTGCTGCTGCTGCTGCTGATGATGATACTACTTCTACTACTGTTATTGTTATTATTATTGTTATTGCCACTATATTATTATTATTATTATTATTATTATTATTATTATTATTGGTATCCCTAGGTGCTCTCATTCAGGCAAGGAAAGACATTTTGAACTGGAGGGCTTTGGTACAGCCTTCATGAAACTCTTCACTGTGAGGGAGGTTGGGTAAGATGAATATAGTTGTTTGGAGGCAGCTACAATATAATACAAAATACGTAATCGTTGTGAAAGAATTAAATACACACCTCAGACCACAGAACACAAACAAAATACTATCGGTAGACAGGAAAAGACCGCACACAACAGCAGACCACAACAGACCGTAAGCAGGAGATATTAACAGATCCTAAGAAATAGAGCAGACAAAAATCAGACTAACAAAGACACAATAGACAAAAACAGACCCTAAACAAGAAGCGGGGCCAAGGCACAGCAAACCCGTGCCCGGAAGTCATTTCAGAGCTGACGTATAAACACAACAGGATATCTAGTCAAAAATATCACATATCAAATTTGGAGTAAATCGAGTGAAAATTGATAATTTTTATGCCCATTTGAAATTTCAGGCCCGACCCACCTGACATTGACCGCTCTGCCGCTAATTAGGGGGTGACCACCCCTCATGTAATGAGGCATGTTATAGGATGCCCATTTGAAAGATGTACCTTTAGGTTTTGGTTACATATCGATATGACGAATTTGAAAGAAGTTACGCCGAAAAAAATATTTTTTTTATTTTTACCTTTTTTGGGCCAACAGCCTTGGCCTTGGCCCAGTTTGGCCCAAAATTTAATCAAGTGATCAGATCATAGCCCATCATCCCAGTCTGTTAGTAGACAGTCAAACAGACAAACCGAGTGGAAACAATACCCGTCCCCGAGCCCCTCCCGGTCGGGGACGGGTAACAATAGTCAGCAAATATTAACCATCAGTAAACCCAAGTTGCAGAAGACAAGAACTTTTCCTTGAGAATAACAGAAATAACAGCAGATAAAAACTGTCTAAACAGCAGATAACAATCAATCTTTCGTCAGTTATAGTTCTTATCTGCTGCCTCAGACGATTTTATTCTGCTTAGGAGTGATTCCCCAACTGGAGGAGTTGGCACAATCGTCGTATGAAGTCAATAGGAAACAAGATTATGAAATGGCACGTCATCCTAGTGAAGGTGTGTAGCAACAGAGAACAGTCATCAAACACCAACAGACCCAAACAATAACAAACCATGACGAGGCGTAAACAGCAGCAGACACAAAGCACAATTGGCGAGTTGGTCTGCCGTCATCAGCAGAGCAACTTGTTTATGTGAGCAGCCGAGCGAGGGGAGACGTGCCTCGCCTGCCTCACCCTGCCTCACTCCACTGCCTCACCCTACTTCACTCTGCGTCACCCCTCCTCACTCTACCTCACTCTACTTCAGTCTGCCTCACCCTTCCTTATGCTTCCGCACCCTGCCTCACCCTTCCACACTTGCTTTCAGTTTTCTTGCCTCTCCCTGGCTCACTATACTTCATTCTGCCTCACCCTTCCTCGTTCTGTGTCACCTTACCTCACTCTTCCTCGTTCTCTTTGAGTCTGTCTGTCACACCGGCCTTAACCTGCCTCACTCTGCCTTCATCTTCTAACTCCCTCCTCACTCTGCCTAAGCCCGTCTCACTTTGCCTTGCTCTGCTTGAATATAACTTATTTAAGGTCATCTTATTTAACCATGACTCTCCCTGACTCACTATGATTCACCTTGTCTCACTCTTCCTCACCTTTTTAAGGCAGAAAACTAAGCAGTTAAAGTGTGAGATCCTGCAAAACTTGTCCCCCACAAAAAAAGTTGAACAAACGATAAACAAAAGCAAGACCCGAATTTTGGGATGCCTAGACATGTGACGTTTGACCCTTTGACCCAGGGAGGCTGGAGGTGCTGGAGAGGGACGCCTTCGTGTGGAGGTACCGATATGACAGGCTGGTGTAGTTGTCCTGTTAAACATTCGTCCCTCAGCTTTCTACCTATCCCCCGATGAGAAGGTGGAGTGCGGAAGAAAGATAGTATCTTTGTACTGTTGTTCACCAGGTTAACTTTCAGATAAGCCTGGGGTGACACTACTACTACTACTACTACTACTTACTACTGCCCCCGGAGACTTAATAATGTCGCAATATGATCTGCTCATTAATTCCTACCCAGCACTACTTGACAGATATAAACAGATGGAAATAGATCAAGACTAATTAGTAACTGCAGTCAGACAACCTCATATCGTGCAACTTTAACTGTCAAGATGAAAATTTCTTGTCTCTGAAATTGCAATTCTGTATTCCTAAACTATTTGCCTCGGGACAATATTGCGGATGTTTTAGAAGTCAAAGGGAATCGTTAATATTGGTGTTTTGCAGTCTTTAGGCGTTATTGCTTGATTCATGAAGGTACCATCGCCTGAGAGAAAGAGAGAGAGAGAGAGAGAGAGAGAGAGGAGTAGTACAGTGAGAAACTAATGAAGTACTGTACGAGGGTGGGTTCGCTGAGAGGAGAAAGAGCAGTGACGCAGAAAACTAGATGGAGAGACCAAAGTATACGAAGTAGTTCAGGTATGCTGAGAGACGAGAAAGTGAGAAAATGACAGTGAACGTGTATGCTAGCTAGGCGGTTGAGAAGGAGAAGGAGACCGTGAACAAAGTGAAGAGATAAAGTGCTAGAGTGAGAGACTGACCAAAAGTGTGTATGAGAGTGAAGTGGCTGAGTCGTGAACAAATGGGAGGTAAAAGGTGCAAGAGTGAGGAATTGATCTGAAAAGTGCATGGGAGTGAATTTGTTGAGAGAAGATGGGAATGAGACAAGAATGAGGTGTTAAGATGAAAGTATTAGAGATATTTCAACCATGTTAAAAGATTGGAGACTGAGAGACTGGCTAGGAGAATGTATGAGACTGAGGTGGTTGGAGAGTGTATGTCAGTGAGGTGGTTGAGTTTTTTTTTTTTTTTTTTTTTAAGACAATGAATGGAGGAAGGAAAAACAAAGGAAGTAAAAAAAAAGTCCATGTGTCTAAAGGCATCCTCCATTCATATAATATTTATAACAACTGGATTTAAATGAAAGTGGTTTAAATGTTTGTGGGAAGTAACTCCCGGGAAGTGAATTCCAAAGAGTAGTAATGGTGAGGAAAGGGAGATAAGAGACCTTTAGATGTTGTTCTTTAATTCATGAAGGCATTTCATAACTGTCTTTTTCTCTCTCTCTCTAGTGTGGTTAGCACATCTGGCTCACAACTTGAGTTTGATATTCATGCCGGCCAGACTGTTGGGCAGTGTTTGTTTCTCCTTTGTCGCTGTTCACTCAGCAGCACAATATGGAGCGTGAATGCACTTTTGACTGATAACAATGTGTTCTCGTTGGGGAGAGTGCGACTTTGCAAATGTTGGTTTCTGCTGCAGTGACCGTCGTACAGTCTATAGCTATAAGTTTAAGCTTTCTTCTTCTTCTTCTTCACGAACTTTCATTTTTTTCTCACTCCCTTTCTCACTCACTCACACAACCACCTCACTCTCACAGATTCATCTCCTTTCCTCCCTCCCACACTCACACATTCAAGAAGTCAGAGATGTAGTCTGCCTGAAAGGATGTTTGTTTAATCCCAGGCTGGTGCAGAAAAAAATTAAGCATTTAAATTTCGA
This sequence comes from Coenobita brevimanus, assembly GCF_032717465.1. Lineage (NCBI taxonomy): Eukaryota > Metazoa > Arthropoda > Malacostraca > Decapoda > Coenobitidae > Coenobita > Coenobita brevimanus. The sequence goes on from NC_137017.1 coordinate 25,321,250, forward strand.
TAAAACAGTCTTTATCGACGCTTCATATAACTCACTGATGTGTCATGAAACCCCTGCTAATACCACACGTCCTGAATGAAACAGCCTTAATTATTCAGTACAGGAGTTAGGTGTTAGTGCCAAAGTGGTGGCATGTGATGGTGTGTAACACGTAGGAGGACAGGTAGGCGTCGAGAAACAGGGTAGCAAATTATACGTAGAACGGCAGGCATAAAAAAAAAATCTTCTCTCTCGTTCCGGCTGACTCTCTCTCTCTCTCTCTCTCTCTCTCTCTCTCTCTCTCATCACCACGTCAGATCAATAGGTGGAGAAGCCTGCAAGTTTAGCTCGTGTGTTGTTGTCGATTTGTGTTGTCTCAGAAACAGACCCTGTAGCCTCAAGAGAGAGAGAGAGAGAGAGAGAACACACACACACACACACACACACACACACACACACACACACACACACACACACACACACACACACACACACACACACACACACACACACACACACACACACACACACACACACACACACACACACACACACACACACACACACAATCGAATTTTATCTGACCTAACATATCCACACCTAGCCGAACCTACCCTGACCTTACCCAACCTAATCTAACCTAGCTTACCCACACCTAACTTGATCTGGCTTAAAACAACATATGCTTCATAATTATAACTACTCTGATATGTTAGGTTCAGACAAGTTAGGAGAAAATTTAGCTTAGTTTGAATTTAAACACCAGGCTTCTTATCTTGTTATGGTCTTTTTTCTATGCACGTACACAAGATTTTTTTTTTTTCACACAAGCTTTATTCTTTCTTAAGTTACGAGGATGTCCGTCAGTCAGTCATTAAGGATTTTAGGGAACAGCAATGGACGTCCGTAGAATTTAAAGAAGCCCCTTATCACGGCCCTAATGTTCCTACTAATACCATTGTTTTTATTTGATATTCCATTTTGAATCTTACGTTTGACACATTTTTTTGCTCTACTGTCTCTTTTTTCACTTTTTGTTTTATATTCATTATGTGTATATCCCAACCTGTTTATTTGTTTCTACAGCAGTCTGCCTGTCTTAATTATCAGTCTACCTGTCTATTGAGCTACCTATACATCCATCCATCCACCTGTCTCAGTGCTTGTGTGTCTGTCTCACTATCCATCTAAATTTACAACGACATATCTGTTGTTCTGTATGTCCATCAGCATGGCTTTCTGTCTAACTGTCTATCTATCAGTCTGTTTATGTGTCTGTCTGTCCTAGGTCATCCCACTCGTCCTTACATCTTCCCACCTACTATTCATTATGCACTGTTGGGGACAGAATTCCGTCGGGCAGTTCACCTGTTCTGTTGGTCATTTTCTTCTCGCTAATCTTCCTAAGCTGAGAGAGGCTTGGTATGATCTTCCGCCAAAAGGTATCAAACTGTGTGTGTGTGTGTGTGTGTGTGTGTGTGTGTGTGTGTGTGTGTGTGTGTGTGTGTGTGTGTGTGTGTGTGTGTGTGTGTGTGTGTGCTTTTAGTATTATGTCTTTTAATGTATATTCAGCATTTATTGCCATTTGCGTACATTTAAGTAACTTAGTCATTGTTTTGCTGTAGTTACTCATTACTAATGAGTCATAACGAACCATCAGAGAACCATGAAAACCAGGCTAGCAGTAAAAATGTAGATAGAGGAATGCAGGATTTAAAATTTATGCCTAATTCACCCTCTCCTCTTTTTTCATTTAGGTTCATATTTACTTCTTTTTGTCTTTTTTTTCCCCCAGGCATTGTCTGAGTAGTTAGCAGGGCTGGCCGATGTATGGAGAACTCGTTTTCAATGCCCATTTTCAGCGCATCTATTACGTCCACTTTAAATACTAAACTCACCTTTTTTTTTTTTTTTTAACTTCCTCTAGTTTGGTCATCAAAGTATCTATATGACATTGCCAAGAGCTAGAGTCATAACAGAAAATTAACATCGATGTCTCTTGCAATCATTAAGTTCCATTTTCTTCACTATTTAATGGCTATTATGTACACGCTCTTCATTTCTATCCATGTTGTGTTAATTTTTTTATCTCCATGTGCCATCAAAGTTTCCAGCTGGTAGTGTGAATGTGAACAGAAAAGTACGGACTCTTAATTCTCAGCCACTTTATTCCTTTAATGCAATATAACCACAAAATACCAGTTTTATTTATTTTTTCATCACTGTTCATTTCCAGGCGCCATCGGAGTACTTAGTGGATCTTGCCAGCAGTCGGAGCGAGAACGGTGACATCCAGACCCGGCGTGGTCTGCAGTTCACTGTGGGTCAGGAACACTTCCGCCAGGGCCAGATGAACCTGCGCTGCTCTGCCCGCATCTCCAGCATGTACCACAAGACCATGCAGCACAGCATTGACGGACACCCATCCTACACAGCACCAGTCATGGAGTCCAGGGATTACTCAGCAAGGGCAGGTTAGCAAGGACATACACAGCACCAGTCATGGAGTCCAGGGATTACTCAGCAAGGGCAGGTTAGCAAGGACATACACAGCACCAGTCATGGAGTCCAGGGATTATATACTCAGCAAGGGCAGCTTAGCAAGGACATACAGCACCAGTCATGGAGTCCAGGATTACTCAGCAAGGGCAGGTTAAGGCAAGGGGGTGGTACTGTATGAAACAACAAATTTAGAAATTAATCATTCAGGGAAGATAAGGGCGAATGGGTGCTTAGCTTAGAATAAATGACAGTGAATTTATATATATATATATATATATATATATATATATATATATATATATATATATATATATATATATATATATATATATATATATACACACACACACACACACACACACAGAGGGAGAGAGAGAGAGATCATTGCATCGGTTCCCAACCACGAGTGTGTACAGGAACTTATGGCCTCAGATGAAGTTTTAATTGATAGTAATGGTTCGCTCTGATTAGGTGTTAGATAAAATACTGCCGTTTGTTAAAAATGGTTAAAGTGAGATCTTTGGTAGGTAAGGTTAGGTTAGGTTACGCGCGGTGAGGTCAACTTAACATAGCATAGGTCAACTTCATTCATTTAGTTTGGTGTAGTTTAATATTTGATTAGTTTTGATCAGGTAGGATTAGGTGATTAGTTAAATTTATTTATGTTCACTTAGGTTAGGCTATTCTTGATTTGGGTAAGATAAATTTGTAGGTAGGTAGTGTTGTTTGTTTAGGATCAGTTAAGGTTTGGTTAACATTATTTAAGCTATTATACGTCTGGTTAAGTTGTGTCAGTTAAGTTTTGCTAGGATCAGTTCGCACTGCTTAGGCTAAGTTACTTTCCGTTAGGGAACCAGTAAGTTAAACTAGGCTAGGATAAGCTTGTTTAGATTGGTTTAGTCAGGACAAGTTAGGTTACTTTAGATTTGTTGAGGTGCTTTGGTTGGCTAGGCAAGGTTCAGAATGCAGACAGCCCTAGCATGAACTCCATAGGTGGGTATTAATCCCTAAATAGTGAGATGTAAAGGTGCCACACACTACTCTAAGAAATTCACTCCATTTCGCCCCTCTTTTCTTTTTTCCCAGGCAGTAACGGCATCATCACACACCACACCGGATGGCTGAGGGAGGTGGCTTCGTTGTTGCTTCTGGTCACTTTCAGAATGTTGACTTCGTTCCTTCTCATCCACACCAGATGACTTCACCCTCACGCAGACTCCCGCAGCGTCTGACTTAACTCTCTTCCTCTCGAGTCGTGCAAGGAATTAGCGTAGTGAGTGTTTGCTCGAGCGAGAGAGCCCCCCCCCCCACGCACACGCACATGCACACGCACACGCACACGCACACGCACGCGCACACACACACACACACACACACACACACACACACACACACACACACACACACACACACACACACACACACACACACACACACACACACACACACACACACACACACACACAATGCTAAGAATCTATATGTCTGTTGTTATTTTTCTGCTGATCCGCAATTTCGAAGAGAAAAAAATATGTGTAAAACTAACAAAGAAAAGTTATCTGGAGATCTTTTCTGCAGATCTTTAACGAATAAAAAGAAAAGAGACTGAAAGATTCTTGAGAGTCAAAAAGCAGTGACTGAAATGTGTTGACAGTCTCCGGGGATTCTCGGATTGAAACAAAAACGAAAGACTTCTTAGATTGCTTTTAAGTAAACTGGGCCTCTGTTCGGAGCTCGATGTTTCTCTATAAAATCTCTCCCAGCCAACTCAGCTTCCACAGTGTCTCCCAAGCTGAGTACAATATCTGGTGGTAACAAATATATAAAACAAAATATGACGGCATTGAAGGGGCCAGGTTCAAGAGAGAATTTTCGCTGCCTTTTCACTGCCGGGGCTATCTTCCAGACTCAATCTAATTGTTTGACAGCAGCAAGAATCATATTAAAATGAAGTCAACGGTCTGACAAAATTATATATTACAGAGAGAGAGAGAGAGAGAGAGTCGGGGGAAAAATTCAATTGAAGATTAAGCATTTTGAGATTAAAAACAACCAAAAAAAAAAGTTGGGCTGTCTTCAGGAAACCGAGTCCTTTAGCATACTGAGCTTAAGAAAAAAAATGTGATTGTGAAGGAACGATCCAGAATGCTGACAAAGAAAGGCAAAATGACGAAATATTTGAACACTGAGTGAGGAGGAAAATTAATAAATGTGTAAATAACAAACTAACAATAACGACGAAAACAGAAATGAAAAAGTGTAGGAAAGAATAATTCTGAAAGGAAAAAAGTAATTACAGTATGAAGTTTTAAAATATTACTGTTACCAATGACTTACCATAAAATAGGTTGTGAAGAAGATTTACGTGCTTGTGCAAAGTAATGGACAAAAAGGTAATTACAAAATGTGTGTGGAACTGCCATGGAGGAATTTGTATATATTCATCGTTCTTGTTTATATACTGAAAGTGTGGGAGTGGATGTTGTGAGTTGTATTCTGGTTGGTACAGGGGATCTGGTACCACGTTTAGGTTCCTGTTATAAGTGATATTGAGAGGCCTCGTAAAAACTATTCCTTAGCTTCCTATTCTGCACATTGCACCTTAATATCCTCTTCTCTGTGTTTGGTCTGTCTATCTATTGCCAGATGCCTTAATCCGGTAAGGGGTGGCCACAAACAAATCGCCTCCATGTCGCCCTGTCCCCCGCCATTTCATTGCCCTGTTCAATATAAAAAGAATAGAAGATGCGAAAGTGCAATATGCAAAATAAATCGCTAAGAAAGAGGTGCAACGAAACTTATAACAATTGGTCACGTTCCAGTGTCGTGTTTGGTGGTAGTAAATCAAGAAAGTGTAATGGACATCTTTGGGCTGATGGAATTACAATACAGGATAATATGAAAGTGTTATGAAAATAATTTGCTTAGGAAGGCGTGCAACGAAATCTCCTGTGTCATCAGAATACAACTTTAAGACATTTCATTTATACACATACGAGCTTTAAGAAAGAACTTTTAAGTCTTAGTCTTAATAAAGGAAATATGGACACAGCTGAATCCTGTTAACTTCATTCTTTCCCTTCCAGGACGTACTGTATTATTAGCTTTATTCTTATCACCAGCAGCTTAATTCAGTTTTATCAGTGGAGGAGTTAGATATAGCCTTCATTAACTCCGTAGCGAGTACATGTCTGGTGGTGATAATAATAATAATAATAATAATATTATTATTATTATTATTATTATTATTGTTATTATTATTATTATTAAAAATAATAATAATGGGAATAATAATAATAATAATAATAATAATAACAATAGTGATATAATAATAATAATAATAATAATAATAATAATAATAATAATAAATAATGGGAATGATAATAAAAACAACAATAAAAATAATAATAAAAGTACGACATCGGATTCAAAGGGTTTATGGCTGAATGCTTAATCTTTTCAGCCCGAGAATGTATTTTTTTCTTTCTATCACCACCTGCTTCATTCTGCTGCAAGGAAATCTCTTGTTGTCAGTGTTAATAAAGTTTGTCTCTAACCCGTCCAGTTGTAATCATCCCTCATGTACTGGCAGTAAGTGTGTGATGTTAGCAGCAATTGGGTTAAGTCATGGCTTAGTGTACGTTACGAGCCTTACTTAATCCTTTCAGTTAAATCTGGGTTAATTAAATCGTCTGGCAACACCAAAGGCCGTATTGTTGTTGGTCAGGGAAGTCCCTTAATATCCTTTCCTGAGCGATTTATTTTGCTTATTACGCCTTATTATCCTATTCATCTCCATACTATGCATAAATAACGTGCAAAAGGAAATTAACCCGGCATACCCAAAAATAAATCACTAAAGGTGAGGTGTTAGGGAGCCTCCTTACCCGACGGGAATACGTGCCTAAGAAAAAAATAAGATCATCGCAGTGAAGTGGTAAATCTGGGACACAGCTAAGGAATAGTGTAGGATCCCGGATGTCGCCATAAAGCAGTTACCGGTGGCAGGTGAATATATATCATTTTCAGTTTTGCTTCGCTCTGTTAGTCTAAATGGAAAATATTATCCATTTTTTTCACTCTAACTTGGCCCTAAATTGACATCTCTACATCTTGAATACTAGTGTAGCAAGAGAGTAACACTAGATTATTGTGGTAGTCATGAGGAAGTGCTACGGAGATGTACAGCCACAGTATTGTCCTTTTCTGCCACTGAGCTATGTGAAATAAGCTGCAGAAGGACAAATATGAGCCAAATAAAGGCAAAAGGACTACAGTGTTTTGGAGGCCCCATGAAAGTGCTTACTTCCCCTCACCACAACCTCTACCCTCCTGTCACCAATTTGTCTTCTTGTGAGGGTGATTTGGGGATAATAAATATTGAGGAGAGAAGCGGTAATACAATGATGACGAGAGAGAGGGGTGGGGGGCAAAATAAAGAAAATATCAGTAATAAATGATAAAAACAGGTAAAAGCAGTATTATACAAAACGAAGTAGTCCTGAGAGAAAATGGGATGACGGACTTAACAGTTAGACTGAACATAAACAAAATATTTCTCTAAAGTTGGATATTTTGTTGTTGTCTCAGCATTAAAATGTCGGTTTACTGAAAACTGTTAGAGGCATATATTAACGGATAAATAAACTGATAGATATAGTGTGTGAAAGATGAAAGAAAGGAAGAAAATAAGTTAAATAGGATAAGTTAAAAATTCAGAGACCAGAGACAGAAAGGAAAAGAATGAGGGAGAGAGAGAGAGAGAGAGAGGGGGGGGGGACTGAAAACAGGTAACCTACTTAAAATAGTAGAAATCCTTGTAGTGTGCTAGATAAGAATACTCTCTCTCTCTCTCTCTCTCTCTCTCTCTCTCTCTCTCTCTCTCAGTGAGGGTTAGTTGTAGCCGTTTCAGTTTTGCTTTTGTGCAGAATATAATATACAACAGGTACGAGATTGACTGTATGAAGAAAAAAAAAAATGCTGCTTTCTCCTGGGGCTCTCGTGGTCAGAACGCCCCAGCTGGTGTCGGCCTTGCATGGCTCGTCCCAAGAGAGATGTCTGAGGGATTTTCGGTCATGTCAAGCCACCAGGTAAGGTACTCTTGGGCCCGAATTCTTGTCGGTTGAGGAAGTTCCCTGACACCTTTTCCTAAACGATTTATTTTCCTATTACACATTATTGTCCTCTTCTGTGTTACATAAATCTTTCCAACATCGCCATGCTCTCCATATATAACGTACAAACAGATATGAACCATTCATTAACAATTGTAAATCACTAAGAACAGGTGTCAGGGAGCCTCCTTAACAGACGAGAATGCAGGCCTTGATCATCTACTCTTAAATAAGTTGGACTGCAAAAGCCTAACCTCGGACCCTTATACTTCGAGGGAGATAAAATAGGACCACCTGATACCGTGAACCGTCAAAAACGACCACCTGATGAAAACGATGATATCTAACTCTTTATGTACCCACTTCTGTACAATGCCGTCTTTTTTTTTTTTTTCAGCCTCCAGATCAGTGGCGCACCTGAGGGGGGGCGGGGCGGCTGTTTGAACTTACCCCCAAATGCCTTAAAAATTTATAAGCTTTTTCATTAATATATATACTCGTGTGTGTGTGTGTGTGTGTGTGTGTGTGTATATATATATATATATATATATATATATATATATATATATATATATATATATATATATATATATATATATACATATATATATATATATATATATATATATATATATATATATATATATATATATATATATATATATATAACGCTTCCTATCACATCCACATCAACACCACAACGCTCCTTTATATCCTCATTCGTCAGCCTGTCTCTCCACGTGACTCCACAGGCTCCTCTTAAATAACTCATTTCCACTGCTCTCACTCTTGACTTGTGTCCTTCCAACAATGTCCAAGCTTCACTTCCGTACGTTAGAGTTGGTATCACAATACTGTCATGTAGTAACTTTTTCACTTCCATGCTCACTTCCCTGTTGCTTATCACTGCTTTCAAAGAACCAGCAACCTTTCTTCCCTGCTGTACCCTTTCAAGCACTTCACCCTCCAAACCTCCATCCTTACTCATCACACTACCCAAGTACTTAAACGTACTCACATTTTCCAATTCCTCACCATCCAACTTCGCTGTACATTCACTTACTTCACCCCTCTCAAAGACCATCATTTTACTCTTCCCTACATTCACCTTTAGATTCCGTTTCTTACACACTCTTTCAAACTCATCCACCAAGCCTTGCAGCTCCCCTTCGTCTTCACTCAACAACACAGTATCATCTGCAAACAACAGTACAGGGAGTTTCCAAACACTATCCTCTCTCACCAGGGCCACTCCAACATCCACTACCCTACCTTGTACCTCTTTTATTACCCCATCCATGTACAGATTGAACAACCATGGAGACATGACACATCCCTGTTTCAAACCAACTTTCAAAGAGAAAAATTCACTTAGTTCACCATCCACACGCACTGCAGCCTTCGCACCATCGTACATACTCTTCACAGCATTCAACAACTTCCCATCTACTCCATATATTCTTAACACTTTCCACAATCCTTGTCTATCCACCCTGTCATATGCTTTCTCCAAATCCATGAAAGCCGCATACAACTTCTTTCCCCTCTCTAGAAACTTTTCCACTAAAGATCTAAGAATGAATATCTGATCTACACAACCTCTTCCCTTCCTAAAGCCTCCCTGTTCTTCTCCAACTAATTTCTCTGTTCTTTCTCTAACTCTGTCTATAAGTATCCTACCATACACTTTTCCTATTATACTAAGAAGACAAATGCCCCTATGATTACCACACACTTCTTTTTCCCCTTTTCCTTTGTACAAGGGAATAATTATACCTGACTTCCAATCCTCCGGGACTCTACCTTCCTCCCAGGCCAATCTGCACATCTTCCACATCCATTCTACTACTATCTCTCTCCCATGCTTCAGCATTTCACCACACACTCTATCAATTCCTGGGGCTTTCCCCGATTTAACTTTCTTCATTGCTTCCACAACTTCTATCCTACTGATTTCTTCCTGTCTTCTCACCTCCCTCCTTCTCCCAGCCATTCCCCAGCCACTTATACTCGCATTACTTCCATCCTCTCTCTCTCTCTCTCTCTCTCTCTCTCTCTCTCTCTCTCTCTCTCTCTCTCTCTCTCTCTCTCTCTCTCTATATATATATATATATATATATATATATATATATATATATACATATATATCATCCCGACAATCCCGGCTGAGATATTAAATAAGTTTTGAGAATGAGATATCTGGCAACTTGTAGCCAACGGTAGGCCTAAACCTTCCGATACATTCGAGACACGTCTCACGGTCTCAGTCTTCACCTGACATTGAAATTGGTGTGTGCAACGCCGCCGGCTCTCGAAAATTGGCTTTTATAACAAACAACAGTACTGTCTACGACTAACTGTGAGTATAAAGTATTGGAAATACTTTCTGTTGTAATACTGTATATAACTATATATTTATTTTTCGTTTTTGTAATTTTATAGAGTTGAGAGGATTACGGGACAATATTTAGATGTTGTCATAACTGGTTTTTAATAACCAAAATACATTTTTTTGATGGGTTTTACAATATTATTAATGCTTTAATGAATCTGATAATTGTTTTTGATGCTGATGAGTTAGGTTTACCTTAGATTAAGTTAGGGTGGGTAGGGTGAGGTTAGCTGGGTTGCTACATCGTAACATCAGCATAAAAAATAATTACCAGTTTCATTAATAACACTATAAAACACCAGAAAAATGTACTTTGGTAATTAAAAACCAGTTATGGCAAGGATTACGAATGTTAAACTGGTACATTATAAAGTCTGCCCACAGTTCTCTTACAGTATACCTATGGCAGGCCCTAGCCTTTTGGGGGCCCAGTATATTTTGATTTTTGAATAAAATTTAATAATCTATTAAAATTTAAAATCAAGTATAATAACTGTTGGAGTATGGGTGTCCCATAGAGATAATAATTATATTCTCTAGAGGGGATGCTCTGTGTTGTGAAGTATATGCCGAGGTGAGGCAAGCGTCCGCAGTCTTGAGTCTCACGCTCAGACATTAGCCCATAAAGTCCTATTCATTTTCACTCCCCTCAAACTAGTATTTATCATTATACATCACAATCTAGTACCCTTTCATTTTCCTTGAGCTATAATACTTTTCATTCTCATGTAAATTATATACGATAAAACCCAGAAGATACAGTGAGAGAAAAAGACGTAATGAATGTATTATAGCTGGTCCTTGTTTGTAAGATTTTGCTGCAGAGTGAGTTTTGCTTATTTCTTAACTCAGTTGTGCATAGAGCTGAATGCTGATTCTTACTCTAGTGGGTCAGCTTTGGGCTTTTTCATCAACTAAGTGGTGGAGCATGTTTGTGCATTGCAAATCTTTTTCATCAGATCTCACTAGATGTTGGAGGGGGGCCCCGCAAAGAACCTAGCCCCCCGGGCCCCCAAATCTCTAGGTATGCCCTTGCTCCAGATAGTTTTCTTTAGTTTGTGTGAGACTCCTGGGACTGGACGGATAATGTACAGCCATCATTAGGTCCTTTAGTCTTTAACAGATATTTGAAGGCTAAATCTAACTCCTCCCATTCAACAAAACCCCTAATTTGAACAACATTCCTGAACACGATGTCAAGGGCATTTTGCAGGCTTTTGCCGGGATGACAGTTTTTCCGTATGTCCGTTCGTTTTATTTGCAATCTTGCGGCCACAGTTATAGACCGATTATATAGACTGAAGTGTCAAATAAATCCTCTTCATCTGACGGCGTGCCCTGGTCGGAGTGGTCAATACTTTCAGAGCAAACGTAAGGCAACAATGAGCCAGAACGTCTTTATTTACAAGCGTAGAAGCATAACGCTGGTATCATCGTGAACGGCGTCCAAAAATTTAGTAATTTATGCTCTCATCACATTTTTTATACAAACCACCGGAAACTTAAAAACTGGAAAAAAAAAAAAAAAAAAAAATGTGTCCTTAACTCATTTGGTGGTGGAGGTAGGCAGCGAGGGAGGCAGGCAGGGAAGCAGGCAGGTACGTAGATAGGGAGGTGGGTAGGGAGGTAAGTAGGCAGATAGCTAGGTAGGAAGGGAGGGATGTAAGCAGGGAGGTAGGGAGGCTGTCAGGTAAGTAGGTAGAGATCTAGGTAGCAGGGAGGTAGGAAGGTTGTCAGGTAGGTAGGTAGAGGTCTAGGTAACAGGGAGGTAGGAAGGCAGGGAGGCAGGTTAGGGTTCGAGTAGGCAAGTAGGCAGGCAAGAAGACTGGCAGAGAAGTGAGTAGTGAAATGGCCAGAGAGGTAGGTAGGCAGGGAGGTCAATATGTAGGGAGGTAAGTAAGCAGGAAGGTAAGCAGGTAGGGAAGTAGAGAATTGGGTAGTGTATGGTGATCTTTCTCACATTTTCCTGTCAGCTTCGGCTGGAGGGATTCGTGAACGGAGGAGTATTCTTGCATTACTCTCCATACCACAGACTCATGCAACAGATATCATAGTCAGAGTCTTCTATGTAACCAACAGCCTATACAGAACATATTAGGTTTGCTGCTTTTTGGTGTCCTTTGTATTCCTTTGTACTCTTCATCCTTTCCCCTTCATACCTTCCTCTTCTCCCTCCACTCCTCCTCCCTCTCTTCTCCCCATCTCTTCCTCCTCTTCCCTCTCTTCTCTCCTCCTCCTCCTCGCCCTTCTCTCCTCGTGCTCTCACTGCAACTGCCTTGTGTTTTCCAATTAGTGTCCAATTAAAGCCATTACCAAAATATATCCCTTACCGCCACCACCTGAGGATAAATTCTAACCTAGGGATATATTGGACTTCGTTATAACCCGACTGAGAGAGAGAGAGGGGAGTTAAAAAGTGAAAGAAAATGCAATTTCTGTGGGGAGTACTATAATTAATTTTTTTTTTAACAAGACTGGGATTTTCGAGGTTGGTAATTTCGCGGGTATATAAGCAGCTCAACAAGTAGCGACAGTTTGGTAGGTAGGTAAATAAGTAGATGGGTTGGTAGGCTGGCAGATAGGTAGGTCAGTAGATACGTTGATAGGTACCGGTAATTAGGTACACAGAAGGGTAGGTTGGTAGTAAGGTAGGTAGGTGAGTAGGTAGGTAGGCAGGCAGGTAGTTCAGTAGGCAGGGAGAGAAGTGAATAGGCAGGCATGTTAGTGGGCAGATAGGAAGGTAAGCATTTAAGTAGGTAGGTAGGTAACTTATGGGGTGGAATCACACAACTAGCAATAACCAACAAAACACCAACTCCATGGTTCCACCTTTCATTGTTCTGCGCTCTCCTCCCGTCACCTTGTTCCTCCATCTCGTTCTGCTCCGTCTTAGCCCTTCGTGATATTGTGTCCGTCGCGTAATGGCCTTGGTCCGTTTCGTAGACTCGGTGAGTTCGTTTCCGAGCTCTACGGTTGGTGTTTGCGTTGGTAGATGCAGCTGTGATGGGTGAAGTCATGAGGGGTTTGAAGGAAGGAAGAATAGACAAGTGTGTGTTGGTGGGAAGAACAAGTGTGAGTTGGTGGAAAGGACAGACAAGTGTGAGTTGGTGGGAAGGACAGACAAGTGTGCGTTGGTGGGAAGGACAGACAAGTGTGCGTTGGTGGGAAGGACAGACAAGTGTGCGTTGGAGGGAAGGACAGACAAGTGTGCGTTAGTGGATGCAGCTGTGATGGGTGAAGTCATAAAGGGTTTAAAGGTGGGAAGGACACATAAGTTGTATTGGTGGATGCAGCTGTGATGGTTTTGTCATAAGGGATTCGAAGGTGGGCAGGACATACATACGTCTTTACCCAGTGCGCTCACGAAAGCTTTTGTTCTGATGGGGGCATGGCTCTGAAACAAAAGATCGAGCTGCCTGCCTCCAATTAGCCATCCCTTTTCTGTCTAACTCTCCAATGACAGAGTTAAACGGTACTCTCAGGCCTTCATATGCACAGTTGGCCACTTCAGCATTTGTATTCTTCGGTCGGTCTGCTTATGAACATCAGTCTTTTAAACGCAGTGTTGTTCAGACATCTTAAGAGGAATTGATCTTGATTTTGGCTTTTTTTTTTTCTTTTTTTTTTTGCTCAGCTTTTTTTGGAAGGTGTAAAGTATTATCATCATCCCATAGTTCTACCTAAGAGACGTGTTGAGGTAGGATCCAGAAACACAGAAAGACACGGCATAAAATTAGAACTATCAAGCAGCAGGTTCGACGGGATGGCCTACACAATCACTCACACCTCATTCCAGCCGCGGTAATCAAGAAATAAATAATAATAAAGCACAGAAATGGGAGAACTGTCAACAGCCTGCACAGCAAAATAGGCCACACACTCATCCACACAACATTCAAACCTTCGGAATCCTGGCTCCACCTCATAGCCCGAACCACCTATGAGTATATACTTTTTTTTTTTTTTTCATTACAGATGCGCTTCACATTTCAGTCGGACTCTTGAAAAATGAACCCTGCTGGACAGAAATGTCTGGTGCAAATGATTTTCATGTTGAATTAATCAGATCACCAGAGCTTATTGCGTTTTAAATATGGTTGACCTCTCTCTCTCTCTCTCTCTCTCTCTCTCTCTCTCTCTCTCTCTCTCTCTCTCTCTCTCTCTCTCTCTCTCTCTCTCTCTCTCTCATGCATATACCTGCTGACAGATAAATGTACGTAAATACATACATATATAAAAACACATACATACAGTAATACATACACTACATAGAAACAATTTAATACAGCGGTAAATCGAGCTAGGATGATGATGGTGGTGGTGGTGGTGGTGGTGTATAAATTACTCTATGTTAACGACAATAAAATAGGTAACGACGACGATGACGACGCCAATGATGATGATGATGATGATGATAATAGTGTACCAAAAATCACACTGCTAATAATCAATGATACAACAGATGTCGACAGTGATAATATGTTAATGATAATACAGGTGTGCTAAAAACTAAGCTGCACATGTCGGAGGTGAAATATAAGGATATCTATGTATCAGAAATTTAAGTATTTCAATCTGATAAGATTATGTTAATTGTAGTCAGATAAATGATTGCATTTATGTGTGAATCATAATTAATTTGGAGTATAATAACTGCATCAAAGCACGTACTGGATTATTCACCTAGAAACTTGATTAGTAATTTAACGAAAAATACTCCCCTCTCCTCCCCCCCCTCCAAAAAAAAAAAAAAAAATGCAGATAGTAATGCCTGTGAGGTGGAGTTAGGATTCCGAGGGCTTATATGGCGAGCCAATGAGAGTGTGGCCCATTTCACTAAGTATGCTATTAATTAATTCTCCTTCAATTGTGTTTTTCCTCCATGTTTTCTGGTCTCTACTTAACCACGTCCATACGTGGGGAAAAGTGGTCGGGATGATGATGATGATGATGATGATGAAATTTGTTGCCTAATGGAAGCATGAAGAGTTATGTGGAGAGGGAGACAAACAAAGGAGAAAGTTCTTGAGCTTTGTGGTATTGATGCTGATTTGCTGGTAAGTGTTACAAGTGGCGTGAGATAGTCTGATTATGTGAAAATTGAGTGGAGAGAGAGAGAGAGAGAGAGAGAGAGAGAGAGAGGGGGGGACAATAAATTTTTTACAATCCCACTAGGGTATTAGTCAGGTTAAGAACGAGCATGTAATGTGATTGTCAATGATGTGCGGGGAGACCTATTACACTCACCACTTCACTCACAGTTCTCATAAAGAAACACACTAACCAAGAACATTTTTTCAATCGGCTTTATAATCCATGAGTGTTAGTCTCGTCTGTAGGTTGTGTAAGTGGTCGTGTCAGATGCCGAATATATGACGAGAGAATCATGTTACAAATATCAATGAGCATTTAATAGAGGACGTTCCTATATAACACACTGTCACACCTCACATTCACGCGCCAAACCACACACTGCCACACTTTAAACTGCCACATCATCCACTGCTACACCAAGCATTGTCACACCAATTACTGACACTCCACACACATTGCTACACTACACACTGCCACGTCATACACTTCAACACCAAGCACATCCACATCAATACCTGACACACCACACACTGCCACACCTCACAGTCACACTACACACTGCCACATCTTACACTGCCATATGATTCATTGCTACACCGATTACTGACACACTACACACTGCCGCACCATACACTGCCACACCATTCCTCACACTGCTACATCACACACTGCCACTCCATATCCCCTACCGTCGCTGAAAGCCAACGCAGCTCTAAGGTTTCTCTGTCACAGCTGGAAAAACTGTCATATTTCCCTTTTGTATCTTTTCTCGGGTATAAAACAAGTGCAACGTCGAACATCTGTCGAGTTCCAGAGGTGGCTTAAAATCCCTAGGGGTTCAGTTCTCCTAGTGGAATTGAGTCCTTGGGGTGTCCCGAAACCGGCTTGTGTTGCTAGTCAACGACGCCTTCACTACAATGACGTCTTTTGTACTTTATCACTTCTAATACCAGGAGATTTTACTGTATTTGGGATACTTTTCGAGCTAGAAGGGTTAGTTATTGCCTTCATTCTTCCTGTTACTTCTAAAAATTCTTTGGCTATAGCACAAATGCACTGAAATAAGATGTCATCCTACTGAAGGCGTTAAAAGAAGAGCAAAAAATTAGTACTATATTAGTGACAGTATCAGTACGATCTCATTTGTACTGCATTACTGCTTAAACCTAATACTTGATTAAGATCAGGAGGGATTTTGCGAGCAGGAGGGGATTGGATACAGCTTTCGTGAACCCCTCTGCTATATGAAATTTCCCCCGTAGCTGATCAGATCGGATGCTACGGAGACAGATAATAAGAATGGGGTGTCATATCTCTCTCTCTCTCTCTCTCTCTCTCTCTTTAGTACGTAACTGTTTATTCGTCTGTCTGTCGCATTAAGAAAAAAAAAAAAGCATTTTCTCTTTCACACTTCTCCATTTTCACTGATTAATGAACTCTGACTTTCCTCCAGGGTGTTACAATTGTGTGTGTGTGTGTGTTTGTGTGTGTGTGTGTGTGTGTGTGTGTGTGTGTGTGTGTGTGTGTGTGTGTGTGTGTGTGTGTGTGTGTGTGTGTGTGTGTGTGTGTGTGTGTGTGTGTGTGTGTGTGTGTGTGTGTGTGTGTGTGTGTGTGTGTGTGTGTGTGTGTGTGTGTGTGTGTGTGTGTGTGTGTGTGTGTGTGTGTGTGTGTGTGTGTGTGTGTGTGTGTGTGTGTGTGTGTGTGTGTGTGTGTGTGTGTGTGTGTGTGTGTGTGTGTGTGTGTGTGTGTGAGAGAGAGAGAGAGAGCGTCCATTTACCTAACAACATTTAACTAACTGTGCTTAACAAAATTAAATCATTCCGTGGAGACCAAGCGACTCTCACTTTGTATCATTTAACATTATTTGCTACAGAGTTGGCTAATTCATTTCACTTGTAATTTATTTCACTTATTAACACTCTCAGGCGCCTATACTGGCTCTAAACTAAATTAAATAATCTAAATAACTAGGAGGAATTACCAGGGAAGACGTGATCACTGAAAAGTATATTGGTAACAGTACTAACACTCTCAGGTTTCCATACATACTCTTGGCTAAATGTATCAGTTTGGCAGAAGCTAGAATAGGCTACAGTGGAAGAGGCAAGAACAGTTAAGTTAATACAGAGACAATACTCTGTATAGAGAACATTTCTCGTGTGTGGAGAAGCTACCCACATACAGCTCTTCTCAACGAGACAGAGTCAAAGGCTTTTCGTACCATTAACTCTCCTCCTCTTAATGGCTCCTTTCAACCATTGTCTCTTCGTCGCACTGTTGCATCTTTATCTCTTTTCAGTCGCTACTTCAATGGTCTCTGCTTCTCTGAACTGTCTGCTTGTATCCCACCACCACTACGGTGAGTGTATAGCACCTGTTTAGTAGCAAACTCTCATCCCTTTTCTGTCCAGCTCTCCAATGCAAGAGTTAACCGTTACTCCCAGTCCTTCATGTATGCAACAGGTCAACTCTGGAACTGTCTTTCTCTGTATTTCCTACTGCCTATGATCTCCAGTCTCTTAAACGTAGTGCGTCCAGGCATCTCGATATGAACGGCTCTTGAATTTGGCTCTTATTTTATTTCTTTTCGTGAATGGAACAATATTCCAGCTTCTGGCTTTTGGTTCCTTCTTCTTTGCATTAAAAATCTATTTAAATGCAGTCACTTCACATTATAAGCCAAGGATGTTAAAAAATATAACGTAAAAAATTCTTTTCAATACAGTACTATCATAGTTTTTTCATGTTATAAGTATACAAGTCCACAGTATCAAAGCATTTGCCATACAATACATTTATTCTTAATTATAAGTCAGAGATATGCGCCAAAATATCACAGCCTTTTTCAAATGATACATTCATCCCATATTATTAGTAAACATAATAAACGCAAAATATCACAACTTTTTTTTCGAACAACAGTCCCTTTTTTTTGTATAAATAAGCACATCTCTTTTTTCGTTTGTTTAGTAAATTCTTATAACTGGGGATGTGTTCCAATTTTTTGCAACATTTCGAGAGGTTTATAAACACTACCGAAAAAAAAAAAAACTAGAAAATGGTCACTAGGCTACTCATTCAATCTGGTAACATTCTTGATTCATGCTTAATATTTCATGGCGATTTATTTTGCTTAGACTTCTAACAGTGAAGGGGTTATGAAGGTAATATGTAACTTTTCCAATTCAAAACGTCTATATTAAGCTGAATAAAATCGTTTAAAATTTGCAGAAAAATGTTATAAAATATGTCACTGAACTGAATGGGTTAAGTACGTCTTCATTCCCCTCCGCCATTTAGGCTACTGCGAAAGATTTTACCGTCATGACGTCTCTCTGCCGCTAATCCTTGCTTCCACTATACAATATACCTTGTTAACCAGTTTATCATTTACAATGTACACGGAGTTAATCCTTGCTTCCACTCTACGATATACTTTGTTAATCACTCTGCTATTTACAACGTGGGCGCTTCACTACGATGATGTGTTTCTATACTTAATTCTTGCTGCAACCAGGTAAATTTTTTCATCCATCTATTCTGGCCTCGAATCCTCAGTTAAAAACGTTCATGGCTGCATTATTAACTCTGATTTTTCCTCTCTTGCAAATCGTGGAGAATACAGCAGCAGTGGAGAACAAAGCATATATTGTTAACTTTTCCTTATAGATTAAATTAATGTAGGATTCTTTTTTTCAGTCTTTCCAGCAAAATTTCCATGGCAGTTTACCTATGCTGCACGGTGGTCCTTCTTACTTTTTCCTGCCGGTAGCACCAGGAGGGTTTGGTGAGCGGGGGAGGCCTTCTTGCTTTGCTATCCTTATCTTCAACTCACAGAATCAGATATCAGAGGCATAGTCTTTGCAACAAACAGTCTCGTAAGGACCAATAGATTTGTTGCTGTTTGTTTTCCTTTGTACTCAGCTCCTTTATTGTAGTGGGCCATTTGCTGCTGAACCCCTTCACTATGACGACATTTTTGTACTTTATTCTTCCTGGTACCACACAGTCTATACTGGTGAAGGGAGATTATTCCAATTGAAGGGGTTAGATATAGCCTTCGTGATACTCTTTAAAGCAAGAAGTGAAGGACAAAGTTTTATCTAAATCTTCTCCATCCATCCATCCATCATCCAATCCTACATTGCCCCATGAGGAGCGTAGGAGCCCGGGACTAAGCAGTTGTGTAGGAAAAAAAATCTTTCAAAAGGTTAAAAATCTATCTTTCTATATCTATGTCTACCTATCTATCTACCTATCTATGTCTGTCTATATCTATCTATCTATATCAATATCTATATCTATCTATATACAGCAATCTATCTATCTATCTATCTATTTATATATCTATGTATATATACGTCGCGAAAACACACTATAAAATGCGTTTCCAACGTGAAGTGGTTACACAGAATGATACAGTAAATTAGTAATACTTTAAAACACACTATTTCTTTAATACCGAATCATACTTTGAAACAATAAGGTCCTTTAAATTCAGAATGGTAGCTGCCTTAAAATGAAAAGGTAATTTACAAAGGAAAGGTTGTTTAAATAAGAATATACTTTAAAATGGAAGTGTCTAAAATTGGAAAAGTGGTTTAAAATGGAGAACTTTAATATGGAAGGGTACTTTGATATGGAAAGGCAGTTTAATATGAAAAGATACCTTAAAATCTACATAATAAAGTTAAGCCGTGTGTGTGTGTGTGTGTGTGTGTGTGTGTGTGTGTGTGTGTGTGTGTGTGTGTGTGTGTGTGTGTGTGTGTGTGTCCGTGTGTGTGTGTGTGCGTGCGTGCATGTGCGCGTGCGGGCGGGCGGGCGTTTTTTTTTTTTTTCACGAGAACGGTAATAGATATCGACCTAATTCTTTTTGCATTAGGTCACAGTAAGTTCGGGGAGTATCAGAAAAATAGCAAACAAAAATTTTGGCGATCGCACGCGACGAGACTGCGAGAAATTGTCAGAAATGGCAACTCGCGAGAACATGCAGCAATTATTTTTTCGACTTTT
Organism: Coenobita brevimanus; assembly: GCF_032717465.1. NCBI lineage: Eukaryota > Metazoa > Arthropoda > Malacostraca > Decapoda > Coenobitidae > Coenobita > Coenobita brevimanus. Next base: position 25,341,344 of record NC_137017.1, read on the forward strand.
GGAACAGAATTGGTCGTTGTGGAATCAATAAAGGCATGGAAACAAAGATAGTGGTATTTGCAAACATGTTCTGATGGAAAGGCTATTAATTAGTCATGCAAATTTTTTAGTCAAACACTAGTGGAGATATACTTTAAAAGAGATAGGTGCTTTAAAACAGAGTCAATTTCAAATGAATGCTATTCTAAAGTGAGGTGTTCTAAAGCGAAATGGTACTTTAAAACAGAATGGTACTTTAAAACAGAATTGTACTTTAAAACAATTTCTTATTAAGTAACAGATCAGCACTTTAAAAAATTCATACTGCAAAACTGGGTTGTACTAAAAAGAGAAAAAATCCTTACATGAAACAGGACGGTCCTTTAAAACAAGAAAATACTTAAAAACTTGACGATGTTTACAAATAGGTCCGTATTTGAAATTCGTACTTATAAACAAGCCCGTACTTAAAAACAGGTCTCTACTTGCAAAAGTGTCCTTACTTAAAATGGTAGCGGTGTTAAAATGTGGGGCCATCTTTCCTACCGACAGGGATATGAGTCAAGCGGTACAGCCGCAGTCCAACTAGTTTCTTATATTTTTCCTCTCTCTCTCTCTCTCTCTCTCTCTCTCTCTCTCTCTCTCTCTCTCTCTCTCTTCCCATTCCTACTTTCGTTTCGTTCGACAAATTACCTCATGGAAGACTGACAGCAAAAACTTGTGTACTGGGAAGACAGGATGCACTAGCTGGATAGATGGCTGACAGACAAGCGGCAGAGATGAGAACAGGAGAACCTCTGCTTGGACATCAGTTACAAAAGAAATGTTTCGGGGACCTAGTCAAAATTAATCACTTATATCAGTTATGTTGATGTGGCATCGTCAGCTTAACTGCAAATTTACTGACGACACAAAACTAGAAGGCAATGCCTCGTCTCTCGAGAAGATAGACATAGACCCAGGGACTTAGGACACAGTAGTGACCTGAACGGTGGCAGACGCTATTCAACCTGGACAAGTGCAAGGTGATACACGTCGGTCATGCAAAGCCAGGAACCAACTACTATTTGTTAGGAAGTGCAATCAGTAGTACTGACCTGAAGACAAACTTAGATGTGACCTCTGGTTCACCAAACAGTGGACTGAAGCAAAGAGAAAGCACAGAGGCTTGTAGGTTATATAAAATGGCAATTTACTCACAGAAAATAAGGAGACAATCCTCATGTTGCATAATTCTCCTTTTCGGCCACATCTAGAACATCTTGTGCAGTTCTGGTTGCCGACTTTGAAGAAGGACACTACTAGGCCTGAGAGAATCCAGACACAAGTTACTTAAGCAATACCATCCATCAGACATATGGATAACGGGGAAGACTGCACGGACTTGACCTGTTTTTGTTAGAAACTAGGCGTTTGTGCAGAAAACTAAGCTAAATGTGGCTTCCAAACTCCTTCATAGTTTTGAAAAGATCGACTACCAGAAGATACCACGTGTGGAATCTTGACCTGAGCCATTTCTACCGTAGTATAATAGTTAATTTCTTCGCGTACATGAGCAGCTGAAGGTTACAGAGGAGGGAGCGAACCTAAGCCATGATCACCATTGATGAAGAGTTCGGCCTAGATACATCCTCCTCATATGTGATGATCGACAATTTCCTGAGCCATTGATGCCTAGTGATGGTCTTTTTTGAACGCCATTAAATCACCAGTTGGTAATGCTTTTAGTTTAACCTCTGCTCAAATACTTTCAGCCATGTGTGTAAAGATTTACCTTATCTGGAATCAGCTATCGGCAGAAGTAATTGACAGTTTCTAGACAGTACGGTTCTAGCCGCGGTTAGGCAAAATTTTCTTAAGCATGATTTAGTAGCAAAACGAATGATTCATTTTTCATAACACTTCCCCGTCCAGCCTTTTCTCTCTCTTTTAGGTATACTTCCTTTCTATGTCGGCGCTCTGGGTGGGAGAGGTGAATAAAGAGAGCCTTCATCTTTGTTATACATTTCTCTTGCCGTCAGAGTAACAACGAGTACTTGGTAATTTCATCCATGGTAACCCCTCAGAGTGAGTAGTAAGATCTGAGGTACTGCATGAATTTGTAACTCCTTGTAACTCTTTCCCTTCCTTCCCCCTCCTGCTCTTCACACTCATCCGACCTTATTCTCTCTCTCTCTCTCTCTCTCTCTCTCTCTCTCTCTCTCTCTCTCTCTCTCTCTCTCTCTCTCTCTCTCTCTCTATGTCATGTTAAGTATGTTGGCCTTCACCTCCCGGATGCACCCAAGGACCCTGCACGCAACGGTCTGCACGCAACATTACTTAGTCCACACACACACACACACACACACACACACACACACACACACACACACACACACACACACACACACACACACACACACACACACACACACACACACACACACACACACACACACACACACACACACACCATTCCAACCTACTATCCGTTTGTTTCCATCTCCTGTGGCATTGTCGATGATGTCTGTTTACTGTCTATTCGTAACCTCTTCATTCTTTGTCCTTTCTCTCCAGTCCACATTCCTGACCCCTGGAGGCCTGTAAGTGATGTGTCAGTTAAGAAAATTTCCTCAGTTGTTTAGCATTCATGGGGTGGCAACACTCCAGTAGCAAAGACATCACTTTCTTGTGCTATTCATCTTCTGCAGCCGATACGAGAACGTCCTTTCCACTTCAATTTCGTTACCTTCAGATGACTCTAAACTGGTTGGGAGATCTATTTCGAAATGAAGGAGTTAGACAAAATCGTTCACCAACTCAACCACATCGATAACATCTTAATTTTCTTCATGCTATCTCCAGTCGATGAATACAACTTTGGAGATACTTTTGAGAAATGTAGGGGTCGAATATGGTCGTAATTAACCCTTTCACTTGTACGGTGCTCTCCCAAACACAACCTAAATAAAATTAACTTGTGAAAGCAAGGATGAAATTTCTAAGACCTAATCACATTCAAGGGCTAAATCGTCTGCTGTCAGTACGATGATTTTTTTTTTTTTATTATCGCTTTCTCTTGAGTTACTCTTTCTATTTACCTCAGGAGGCCTTTCTAGTTGTGAAAGTCTCACTTCTCCCCGCCGCAGTGAAAACATATATTGTACCTGGACGATTTTACTCACCTGAGAAGATACATTCCCAGATGGAGTGATTACTACTGTTTCTTTTAATTTATTATGAGGTTTCTCTTCAAAGCTGTATTAAATCGTCATAAGGATGAAAGTGAGCGTCGAGGGCTAAGAAAATAACTACACACACACACACACACACACACACACACACACACACACACACACACACACACACAGTCGGCCTATCATCCAAAAGATCTTAGCTATCATTCCTTGACCATATATCCCCACAAACGGTTAGGAAAATTACACACGCAACCCAGACATCAAAGACAAACGGGGTCCTGACGAGAGACAGTTCCTATTCAGCTACCCCTCCCTCTCTCTCTCTCTCTCTCTCTCTCTCTGCCGTTGTGGCACTAGGTTACTTTATTCAGGCTGATACTGGAGTGTTATTCATCTGAGATAAATCTTATCAAGGCCTGGAAAAAAATAAAGTAGGTATTACATCGTGTGATTTTCTCTCTCCTGGTCACTTAAAAATTTATAAATATTTACGTTAAACCAGACTATTTCTTGCAGTCCAGACAAATCCTAGTAGTCAAAGAAATACTACTACCGCTACTACTACTACTACTACTACTACTTATTATTATTATTGTTGTTGTTGTTGCTGTTGTTGTTATTTACACACACACACACACACACACACACACACACACACACACACACACACACACACACACACACACACACACTTCCTTGCCATGGCGCATAAAGCTTGTACAGCCTAGTGACCGAGAGCATCTATACCAGTCAGGTGTAACCATATTAAACAGGTTTACCGATAAGAACAGACTATAAGTGTTTCCCTCGAAGCAATTGTCAGACCACATTCTGCACCTTCACTGGAGTTGTTTCTATGTATCAGATTAATGAAAATGGTTTTAATAGATCACCATTTTTACATGTCCTGTGTTTAAATGTGTGTGTGTGTGTGTGTGTGTGTGTGTGTGTGTGTGTGTGTGTGTGTGTGTGTGTGTGTGTGTGTGTGTGTGTGTGTGTGTGTGTGTGTGTGTGTGTGTGTGTGTGTGTGTGTGTGTGTGTGTGTGTGTGTGTGTGTGTGTGTGTGTGTGTGTGTGTGTGTGTCCCCAGCTCACCATGACTCAGCGACTTAAGCTATTGGCCTCAACTCTGGACTTGGTTGGTTCACGTCTTGAGTCAGAACTTGAGGGTCTGGAAGGATTACTTAGCCTTGATACACGACGCCGCTTGATGCCATACATGGACCCTGTTACCGCGGCAGTTAGGTTAGGGTTGGGTTGGCTTAAGCTAGATTTACGGTGGGCTGATTTAAATTGGGTTAGGAAAGTTTAGGCTAGGTCAGGTTGGTTTTAGATTGTCAGGGATGGTTAGATTGGGTTTGGTTTGATATGGCTTCATCTGGCTTGACTGCGTTAAACTAGGAGTACATCGGAAGTACATATAACAGGAAATCTTGTGACCCATAAAGAATTATCGTTTAGGGAAACAAATGCTCCTGCAAAAGATCTAACCAACGTGTGTGAAAAAAAGGATAAAACTGAGGAAGGCTTGCGTTGGGCTAACTTGGTTTCAGTCAAGCTGGAATGGGTTGGCCTAGTTTAAGATGGACTGTCGAATTAGTGTTAGTTTGGTTAGTTTAGGTCAGTTTAAGTTGGCTTGGGATACGTAAGCAGACCTTAACTTACGATATGTCAGGCTGACTTGGATGTAAGTGAAGCCTCGTTAGGCTTGGTTAGACTACGTTATATTTGTTTTCATCTGGCTCAGTAACTGTATGCTGGTCTGGGCTGGCTTTATTTACTTTAAGTTACATCGGTATGTGTGTGGTTAGGTTTTACTAGATTAGGTAAAAATCAGTTTAGTTTGAGTTAAATTAGGATGGGATGGGTTAAGTTCAGTTAGATGTTAATATGAGAGGGTGTGGCGTGTAGGAGACTCTGAGCTTCAGGGAACGGAATATCTATTTTATGCACAGAGTCAGAAGGTCCTCAGGTTAAGAACCAGGGATTACGAAGACGAAGAGAAGGATTATCCCGAAGTGCCTAACGCTCTGGCTCAGTACTAGATAATACAGAGAGAGAGAGAGAGAGAGAGAGATGCTATGACTTTGTCAAATAAATTCAGCCTATTGCAGTCACATTTAACACACACACACACACACACACACACACATGATCTACTCTCTCTCTCTCTCTCTCTCTCTCTCTCTCTCTCTCTCTCTCTCTCTCTCTCTCTCTCTCTCACACACACACACACACACACACACACACACACACACATACACACACACACACACACACACACACACACACACACACACACACACACACACACACACACACACACACATCAGCGCTCAATGGAAGTTGTCAGAGTCCCGATCAGACATTTCTTTCCGCCTGACTGACCAGCAAAACTAACACCCCGTAAAGCATACCTCACTGTGGTGCTGGTGGTGATAGCTGTGGTGGTGGTAATGGTAGTTCTGGTGATAGCTGTGGTGGTGGTAATGGTAGTAGTTGTGGTAGTGGTGATGGTTATGGTTGTGGTAGGAGTTGTGATGATAGAACTGCCTGTGATGTTTATGGCTGTAGTAGTAGTGGTGATGAGAGGATTGCTGCTAATAGTTGCGGTGATGATAACAGTGAAAGTATTAGTGGCTGTAACAATGGTGATGGTGATGATGGAGGCTGTGGTGGTGAGGGTAGTAGTGGCGGAAAAGGGGTGGTAGCCATAGTTGTGATGATGATAGTGATGGTGTCATTTGTGGTGGCGGCAGATGTGATGGTGATAATGATTGTAGTGATGTGATGGTGGTGTTAGTTGTGGTGGTGGCAGTTGTGATGGTGATAGTGGTTGTGGTGATTATGGTGTCAGTTGTGGTGGTGGCAGTTGTGATGTGACAGTGACTGTGGTGGCAAAAGTTGTGGTGATATAATACGGTACATGAAAGTTTTCAAGTCCCAGCAATCGGACAGGCATTCAAAAGCCAATTTTCCTCTGAGTTCAGCAAAATATAGAACATAAAATTAAAACATAAACGCCGAGAGAGAGAGAGAGAGAGAGAGAGAGAGAGAGAGAGAGAGAGAGAGAGAGAGAGAGAGAGAGAGAGAGAGAGAGAGACGATTCTAATGTCCCAAGTGCTGACTGGCTGATGCAGTGATGACGTCACCATTAGCTAAGGAATAAAGTCACTGTTACCTAAGAAGGGCCGTCACTCCCAGAGGTGTACATAAATAAAACGTAATATCATGGAAGAGATGGTCATTTCTGGTCGCCTTCAAGCCAAGGGACTCTGCAAATATTTTCCGTACTTTTACCTCCAGCCATATATAAAACGCTGCAGTTTAAATAACTTATAGTTACTGATAAGTACTGTGTGATTACTGTAACCGTAAGCAGTATCATAGGTGTGATAGCGATAGCATATTCTATCTATCTATCTATACTGTATATCTATCTACCTATATACTAGTATTATAGATTGACAGATTGATAGATAGGTAGACAGATAGATGGAAATAGATAGATACATAAACAGACAGATATATATTGTGTGTTTATTATATGATGGTAATAACAACGATGGTGTTAGTTGTTGCAAAGTTAATGTTGTTGTGAGTAGGAACGATGATGCCATTAGCTGTGATAATTGTGATGATGATAGCTGTGGTGATGATAGAAGTGTTGTAACTAATAATAATAATAATAATAATAATAATGATGATGATGATGATGATAATAATAATAATAATAATAATAGTAACTAGAACTCTGTAACTGTCCTGTGGACAGTCACTAGTCTCCACATACTGTTTCTTACAACTACTTTGACCCCACTGGGAAGATTTGGATTTTATAAATAAAATGAAATAAAATCTTAGGAATCGGTCCGCCAAGTTTCATTTTCAGATTACTTGCTTAGGTTCCACTGAAATCTCCAGAAGACGCCCAAATTTTCTCGTTCTCTCATAATACTGATATGACTTTCTGCCACTGCATTTAAAGAATTTGATTTTTTTTTTCTATCAGCAGTGGGCCATGCCAGGACACAACAGATTCCTTCTGCAGCTTCTGGTCTCCTGGAATCATCGTGAGACTGTGAGGCCGGAATAATAATAATACCAGCAAAAACAATAGTCTCCACCTACTACGTAGGTGGAGACTAATAATAATAATGGTGTTGGATGTTGCTCTCTGTACTGGCGGAGATAATGTTGAGAAAGAACTATAGTGCTGTTGGCACTGGCGGCGGCGACGATAGTTTTGTTGTGTGTATTTGCAGCAACTTTACTCTGTTGTTATTGTTGTTGTTGTTGGTGGTGGTGGTGGTGGTGCAGGTGGTGATGCTAGAGGTGGTGGCGGTGATGGTGGTGTTGGTGGCATTTGCTGCAAGCCATCAGCTTCACACTATCGTCCTTCCACCAATATTAATAACGGTGATGGCAAGTGGCGTTGTTCGTGTTGGCAGTATCATAAACGCCCAGGTATTGGACCTAATGAGGTTGTGTGTGTGTGTGTGTGTGTGTGTGTGTGTGTGTGTGTGTGTGTGTGTGTGTGGTGAGATAAACCAGTAATGTCAGGCTGAATAGTTTCTTTTGTTGGACCAGTTGGATTGGTGTATATACTAGTATATATCCAAACTGTCATGGAAAAAGCTGACTCCTGTTTGGTGTTTGTTTGGTGAGGTTACCATGAAATTTATTGCAATGACTGTCTGGGTGAAAAGTTGTTTGTTGATGCTGTTTTGCTGTTGTAGGACCTTGGTGAAAGAGGTCATGTGCCTTGTACAGTTGTCAATTGTCCCATACCACTGATGATGTGACATTACAACTATTTCAAACGATTTAGATAAAGCAAGCTTGTTAATGAAGATCTCACCAGATATTGCCATAGTTTAGAGTCAGTGTAAATCTGTTGATCGTAACTGAACGTGTCTGTCCTCACACAGCCTCAAATCTTTTTCTGTCCAGCTTATTAGGCAACAGTGACCCACTTACCTATGATGACACTTTCTTCCTTATAGTCTTGATACTTCCAAAGAGTACATTCAGCTTAGGAGAGACTTTTTGTAATATGGGAGCTGACCTTTCCCATTATTAACCTCTAATACGAGAAGCATTTCCAAAGTTAAATAATGTGGTCTGATGGAAGTGCAATTACCCACTGGTCTTACTCCACTCTGGTACCCAAGAATGATAGTTTACTGCTTTTATCTTAGGTTCTAGAGATATTTATTTTCTCTCTCTCTAGGGCCAGATTTTGACGGTCACTGAAGCATTTGTCTATTCAAAGAAATGTTCTAGAGATTTTACCACTCTCTCTCTCTCCTCTCTCTCTCTCTCTCTCTCTCTCTCTCTCTCTCTCTCTCTCTCTCTCTCTCTCTCTCTCTCTCTCTCTCTCTCTCTCTCTCTCTCTCTCTCTCTCTCTCTCTCTCATTATCCCCTTACCTTATACCCCACCTCTTCCTCCTTCCTCATCTCCTCCCTCTCCATCTCCCCTCCCTCTCTCTCTTTCCCCCTTCCCTCCCTTTCCCTTCCCTCCTCTACCGTACCTCCCCTCCCCTCACAGAAACACTCCATAATGAGGGCAATATCCTTAGGGCGATATTCTTAATAATTCAGAGGGGACAACAGCCCTTATAAACTACCTGGTGGGGTGAGAGAGGTTGTTGTTGGTGTTGTTGCTGTTATTGTTATTGTTGTTATTGTTGGCGGTGGTGGTGGTTGTGGTATGACTGATGTTGTTGCCATTATTTTTGTTGTCGATGTTAGTATTGTTATTGTTGTTGTTGGTTGTATTTCTTGGTGATATTGTTATTGCTGTTGCTATTTTTTCTTGAGACTGTTGGCGTTGTTGTTGTAGTTATTGTAGCTGACGTTTTTGTTGTTATTGTTGCTGACGTTTTTGTTATTGTTGCTGACGTTTTTGTTGTTATTGTTTCTGACGTTTTTGTTGTTATATTATTGCTGACTTTTTTTTTGTTATTGCTCCTGACGTTTTTGTTGCTGTTATTATTGCTGACGTTTTTGCTGTTGTTATTGTTGCTGACGTTAATGTTGTAATTATTGCTGACTTTTTTTTTTGTTATTGTTGCTGACGTTTTTGTAGTTGTAATTGTTGCTAACGATTTTGTTGTTGTTATTGTAGCTGACGTTTTTGTTGTTGTTATTGTAGCTCTTGTTTTTGTTGTTGTTGCTGACGTTTTTGTTGTTATTGTTGCTGACGTTGTTGTTGGCTGTGGTGTTTCAATAACAGACGGCAATATTACTTGAAATGTTGGTTCTGCATGTTACGACTGGAGATCAACGATATACTTGAAAGCCGTATCTCATGGAATGGTAAAGGGGAAAAAAAAAAACACGATGAAAATGAAACAAATAAAGATCTGTATTTACTATTAAGAATTACCTGAATTAAGTAGAAAATAATATTCTCTACACAGATCAGATCGTCACCTGTCATACTGCACTTAATAGCTCCTTCATTCGAATAAGGAACTTTCAACATTTGTTTGTGCTATTTCCATACAATTTCGCAGACCCTAAGACAGACTTTTCGAACTGGAAGGGTTTGATATAGCCCTCGTTAATACCCTCAGTGCAAGACGTCTCCCATAGGTTAAATAAAATAATCCAGTGTAACATGAATAAAAAAAGGTTTTGGGAGTAAAGGAGTTAGCTCTGGGCTGCCTGATGCAACATTCTATAAGGGTGTCCTTGACAAGTGAAATTCAAACATTTTTATCTCTTACTCAGTAACCACACTTCCTACCACGCAACTTCGTCTCTTCTCCATATCCTTTGTGTCTATTATACTATCTGGCTAGCTTAAAAAGTCTACATTACTTCTCTTGCAACACTAGCTCCTCAGAGGCTGGGTGTGTTGTACCGACTCCACGCTTCTCTTAGCTCCACTCCCCAACTCATATAGTGATTATGTACAGTACAAGGGTCTTATTCGTTGATATATGGAGTAAACACCTCATGCATGGCTAGGTTCAACACATACAGTATACAGTAAATACAGCTCATCCAAACAGTGTGAAGTCAAATGCTTTTCATCTCATCACTTTTCTTCTCACTGACCTCCTTCAGTTAATCTCTCTCTCTCTTCCTGGCATGACTGGTACTTAATCTCTCTCTCTCTCTCTCTCTCTCTCTCTCTCTCTCTCTCTCTCTCTCTCTCTCTCTCTCTCTCCTTTCGACTTCTCGTTTCCTTCTCCTAATCCTGTTTCTTCTTCTGGACCTAATACCCCCTCATCCTCGCCTATCCCTGTCAATCCCCCTCTTTCCCTTCCTCTTCTTCCTCTTTCGCCTCCCCTCCCTCTCCCTCTTTTCCCTCCCTCCCTCCTTCCCTTTCGCCTTTGCAAGTTTGGCTGTATGAAAATGGAGGAACAAGATTCGCGTCTCAGATCTCACTGGAAGGCATGAGACTTTAAAACTTTGGTGGATCAGAGAGAGAGAGAGAGAGAGAGAGAGAGAGAGAGAGAGACTAGGTGGGGAATTACAGTAAGTGAGAAGGGCAAGTACTATCTCAAAAGGCCATGCAAACCATACTGAAGAAATACCAAGAATGATATTATTGGGTGAACGTTACTACTTTAATACTGATTGAAAAGCATAGCAGGGATGGAGGCTCTCTCCACCCACGTCTCCCACACATTGCGCGACCACAGAACGGAATTACATTTAACTCCGAGAAAACAAAGAAGTCTGGCTATGAAACTTTACAAGTAGGGGGAAATATTAAATCTATAACTAAATCGATCTCAAGAAAGCGTTGTTTAGCCGTGTTTTAAACCGTTCTGACAAGGAACTGTCAATTTCCTCTGTTGGCAACCGATTCCAGGTAATGCAGATCTTGTATGTGAAGAAACCGTCTTGTGTACCAAAGTGAAAACACTTCAGATCAAGCTCCCAAACACTCTTCCCTCTTGCGTTGGTATTTAAGCTCAGGACCGTCGATGTTTGCAAATCCATGAAGGATTCTGAAAACCTCCATTAGCTGTCCGTACCGATATTTAACTGAAAGACGAAGTACGAGCTACCGGTAACTACTGCATCAGAGTGGTGATACAAATAACACCATGACTAACAATTACCCCAAATAGAAGTAGGCCGCTTCAGACCATTACTGACCTGTGTGTGTGTTGTACAGCACCTGATTATATGACAGCGGACGAAGGTAAACCCTCTCACTACCACGAGTGATATGGCCTATTGGTAGCAATGATAAACTATAAAAAAAAAAAAATCCTCCATTGTCCTTTTAGGCAACTCTTACACCTTGAGGGAATTCTCAGTGTCTTATAAAATCGTCTGGTGTTAGTCAGAGAAAAACAGGTAAGTTATCCCAAGCGTTTAAGGTATAACTCGCGATAAATTATTAATTCTTCCACCTCATACACACACACACACACACACACACACACACACACACACGTTATACGCTGGTAGAGGACTGTATTCACAAAGATAGACCCGAACACCAGCAACTCCAAACTGACATATTAACACATTGTTTGTACTAACTCTCTCTCTCTCTCTCTCTCTCTCTCTCTCTCTCTCTCTCTCTCTCTCTCTCTCTCTCTCTCTCTCTCTGTGTGTGTGTGTGTGTGTATCCTAATGGAAAGCGAGATAGCCCATTTGGATTAAATGGATTTTTTAAATATATAGATTAGTGTTTTAAAAATGTCTTCGTTGTCATCATCATCATCATCATCATCATCATCATCATAATCATCATCATCATCATCACGACCACTACCACCACCATCATCATCATCATCATCATCATTATTACTATTCAAAGGTTTTTAGGTTCAATCAGATTCATCTATGCCAATTCTTGCCCGATACGGTCCAATTCCGCCCCGTCAGGCCCAGTGTGATTGAGTCAGATGTATTCCGATTCATTCAGGACCACTGTGATTCGCTCAGGACCCGTCAGGTCACTTAGTCGTACTGGTGTAATGGGTTTTAGATCTGTCAGTTCTGATCTTTGGGGACTGGATGGGGTGGGTGGAGAAGAGTGGGCAGGATGGGCTGGGATGGGTGTTTGTAGTAGTGTATGTTGGATATACTGCGAAGCATGTAAGGCACTGTGCAGATGGTGTTGTAGGTAGGTTGGTAAGGTTCATGTCAATGGTGGAGTGGGATGGAATGAATGTTTGGTGGGGCGAGCACACCCTGTGATGATCGGCATTCATGAAGGAACAACGTTGGCAGTAAGAAGCCTGAAATCTCAAATTTCTCCTAGAAAGTCACTAAGACGGAGATGCACAGGAGTGAGCAGGATGCATTGTTATGGTGGTGTATGACGGGCAGGACTGTTGTAATACGTTCTGTGAAAATGAGCATTATACTGCAGGCCGGCCAGTAGGGGCGTGACGGTGGTTTAACTGACAACTTTCTCCAAACAAAAGAACAACAACAGTCCAGCAAACACACACCACATTTGTATTGTATGTATGAACATACACTTCCTGGCGCCAATTTCTTAGCGAAGCGCACAAAAGTTTTATGCTTGTTTGATAGCCATACTTCATTGAATTAGGTGTCGTTCCTTCTCTGGTATAAGCGTATTAACAGAGCTATAATTACTGGAAAGGAAACTATCTTTTGCATTTCCTAGGGAGCTATCCTCCATTCTAGCCTGGGTATGGTTACTTTAAACTTCAGGTTAAGCTTATTTTAGGATACATTAATGTTTAGGTTCATATTAGACTTCGTTGAATTCAGATTAGGTTAACAGATTGGTCTTAAATAATATTCATGTTTGTCTGCATTAGCAATGGCGTCTTACACGGAGGGTCGCCGTTAACCGCTACACAAAATTAATACGCATATGTGGCAAAATAACTGGAGAATACCCTCCTTCAGTTTGTCGAAATAAGATTAATGAACAAGAAAAAAAAAAGTTGTATAAGCTGTGACTGAAATGCTCAATACTCATATTTACTCATACTTCAGTATTCTATTTCATACTATTTTTACCTTCGTAATACCGAGTCAGATTGCATTATTTATACACAAGAGAATACTGAGGTGTCATATGCAGAAATAAATGGTATGGAAGAGGTGTTAGAATGTTTCCCAAGCTGACGAGAATAGGACATTATAATCACGTACAGCTGGTCACACATGAACATGGGATAGGATCCTTTTGAAGCGAAGGTCTATCTACACCTTTTAACAATCATTCATCACAATCACTTGGTCATTTCGTCTAATATTTGACAGCCCTGTTCATTCATATCACTGCCACCCACAAACATGTAAATACGACAAGCCTGTCCAGTGCAGCAGATGCCAGACCTCATGAGCTATGCACTGATGCTGTCCCAGGTTTATATGCAGCCAACTGTACATAATAATTTCATTGTGGTCCATGCAGAAATAAATGGTAAGGAAAAGGTGCAGCTATCAGAACTCCATATTATAATTACAAATCATAATAGATAGATAGATAAATAGATAGATAGACAGCTCTATGCGAGCCTGGGAATAGGAAATGAGCTTGTAAATTACACTGAGGAAAGCTGACGACAGTGGCCAGTAAGGAGATGATGCGGTTAGTTGTCAGCAATCCACCCGTGAACAAAGCCCTAATGACCATACACACACATACACACATACTCACACACAGGCTTCTTAAACTTTCCATCCACAAGGAAAACACGTGATACGTCTCCTGTTTCACCAGAATTTAGGAAAGAGAGCTCAGAAGGAGACAGGCCTTAGAAGAGACAGGTCGCAGGGAGAAGGGCTTGGCAACTTGAGAGAGAGACAGAGAGAGCGAGACAGAGAGATAGCTAGCGGGACTGGACTCTATACTTCACTCTGTGTAAGAGACTTGTTAATATTTCCAAGACAAATAAAAATAGTCTCATACTATTCTTTACCTCTCCTGTCACTACATGACAAATGGGAAAGAAGATTATCTACTACAAGCTACTCCAGTATAATAACCGCTCGTCCACAAGTCTAATATATATATAACTCAACCATAAAGGAACCACAAAGTCTTTTATGACATTTGGTAGCAGCGAATCTACGGACATCGTCTCCGAATCAAAAGCAAATTTCTACAAAAGCAGGCGAGACTCTACAAGATTAGCTTCAGTTCTACAGTGAATTCCTACAAAATACAGCCTACAATGCAAATAGCCTACAAGTCTACAAAACAACTCTATAATCTTCACGTAACTTCAAGCAGCAACAAGAAGAATATAAAACAAATCTTGTTTAGTAGATGATAGTCCAAAGCAACAAGCACACAAACCCCCACCACTCTCTCCCGCCTACGCTGACGCAGAGGTCAAGACGACGAAACAAACACCAAGTCCATATTCACAACTCATCTTACTCACCCGTCTTCACTCAAGTTACTCATCGCTATTCATTCACTCACCACAGCTACCAGTGTGGGAAGCCGACGTCACCATGTGCTGAGATGACATCACAACGCGAGTCTGCCATGCCAAGCAACGTGTGACTGACACCAGGCACTTCTCACCCACTACTCATTACTCATTATTCACATAGCTCCTACTCATACTCATTTATTTTCACAGTTGAATTGGAAATTCGACGTTCTATGCTGAGGTTTGCCTGGGACAGCTGTTAACCACCACAAGCACCAAGCCATGGAATTTCCTGAGTAATATCGTCCATCAACACACCACTAGAATTATCAAGAGATCTTCAATCAAACCTGTATTTTTCTTCCGAGATCGACTTTTGTATCGACACACCTCTACGATCTGTATCAAGTGGGTAAAATTATACTTACTCATTTCTTCTCAGTGCTAAAATTAGCTATATTCAACTTATTTACTCATCTATTTTGCTAGGACATAAATAAACAAGAGGCGTATTTCATAACACCATATCTTAATGACAGGAATATTTTCGCCACCACCCACGTTAACACCAGATGACACACAAATTGCCACAACATCAGACTCACAATTAAGAGAGCCTCAAGGCAGCCCACCCCTTGTACAAACCTCACCACACACTAAATATCGAGAAACAAATACGGCAGTTTCAGATGATGAGTGGGAAACCACCTCTGACGTAGGAAGTGCGGACTTTGCCGCTGCCTTGCACACATATGCCAATACACTTAACAGGGTTCATCGGTCCGGTCGTACATATTCCACCATTCCCTCACACAACGATAAACACGTCCAAGTTGAATTAAAAGGGCAAACAGTAAAAATGGATCAAGAAACAAATACCGCTGATCTAACAACCACACCTCACGTGTTTGTGTATCACGAGGATAAAACTGTCCCAAAATTCTCTGGCACAGACAAAGATCACATTGATGTCATTTCATTAGTCAGTCAGTGCGAACAAATGTTCATCAAGCGCCACATACTAGATGAACAAGAGAAAATTGCTATTTTTTCATCTTGCATAAGCCAGGAAAGATGTCCAGCGAGCAACTTGCTTCGCTCCGACAAGCTCTATCGTGCTAGGACATATGATGAATTTAAAACTGAATTTCTGAAGAAATTTTCTGGAGGTATGAACTTCTTGCCAGGTATAATTCCAGAATTACATAAAATTGTAGGTCTTGTAAGGGAGCACACTACAAACTATGTGCTCAGTGAAATAACTGCTGATGTCTCCACAATCAAGAGAACTTTATTAGCTACATTGGAGAATTCTAATTGGATAACAGATGATGGAAAGATGTCCCCAGACCTCGTCGTGGACATCACTGGTTATGTAGCTGCCTTGTGTAAATTACCTGATAGGACCCTTAAGATCGCTAAGACGATCGCGTACACCCCAGGAATGTGCTTGCTAGACTTAATGAACGAGGTAGAGATGCAGTGCAGTAAAGCAGGTGTGGTCGACACACATGCACATTCTGGTAGACTCAGGGTACCTGAGACAGTATCAGCTGTGAAAACATCTACACCGACCCCAAACAGACAACAAAATCGATCGCGACCAGCAATCAGGCAGGCCAAACAAGCAAACGCGCCAAGGCCTCGTTCCCAGACACCTTCCTACAGGCAGTTTCATAAGTTTTCGCGCAGCCCGAGCAGGTCTCGCGCCATAAACAACACTTCTTATGGGAAATCACCTCGTAGGTCACAGTCAAGGGATAGGTCCATTCTATGTCATTATTGTGCAAAACCAGGACACACAAGGTATGAATGCTTTATCAAGGCAAAAGAGGACAAACAAAAGACATAAGGATTTGGTCCTTACTGTAGGCATCATAGATACCAAGGGCACTGGACTAGTGATTGCAAAACAGTAGAAAAAACTGTGTCTATGTTCAAATCGGGGGAAGACCAAGTCATGACAAAAAATGAACAAACGTAAAGAAGAACAAGGCTAAACTTCACATAGGAGGCATGTTGGGAAATGAGTGTATCTTGATACCAGCTGTATGTGAGGATCAAAACGTTTCCTTATTTTTAGATACAGGCTCTCCAGTGAACTTAATAACACATGAAGAACTAAATAGAATTCTTAAAAATAAAAAGAAAGTAACTTTTCTGGATGAAGCTGATTTAGATTTTTACACAGTAGATGGACAAGAGATTACAGTGAAGGGTATGATAAGATTAAATCTCAGTTTCACAGAAACTACAAGACCATTCTCTGCATTCTTCTATATCGTTGAAAACTTAGCAATTAAAGCTCATATGTTACTGGGCTTAAGATCCATGAGAGCTGAGAACATAACTATACTCCCACAAATGAATGGAATAGACTTTGATAATGAATTCATAGAGGAAATAACTTCAGAGCCCTCACCGATTGGTAGAAGAGAGCCAAAAAGAATCGGTAATATTAAAAGCTTAAACAAACATACACAAACAGATGAGTGTATAGATCCACTCCCACCACCAACCCCATCCTCCAGAATTAGTGACCCAGATAACAGTACTGATTTATCAATTTTTCCAGCCCATCTCACTAATGATTTAGTTATACCACCTAATTCATACATGAAGGTTACCATAAAGAGCAAATTACGGAATAGTACTGTTCTTGTCTTAGAAGAATTATGTAAAGTAAAGGGATTGTCAGAAGAAAACGCATTATGTCATACGAACGACGAAGGGCAAACTCAAATATTCATAATTAATCACATGAATGGGGAAGTTCAGTTGAAAAAGGGAACTTGCATAGTTAATATTGAAAAATGTCCCGCCCCTGTGAAGGAAATAGTTATAGCTGGAGTAACAAGTGAGATAAAATCTACGGATAGAGAAAGAATAAAAGAGAATTTAATTCACTCAGGTGAATTTGATGAAGAAAATGATTTGTTAACCCTGCTGGAAACACACAGGGACACCGTAGCATTGCCCGGAGAACAATTAGGATGTACTAACTTGATTAATCACATGATTAATGTGCACCCAGAAACACCACCAATTTTCGTACCAGCTTACCGCATACCACACTCCCAACGTACACTTGCAAATCAGTATGTCGATGAAATGTTAAAACTTGGAATCATTGAGCCTTCAGTCTCCCCGTGGAATGCCCCCCTATTCTTCGTGCCCAAACGAAATGGAGAAATGCGTGCGGTAGTAGATTACCGTAAACTAAATAATCACACAATCCCAGACAAATTTCCCATGCCATTGCTAAGCGATGTTCTACAGAATATTGGTCCTGAGAATAATATATTCTCGACCATCGATCTCCTAAACGGCTACTATCAGATTCTGGTATCTAAGGAGTCACGTAAATACACTGCCTTTTCAACAAACAGAGGCCATTATCAACATACAAGAATGCCAATGGGACTGAGGACAG
Organism: Coenobita brevimanus; assembly: GCF_032717465.1. Lineage (NCBI taxonomy): Eukaryota > Metazoa > Arthropoda > Malacostraca > Decapoda > Coenobitidae > Coenobita > Coenobita brevimanus. The sequence continues at coordinate 25,359,282 of NC_137017.1, forward strand.
CCCCAGGCACATTCCAGCGTCTTATGAATTACGTATTGTCCGGAATTTTAGGACAAGGAATATTTGTTTATCTTGACGATATAATAATCGCAACGAAGAATATTAAGGATCATCTCAGGAAATTAGACTTACTCTTACAAAAGCTAAGTGATGCTGGATTAAAAATTAAACTTTCTAAATGCAAATTTTGCTTTAAGGAAATAAATTTCTTAGGCCACAAATTAAGTTCTGATGGTATTCACACCACTGATGACAAAATACAGGCAGTGGGAGATTTTCCTGAACCCACTACGACTGACGAAGTTAGACAATTTTTAGGTCTGGCTGGGTACTATAGGTCATTCGTACCACAGTTCTCTCATATAGCCTTTCCTCTATTCCAACTACTCAAAAAAGATGCTGTATTCCAATGGGAAGAAGAACAAAAAAGGGCATTTAATAATCTAAAAATTAAACTAACAAATGCACCTTGTTTAGCATATCCGGATTACACAAAATCACTTCTTATTTGTACAGACGCATCAGTTAAAGGATTAGGGGCTGTACTGATGCAGGAAGATAAAAGAGGAAAGAATCAACCAATTGCATTTGCCAGCAGACAAACAAGAGGTGCGGAGAAAAATTATTGCACTTAGAGGCACTTGCAGTGGTTTTTGCATTACAAAAGTTTCGAGATTTGGTATATGGTTACGAAATCCACTTATTCACCGACCATAAACCACTGGTGGGTATGTTTAAAGAAAAACTCCTTTCTGGGAGAAGAGCAAGATGGAAGTGTACAGTTGAAAACTACAATGTACAAATTCATTATATACAAGGTAAAATGAACATAGTAGCTGACGCTTTATCTAGGAACCCGAACACAATTCAGGTCGCGGCGTTAGATCTCAAAGGAAATATCCCAAACCACGAGGATATCGCAAAGGCACAAAGACTTGACCCAATATGGTCTAAAGTAATATACAAGTTAGAAAGTGGAGATGACATACAACTACCCAAACTGCATGTCCCACTTGAACAATTCACAATGGTCAATAATACATTATACAAAATTAACTCTAAACAACCAAAACGCCAAAGAAATACTAACCAGTTGGTAGTACCTAATGACATGATACCCCAAGTATTACGATTGATACACGACAGCCCATGCAGGACATCCTGGAAAGGATAAGACATTCAACCAAGCCCAGCTATTATATTACTGGCCTTCTTTACGAAAAGATATAAACAATCATATAGACAGATGCGAATCATGTGCGAAACACAAAGGATACCCAATCACACCTGCACCGATGGGTAATTACCCTGTACCACATCAACCATGGGACATTGTCGCTGTTGATTTACTCAAGATGCCATTATCATACAATAATAACCTATACTTATTCGTAGCAACGGATCATTTTTCCCGTTATGTCATTTTAGCTCCAATTAAAGATAAGACAGCAGAGACAGTAGCAAAGGCAATAACAGATAATGTAATATGTCGCTTTACTACCCCAAAGGTACTAATAAGTGATAATGGAGGAGAATTTAATTCTGAGATCTTACAAGAAATATGTAAACAATACAACATCAAAAAGGTTAACGTTTTGGCCTATCACTGAAAGCATCGAATGGGTTGGTAGAGACAAAATAAAAGGTATTAGATGTGCTACGACACATTCTCAGTGAAAATTATGCAAGCTGGGATGATTGGATTCCCAGAGTAGAAGCCTCAATTAATGGGTCTATAAATAAATCCATCGGTGACACACCACATTTCATTATATATGGCACAGATAAAAAATTACCATATGAGCTCCTAGAAGGTGACAGCATGCCTATATACAATTACGATGATTACTCTAAACTCCGATTACGTGAATTCCATGACATTCACAAAAGAGTCAAAAAACAATTAACGATGTCCAAGGAAGAAATGACGGAGGCATTTAACAAGAAGGCAAAAGATTCACCTATCAGCTTAGGAGACATTGTTTACGGTGTCATTCATACGAGAGACAATAAATTATCCCCAAAATTTGAGGGCTCATACAGAGTAATTAACATAAAAGCAAACAAAGTTTTAATTAAGTCACTTTCAAGTGGCGAGGAGAAACAAGTTCATATTGACCATTTAAAACGAGTTTCAAGGGAATTATCACACAATTATTCAGCCTCGGATACAACCGAACAGGTGAACGTACCTCAAGAAACCAAGCAAGAACACAACAATGATTACAAAAAGAAATTAAGGTCATATACCAAACAATCGAACATAGGTGCAACTGTTCCAATCAAATCTACAGTACATCATTTACGAGAATTAAATATCGATTTAAACTCCTTCTATAAATGAAATAACAATCAACCGTAACGCACATCATCACTATCATCGACCACAGCATTATAGGAAATTAATAGATTTTTTTTTCGGTAGGTTACGATGAAGGGACTTATGCTATGGATTCTCCTTTACATAGCAAGAGGATATGCGCACTTAGACCCCAAACATATAGTACGACAAGGATGCCTCATAGCTCCAACGGCCACGACTACAATCGTTAAGGACGTCATGAGTACTGAAATAAGTCTAGATTACTTGTATGACTTACCTACTTATCTAGACAGACTTGCGACGCCGATGCGAACTCTGGACTTCATGATAGGAAATTATGTTTCACAAGCACATAACACCAAGGAAGTGAATGAAATGGTAAAGTTAGCGAAATGGAAACTAGAACAGGCGAAGTCAACTATGCTCGTCATGATCCAAGATCTCCCATCTTATGGAACGGAGGTACTGAGCCACAGGAACAACATCACCCGTACTCGCCAAAAGCGCAGTTTGTTCGACCTGGGCGGCGCAGTTCTTGGAAACATCTTTGGATTGGCTACAGAGGATGACCTTAAAGAAATAAACAACAAATTTAATAAGATAACTCAGGTACTAACATACCAAGATAAATTCATCACAGGACAGAACTCAGCAATGAAGACAATTGTGAAAAATCTGAAACAAGCAGAAAACATAGCTCTCGAGAGTGTAGATAAAATAAATGAATTGGAGGGAAACGTTACACTTTTCCAACACTTCTCCATCATCACAGAACATATTGACACGATTCTACTACAATTAGAGAACACTAGAGATCGTTTCAGGGCACTTATGCAAGGAATTTCGAATGCTGGTGATGGCAAGATCACAATTGACTTACTCCCTGTTCATGAGCTACGTCAGATAATTAGTCAAGGCATACATAAACATAAATTGAAGCCGTTGTTCCGCAGTAGGGAATTTATGCAATATTACCTGTATTTAGAAGCAACACTAACACCAACATCAGTGGTAGTTCATGTACCATTCATCACTGAAGACCTGTTCACAGTATACCAAATACACCCCTTCCCCTATAAAAATAACAACACTTTGGTCATCATCAACATCAACACAGACACCGAACTCATCATGGTCTCCAAGAGACGGGACACTGTCACTTTCGCAAGTGAATCAACGATTGAACGAAAGTGCCGCACATCCTTACATGCTGTTCATCTTTGTCCTGCGTACATTTTCACGTTTCAGCCTACTGATACAGTCCCTTGTGAAATGGCTATCATCAGAAATGACAATATTCATCATCATTGCAACTTCACTTTTGCTCCAGATAAACTTGTACACCATCAACGCATTGGACACTCACAGTTTTTTTAGTTCCCTCATAACACATCAGTTTACATAGTCTGTCCAGATATACCACCATCTCATACATCAGCATCAGGATTATACATAGCACCAGACTACTGTGCGGTATTTACACCAGCCATGTCTACTTTATCCACCATCAATCACTACGCCATTCTCAGTCATACACACAAACATTTCCACCCACTGCCTGATATGAACTTAAACATGAGCACAAGTATTAAGCTGACTTCACCTAAGTTTGAAACTATGCAGCTGATCAATGAAACAATGAAGCCCTGGGAAGATTTGAGTTTGAGTATGTTCAACCCATATTATGTGTATAGCCCAGCACCTACTGTCTTTATAATCGTCTGCATTGTAGTTGCAGTACTGCTGTTCGCAATGCACAGAATGCTTGCAAGAATTGCTAATTTGGAGTCATTATTTAGTGGGGGGAGAGTTAACATCAAAGTTAACCACCCTGAATGAAGTGTATATATTTTGTGTATAGTATTAATTATATATATATATATATATATATATATATATATATATATATATATATATATATATATATATATATATATATACAAAGAAGAATGACCCATGTATGGCAGACCAGTACCATTATCTTTAAATGAAATATTAATAACTCTTACCATAATCTTAATTTTAAATTATTTTTTTTTTCTTGCATGTATTCATTTCACTACAATAACCCAAGTACATACTGTATTACAGTTAAATAATTTACTTTAATGCATTTATTCAAATATGTATACAACTTGTTTAAAATGTAATATTACTGAATAATCACTATTTACTATGAATATTATATGTATACAATATTCATACAATTATGTTACTTTTACAATATTATGTATTTCACTTAATTAGCTTATAAGTTCATTATAATGTGTATATAATGTGTATTAATATGTTAGGACTATTAACTGTCGATGGTACACCATTTTCGGGTGACCAAGCAGATATCAGAACTCCATATTATAATTACAAATCATAATAGATAGATAGATAAATAGATAGATAGACAGCTCTATGCAAGCCTGGGAATAGGAAATGAGCTTGTAAATTACACTGAGGAAAGCTGACGACAGTGGCCAGTAAGGAGATGATGCAGTTAGTTGTCAGCAATCCACCCGTGAACAAAGCCCTAGTGACCATACACACACATACACACATACTCACACACAGGCTTCTTAAACTTTCCATCCACAAGGAACACACGTGATACGTCTCCTGTTTCACCAGAATTTAGGAAAGAGAGCTCAGAAGGAGACAGGCCTTAGAAGAGACAGGTCGCAGGGAGAAGGGCTTGGCAACTTGAGAGAGAGACAGAGAGAGCGAGACAGAGAGATAGCTAGCGGGACTGGACTCTATACTTCGCTCTGTGTGAGAGACTTGTTAATATTTCCAAGACAAATAAAAATAGTCCCATACTATTCTTTACCTCTCCTGTCACTACATGACAAATGGGAAAGAAGATTATCTACTACAAGCTACTCCAGTATAATAACCGCTCGTCCACAAGTCTAATATATATATAACTCAACCGCAAAGGAACCACAAAGTCTTTTATGACACAGCAAAGTCTCCTGAGCTGACGACAATGCAGGGGGTGGTGTTTGGGGGCGCAGGTAAAACACCACCATTTAAACACCCGGTATTATGAACCATACATCACAGTACATCCATTTACTAACTCATTCAGGCCTTTCATGCTGGTAATTCAGACAACGTCGTTACACAGTTAAGTGGACCATTAAAATGTTTACAGCGATGACAGTGGCAGTTGATTACTAATTGTAGTACTGATAGTTAAAAGGCAGCCGATCACAGGGTACTGAACTTAGGAGGCTCCCTTGCCCATACACTCTATTAATCAACAAATTTTTATTACCAAGTGTATCTATCTGCCCATATATGTGTTTGTACAGCATATAATTTTCACATTTACGAAGATGGACAGAGTACAAAGTAAAACAATTCGTTCTCAATGTTCCAGCAGACCTCCAACCCACGACAGCAGATGGTGTCATACATCTTCACATGTCACCACTTCGACGCTAATACCAACCGCCCGACCACAATGATTACATACATATAAAATTAAGTACATGAATATGTAAACAAAACAATAAATAAATAAATGTGTGTGTGTGTGTGTGTGTGTGTGTCCACCCTCAGTATCAATAACACTAAAGGTCCAAGTCTTCCTCACTCCCCACGCCACCCCAGCCTATCCTCTCTCTCTCTCTCTCTCTCTCTCTCTCCAGTTCCCCGCCTTTCCTCCCCTACTCTCAAGGGGGGGGGGTCCAATTCCCCCTTTACAACACATGGGTAAATAATGGCCTTGTGCCTTTGTCCAGTGGAGAGAGAGAGAGAGAGAGAGAGAGAGAGAGAGAGAGAGAGAGAGAGAGAGAGAGAGAGAGAGAGAGAGAGAGAGAGAAAGAGAGAGAGAGAGATCCAAAAGGACATAAAACTAATACTGAAAAATGGGATGCCTGAGTATAATGTGCCGTTAAAGATGGCATTAAAGACTGGAATTGTTAGACCCCCCGTCTCTCTCTCTCTCTCTCTCTCTCTCTCATGCACCTATCCATTAAATTTCCAGTATCCAAGTCCCTTTCTTCTGATGTCTTAAATCACTCTCTCACTTCACGTCAGTAACTTAAAGGAATATATTCACAGCTGATGAGGTCTGTGTCAGGCAATCCATTCCTTGCTATACTCTTTTCACCTTAATTTGGCCCAGAATTTCGTCCTTTTGCAGCCTATTTCACGTAGCTCATTGACGGGAACAAACCATGCTTCAGGTCTGCATTCTTCCCACAACAATTCCTCGAGACTAGCATCATATTCTTGTGTTAATCTGTTACTATTCCTCAGCATTCACTGCAACTTTAAGCCGAGAAGAAGTAAAAGGAATATAGGAGGTGTGATCCCAGCTGTGGCAGAGAACAGCATTGGGAATTTGGCATTTCCATTAACCGCTTGCATCCCACGAGACATTATTTTATTCTGGCTACCTTCATATCATTTCATTCAGCTGAGAGAGAGGAAGCAGGCTGTGAAGGGGCATGTGGACTATGTTTCTAACCCTCTCACTTCACATTTTTTCCAAAGCTTTACAAAATCGACTGGAGGCAACAAGAACGTTTAAAATTTATATCTACTGTACTCGTATATGTATATCATCACAGGAAAGAGGTTAAAATTATGAAGCTAGGCTTAAAAAAAAAAAAAAAAAAGTCTTTGCTATGATAATATTTTAGATTTCATTCTTCCTTCCCCCAAACGATTTTATTCAACTTAGGAAAGGTCTCACGTACTCAAGGGAAAATAAAAACCGTATGTTATAGTAAAAAAAAATAGCCTGGAGAGGTACCATAAAATGATTTTTATTTTTATCTTTTCTCGATTTTATTCAGAGGCTTTTCGACCTGGAGGGATTATATACACTCCCTATTAATCCCTTGGCTACCTGGTGCCTCTCCTAAGCTCATGAAACCCCTCTCTCTCTCTCGCTCTCTGTATATATATCATCATCATCAGCCGTTTGAGTATCCACTGCAGGACCGGCCTATCCCAACTGAAGTCGGGACGATACAGCCAATGTATCTCTACCAATATATATATATATATATATATATATATATATATATATATATATATATATATATATATATATATATATATATATATATGTGTGTGTGTGTGTGTGTGTAAAAACATCATATTATTTAACCTTTCAGTTCGATGACAATTTTTATTTTACTCTGGCTATTTCAAGGTGATTATATTGAATTTACGGTAAGCATTTTTTTTTTTTTTTTTATGTAGTACGCACTCCTATTATTTTTCAGCGACCCACCCGCAACAGAAAATCTCCTCCAGGATGAATAAGAGCGTCTGGATGCAGCAAGAATTAATCAATGGACTATGTAATCGGCCTGAAGAGATCAAAACAAGAATGAACTACATTATTTTAAAAGAGTGAACTGAATGTGAAATGAGAAATGGTTGGACATGCCACTCATCATTACTCCTCTCTCCCTTACTCCTCTCTCCCTTACCCTTCTCCCCATTACTCCTCTCTCCATTATCCCTCTCACTATTACTCCTTTCTCCCTTACTCCTCTCTCCCTTACTCCTCTCTCCCTTACCCTTCTCCCCATTACTCCTCTCTCCATTACCCCTATCACTATTACTCCTTTCTCCCTTACTCCTCTCACAGTTACTCCTCTCTCCCATACATCTCCCTCCCTTACTCCTCTCTCCCTTACCACTTTCTCCCTTATTACTCTCTCCATTACTCCTCTCTCTCTTTCCCTCATAGTCCAGCATAGCCCTCAATTTCAGAACCAGAAAATAGCGAGGAAAAATGAGTGGAATGTCTGTTAATGAGAAAAAACAGATGAAAAAATAAACTGGTGTAGATTGAGATGAAAATAAAATACGTGAAGTTCAAATGAGAGGTACTGGGCCCTGTTCACATCTCATCACCGCACTCTGGCTCTCTCTCACTATCCTGCTTAACCCTTCATTACGCAACCACACCTGCGGCACGTATTCTCCTCTCTCTCTCTCTCTCTGGTTTTCGTGGACTACGGAAGCTGCCTGGCACCTCTGTTCCACTTTTCTTTCCTGACTGGGCAAAGTAATATTGTATTTATGTGGTTTGTGTCAGCTAGATGTGCGTTACCTGCGTCATGGTGAGGACAACTCTTGTTTTAATTCCAGCTGGCCTTGTTTTAGACGATTTTATTCAACTGGGACTGAGCTGAAGAAGCCGAGGTATTAATACTGTCTTTATTGATGTTTACAGCAACTATTTCGACGTAGGTGCTGATATTAGACAATACTACTTCTACCACTACTACTACTACTACTACTAGTACCACTACCACTACCACCACTACTACTACTACTACTACTACTAATGATAATGAGGGACACCTTCCCGTTGGTGCATCGAAGTAGCCTGGTGAGTCTGCTGTCACTTTTATAAAAACGTCCCTCAACTTCCCTATCCTCTGCAAGGAGGATGGTGGACTGCAAAAGAAGGCATCCTCAGCCTGCAGTTCGCTAGGTTCACATTCAGATGGGCTTGGACCTGCCACAGTAACATTTCGACGTTAACATGACCGCACCAACAGATAAAATAGTCATGTATTTAGTGTGATGATGATGATGATGATGATGATGATGACGATGACGATACTGATAATGATGAGGAGGATGACGATACTGATGATGATGATGATGATGACTGATTGATGATGACTGATTGATGTAAATGATGATGATGATGATGATGATAACTGACGGCGACGATGACGACGACGACGACGACGACGCTGCTGCTGCTGATGATGATGATGATGATGACGAAAGACATGAAGAGTGAGAGACGTATACACCGTTAAGAATGAGAGATCAGCTTTAATGTACAGTAAATATTCTCTTTCCTGATGAATAGAAAATGAATTGATTACAACCCCTCTCTGCCAGTACCCCATTTCTTATTTACGTATCATTTTACTCTTACCATTGCCAGACGATTTTATTTACCTTGATAGAAAGTTTTGGATGTAGAGGTTAGATGTACACTTAATTAAATTTTTCGTAATTTTTTCGTACGCTCAAAAACATTATCGCGCCAATGGGATTCGATTAATATGAAAACAGTAAAAATCCTTCATACACAAATGAATCTATTAGTTTAGTACCTAAGCTATATACCACTAAAAATTTTCAGTGAGCATAATTATTCAGAATGTTAGTGATCCTGTACTTCATTTATGAGAGAATGTACCATACTTTATGTAACACCCTGGCCTGGTGCCCTGAAAAGTATTGTGCTATAATACGTGTCTTAATGTGACCTAGTCCTTTGTAATGTATACTGTAATCTGTTTAGCCTATGCAGCACCCTGGCCTACTCCTCTGCAATCTACTGCATCGGTAATGTACTCTATGCAACACGATGGCTTAATCCTCTGCAGTGTACTGTACTGTAATTTGTGTAGTTATGTAACACTCTGGTCTACATACACACACACACACACACACACACACACACACACACACACACACACACACACACACACACACACACACACACACACACACACACACACACACACACACACACACACACACACACACACACACACACACACACACACACACACACACACATACACACACACACACACACACAGTTGGAAAAGCTAGTACCATAAATGACATTAGCATTCCCACTCACAGCCAGACTAACGACATCAACACTGGACCAAATCACATCAACCTTATCCATAACAAACAGACTCTCTCTCTCTCTCTCTCTCTCTCTCTCTCTCTCTCTCTCTCTTAAAAAAAAAAAAAAAACTCTTCAACCTGTCCTGGCATGCTAATTGCAGTAATTAATCATGTTTCCCGGAACCTGTCTTGTCTGAAAGCCCACAAAAGATCCGGATGGAATTTATCTGACGTTATTTCTGTGTATTTTTATTGAATGTTTTGTTGATAGTGATGTGTGGAGAGAGTCAGATGAAGGCGAAATTGGAGGGATTTTTATTGTAGTGATTGTTTACTTATGTGTTGAGAAGTGGCCGGGAGAATGGTAGGAAGTAGAAATAGGAGAGGAACAAGAAGGTGGTGAAGAGATTATGAGGGACTGAGTACATTTCGTTCATCTCAGCTTGGCGGAGATTACTGTCCTTTTGCAGCTTATCTCACGGAGCTCAATGACGGAATTAGACAAAACTATGGCTCTACATTCTTCCTAGCACCTTTTCGAGGCTAGCACCATATTCTACTGTTAGTATCTTGTCACAGTAAAGCATTCAAGTCGGAGAGATGGAATTTTAAGCTTATATAAGGCGGACACAGAACACGGGAATGCAACAGCTTAACTGGGGAGGGGTTGGAAGGAGGAAGGGAGGAGGACCGAGAACTAAGTCAGGTAGTACATGGAGCGAACGAAAATTATGAGAGCATTGGTGTGTTAGAAAATGGTCGTTGTTAGAAGAACAACAACGAGAACACGGTATGTTCAAAGGCCTAAATTACGGAGATGAGCACTGTAGACAAGCGTATCATGGCGTCTGCTTCTACCTTTACGTTTACCATACCTTTAGATGATCCTGCTCACATAAGGAGTATCTTTTCTAAGTGAAGGGGTTAGACATGGCCTTCACTGATCAATTATATATAGGGCGCTCCTAATCTAAATAAAATCGACATGTACCAACAACAATAAAATATACATGACGGACTTGGGCTGAAGCGGAAAAAACCCACATAATAATACGAGAAGTGCTAAGTAACATGCAAGAGGACATTATGACGTCTTATATTTTGTTTTGTCTATTCACAGTTTCTTAAGAGTAAGAAAGATGTCTGAGGGTAAAGGGGCAAACGCATACTGTATATAATCCCTTCAGTATGAAAAGTAGCAATCATCTAAACTAAACAGCTACAATCACCAGGCGACAGGGGGTAATACCCTCTTTATTAATATAGGAAACTATGTTAGTAATAAAATGATATAAATAACATTGAGAATATTCAAGTGTAATGTGCATAATAAATCGGTAAGCAAGAGGTGTTACGGATTCTCCAGTGTTAATGATAATACGGCAGTTTATAAAAAGTCACCTAATACTCTACCGTTTCTATTTCTGGCTTTCCTGAACGGGCTAAGTTCGTAGTGTGAGAGGGGCTTGGTACGTTCCTCTGCCTATAAATCATTCTCTCTTTGATACAACGCGTCAGGGAGGAAGATGACGGACATAGACTGAGATGGAGACACAGTGAATTAGTTGGCCAGATTTTGTGTCTACATAAAAGTTAGTAATATGGCACACGCGGAGAATATGTTAGCCTCCCTGTGCCCTGGTTATTTATCATGGAGTATATCATTTCAGTGTGTTTCTATCCACTGCTTAGTATACTTCCTCATGTATAAGCATCCTCTCTCTCTCTCTCTCTCTCTCTCTCTCTCTCTCTCTCTCTCTCTCTCTCTCCTCTCCACTGCGTCTGTTTCCTCATCCATATGCATCCTCCACTGCTATACAGGTTTGGCCTCTGAAGTATTTATTCTTAAGTCGCGACAATACATTCTGAATTTGTGTATATATATATGAATTTACGAAGTTCCAGGTCTAATCATCAGGTGGGAAAAAAATGATGATGATGATGATGATGGACTAAGATATGCTGAAGTGGCGTAGTCGGAAAGAGAGAGTGGGTGATGAGGGACTGATGGGAAAAAAAAAAAAAATGTGAGTCTCAGAGTTGGAGGGACTAAGAGGAAGGAGACCAAGTTGAATATGGAGTAATGATGGTGTGAAGGAGAACTGGAGAATGATGAACGTTTCCTATTAGGGACAGACGACTTCTTTGCCACTGCCACTGTTTCACATTTAGACCTCTATTCTTGTCAGTTATGGATGCTCCCTAACACCTTTTCCTGATCGACTTATTTTACTTATTACACTTTACTGCCCTTCTCCATGTTACGAATATGACGGCATTCTATTATCGCCATACTCTGCAAAAATGACGTGCAAACGGATTTTAACGAGCCTAATCCAAAAATAAATCGTTAAGGAAGAGGTGCCACGGAGCTTCCTTACTCGACGAGAATACAGGGCTCAAAGAAGGTCCATCATAGTCTTCTCAAACGCATCACAATATTATGAATCATCTATGGGCAGAGAAACACAGGACACCTCACTCAGCCTAGGTAATTGGCCACCTGAGGAGAGTGACATGTACAAGAGGTAAAGCATTATGTAAACTTTTGTACTCAGCTGTATATATCAAAATTAGGGGAGCGAGAGGGAGGTGGAAGCCCAAGAAAAGGTGGATGGATGGCGTGAATGAGACTGAATCATTGTGGAAGCCAAAGAAAATATGGAAGGATGGCGTGAAAGAGACTGAATCACTGTGAGAACGCTATCTGAAACAGTGAGAGAGGTGTGCATGGAAGAGAAGGGACGGGAATGAAGAGGGTTATGAGGAGAAAAACTTAGTGTCAATGATATATAACAGGAAAGACGTGAATGTTCTGAGGTAAACCGTAAATCAGCGGCGTTACCTGTCAATCTGTCTATCAATTATCTACCTATTCATCTATCTATCTATCTTTTGCAAGACGGTTCTATCCCGAAAGTACCCATAAACAAATCGTCTCCACGTCGCCCTGTTTTAAGTCGAATGACTAAAAATAGCTTTCAATGGACCACTACATCATAGAGCTGAAAGACAGCGTGAAAAAATGAGGCTGCTTCCTGCTATACTCGGTCCCCTCCCCCCCGCTGAAGCTTATAGTGGGAATACGCTTAGAATATAGACGGTGCGTACATGCAACAAAGCGGTGACATGAGAGGGTGTGTTTCATGAAGAACTGGTGGGTCTCTGGCAATGAACTGTCTATGCCTAAAGTCGGAGAACACACACACACACACACACACACACACACACACACACACACACACACACACACACACACACACACACACACACACACACACACACACACACACACACACACACACACACACACACACACACACACCATAATAACAGTACAATTTTCACCCCCTCCCAACGCACTCGACATCTACGAAGCCGAGCCGAAAGTGACATGGGAATCTCTAGAGGGAGCCGTAATGCGAGTTTTGACGGACGTGTAAGAGTAGACGTCACTTTAAATGTCCTGTCGAGAGAGAGAGAGAGAGAGAGAGAGAGAGAGAGAGGACACCAAGGACAAAGAGAAAGAATTTGGTTCTGACGAGCTCTTTAGGGAATTCCCCGCCCCTCTCCCTCCCCCGTCTCTCTCTCTCTCTCTCTCTCTCTCTAATTATCTCCCTTTTCTCTCTTTATCCCCTTTCTCATCTCATTTCTCAACTTTTCCTCTTTTTCCTTTAATTTTCCATTAATTTTACTCTCCCCATCCATCCATCAATTTCCTTCCTTTCCTTTGTTTTTTCTTTTTCTCCTTCTCCTTCCTCTTATCTCTCAGGGGGAGTGTACGTTTTGTGTGTCAACCTCTATCTCTCTCTCTCTCTCTCTCTCTCCAACATGGTCCCCTGAATAAAGTATGAAGGACAACACGAAAACAACTTGGGCAAGAGACATTAAGTGCTGGGGAGAGAGAGAGAGAGAGAGAGAGAGAGAGAGAGAGAGAGAGAGAGAGAGAGAGAGAGAGAGAGAGAGAAAAAAAAATGGGGGGATGGGGAAATTCCCTGAAGAGCTCGAGTCTGATCCAAACTCTTTGTTCTTGTCCTCTCTCTCTCTCTCTCTCTCTCTCCTTCCGCTGGTTGGTTATGCACGTGTTCCTTTTCCGTCAGAATTTATGTTCTAGTTTTAGGACGCCAGGTAAAGGGGTGAGTTCTGCCACGGCCTCCTCAGGTTCTGCCCATCACGGGAGAGGGAGAGAGAGAGAGAGAGAGAGAGAGTGTGTGTGTGTGTGTGTGTGTGTGTGTGTGTGTATCAGTACCCTGGGAGTCTTAACGCACATAACTTTGATGATAGTCGTCAGTAACTTGCACCTCCACAAATACATTCCAGACCTGAATGAAAGCCCTAGTGTATATCCGGTATGGACAGAGGGTATCAGTGCTCAAGTGGTAACATGAAACAGGACAACAAGGGCTTGGGGGACACTGAAAAAGGAACTCCAAAAAGGCAACGAATTAGAGATGTTAACTGAAGAGGAATCAGGCACAAATAACCTCGTTGAAACCATTTGCATGTCTGACCTTTCTATTAGCGTCATTATCCACTACGGTAAAAGCAATGGACGATAATTTGTAGCGGCATGCCAGTTGGTTTAACAAGCAGAGAGAGAGAGAGAGAGAGAGTTATATAAACAGTTAATAATGGTGCTGAAAGAATACGAAGGAAAGTAGACTTCATTCTGCAGAGGAAGTGTAGGCTGCAAGAACAGAGAGGAAAGTACAAAGGACTATAAAAAAAGAGTACAAAGGAAAGCAAACAGGAACAGACCTAATAGTCCTTTCGAGGCTATCTGTTACGGAGAATATGATTAATCTCTCTCTCTCTCTCTCTCTCTCTCTCTCTCTCTCTCTCTCTGACCCACCTCCAGTTCAACCCCGACCTTTTAAAAGTTGAGGACAGGCAGCGAGGGACACAAGTTTACTCTCAGGTGGACCAGAGGTTTTTATTAGTATGCCATCCATATTGTAGTGAGAGAGAGAGAGAGAGAGAGAGAGAGAGAGAGAGAGAGAGAGAGAGAGAGAGAGAGAGAGAGAGAGATCCCCACGCACCCAGATAACACATTAAAACCACCTTCATATTTAATTTCTTTTACCATTCGGCTCAAATTTTCCGGTTAAGCGAGTGCACCCGATTTCCACCTGCCGTTGTGGTAATCAGATTGCACGGTGGTGGGGGAGGGGGCAGAGTTAGCGGATAGACTGGATAGATATTGTATATATTGCGTTACTTCTTTATATTTGACCACACACACTCTATTTTATTGCCCTAGCTTGACGAACTCTCTCTGTCTCTCTGTCTGTCTGTCTGTCTGTCTGTCTCTGTCTGTCTGTCTGTCTGTCTGTCTCTCTCTCCTCCACTGTTTGGTTATACTTGTGTTCCTCTTCCCTCAAAATTTATGCTCGAGTTTTAGGATGTCAGATAAAAGGGTGAGTTCTGCCCATCACGAGAGAGAGAGAGAGAGTGTCAAAACATGTGTCTCCTCCTAATGCACTCCCAATGATACATGTGTTTGGCCTTTTGAAAACAAGCTGTGCATTGCAATAGATGGTTTTATGTGGAAGGAGAGGGAGATCGACAACAAAGTGCAGATGTAAGGTGCGAGAGTGAGAAACTGAGTAGGAGAGTGTATGAAAGTGATATGGCTGAGAGGAGAAGAAGAGAGACACCGATAATCAAGTGGAGAGATGATATGTGAGAGAAAGACTAGGAGACTAAGATGTATGAAAAGAGAAGACCGAAAAAGAGGTGGAGGGATGAGGTTTTAAGGTTGTGTGTGTGTGTGTGTGTGTGTGTGTGTGTGTGTGTGTGTGTGTGTGTGTGTGTGTGTGTGTGTGTGTGTGTGTGTGTGTGTGTGTGTGTGTGTGTGTGTGTGTGTGTGTGTGTGTGTGTGTGTGTGTGTGTGTGTGTGTGTGTGTGTGTGTGTGTGTGTGTATAGATGGATCTTTGCTGTGCAGGGACAAGAAAACGCCTGGAGGTCCTTTTGGTCGAGGCCACCCTGCATAAGAACAGATAGATATGCAGGGAGTAAGCAGAGGTGTAAATGGTCTCTTGTTCTCGTGTATTGTTTCTACATATAGACGAATCTTTAAGACAAAGGAGACATTTCGTGTGTTAGGGGTTATTGAAGGCGGTATCTAACCCCTCCTCTTGGAGAAAAACCTCCAAAGCAGAATAAAATCGTCTGGAGTAAGCATTCATATATTTACATCCTTGGACTAAATGGGTAACTTCAGTTGCACTCTGGCGTGTCTGGTTTATTCTTACTACCTTCAGACGATTTTTTTTTTTTTAGAAGGGGCTTTCCAACATGTATCGATTAAAAAGGGACTTAATTAGTCCTTTCCATACAAGGGGTCTTCCTTAGGTTTAATATAATCATTCCACGGTCAGGGATTACACGTTAAAATGAATTAAATCGTTAGGTGATAGCAAGACTTGAAAACAGAATGACACCATGGTTGTGAAGTGCTTAACCTCTTCATGGCAATGGAATCTCTTATTTTGTGCGTGGAAATGATACACTATTCTCTCTCTCTCTCTCTCTCTCTCTCTCTCTCTCTCTCTCCCCCTCCACATACATTATCCGTGTTGTTGGTGATGGCTAGTGTGGTGAGTTATATCCAAAGCATAAGACTGACGGTTAATCCTGCCACATCTGACACCACTTCCAACTTCCTGATGATGTAGGGAGGGTGCTCCGAGGAGGGGGGGAGGAAATGGTGGTGGAACTGCTGTGGGAATGTGGATGTGGATGTGGATGTGGATTAGTGTGAGTGTGTGTGGAGTGTGGATGGAGGTGTGGATGTGGGGCTGGGTGGGTGGATTGGGCTGTGTCGGGGCGGATGTGAGTGAGGGTGGCGATGTGGGTTGACTGTGTGGGTGGGGTTCGGGTGTAGATGGAGGTGTGCGTGTGGGATTGAGTGATGTGGGTGGGACTGCAGGGATAAGGGGTGTGAGGGTGACAGTGGGGTTTGGGCTATGTGGGTGGGAGTGGGGGTGTGGTATTGGATTTGCATGGAGGTGTGGATGTGGGTGTGGTTGTGGATATGAATGAGGCTGTGTAGTTGGGGTTGGGATGCGGGTGGGGCAGTATGGGTGTAGGTGTGGGTGTGAGATTACAGTGTAGATGTGTTGTGTAGGTGGAGGGTTGTGATATGGAGCAGGGGCATAGTTTAATAATATGGGTGGGAGAAAAGGTAATTTTATGTGGAGAAAGGTGACGTATCCCTTTCTGAAATACTCTGAGTGTTGAGCAAGTATTAATGAAGGAATGTGTAGAAATGAATTATATTAGTTATGCCCTATTCGTGACAATTTCCGAGAATTTAACTGTGTGTGTGTGTGTGTGTGTGTGTGTGTGTGTGTGTGTGTGTGCAATCTATGTTTTATCAAATAGTGCTGACAGAGAGAGAGAGAGAGAGAGAGAGAGAGAGAGAGAGAATATGAATGTGTAAATATATGTGCATATGTGTCTGTCTGCGTGTGTGTATTCAGTATTATGCGTGTACTGTCAAGCTTTTTTCTAAGCACTGGAAAGACTCAGGTTTTATATATATTTCTCCATAATGACTGCCAGTTCTTTTTGAAAACAATGATTCTATTTTGGGAAGACTTGGTGGGTGGTTTGGTTGAGAGAGAGAGAGAGAGAGAGAGAGAGAGAGAGGGGAGGGGGACCTGGTTATTAGTACGCAGGTAAACCCCATCATTAGTAGCCAGTAATGCAGGTATTCCCACACTGAAGTCTAATAATGTTTTTAATCTGCAGAATTCAAACTATTGACAGGCATACACACTCATTCACTCATTTACTCACACACACACACACACACACACACACACACACACACACACACACGAAACCATCACATCCCACATAAAACCTCTTCAGAAAATTCTCTAACAATTCTCCTATACACGCACTGTCAAGTCTCACGCAACGTAAAACCAAAAATAAAAGCTGAATAAAAAATAAACATAATCCGCACGCATAAGTCCTCCAGCCATCAGCCGGAGGACGTCTGCTTTACTTTATTCCATCTGTCTTTACTTTATATTTATTTTACTTTACTTTGTTCATAACGCCGCTGTACAAATTTATTCAGTTTAAAGGAGACATTATTTTAACTAAAGGGATTAGAGAAACCTTTCCTTATCGCCATTACCCGAAGGATATTATTAAAAATCGGATTTTTCAATATTCTGACGATTTAATCCATTTTGGGAGAGAATTTTCAAATCAGAGGTTAAGAATAGCTTTCACTACAGAATTCTCATAGTCTCAAGGAAATCATCAGAAGCTAGCAAGAATGAAGTAACAGTGATAAGAGGCTATCGTGTCGGTAGCCGAATGGTTTGCGATATTGGCTACGAAGACACCTTTCCTCCAGAGCAGCGATGGCAGCAACACCTGTACTCTCCACGCCTTCTACACCCGCCTCGGCTTTCGACCCTTTGAGGGGGGCCACCACAGGCAGGGAGCAGTCACCACGAGCCGTTACCATCACGGGGACTGTGAAGTGGTACAATGTGAAGGCGGGGTACGGATTCATCCGGCGCGAGGACACCGGCGCCGATGTATTCGTGCACCGCCTGGGGATCGTTGCACCTGCTTCACCACGTCTTCAGAGCTCGTTAGGCGAGGGCGAGACGGTGGTGTTCACTCTCCACCAGACACCGAAGGGTCCTGAGGCCAAGGACGTCACCGGGCCGGGAGGTGCAGCCGTGCAGGGCTCTGCCCATGCACGGCGGCGCCCCACGGGCCGGGGGCGGCGGCCCAAGGATCGTCGATGTACTGGGGAGATTGACACCATCGTCAGCATGTGCATCGCGACGGCGAGTGCTTTCTGTGGCGGTGACAAGGCTGCGTTGCTTATTCTCCTCCCCCAGATCTTTGAGGAGAATGGCCTTCCGCGCCTTGTCATCCCCCAGAGCTTCGCCCGTGGTGCACAGCCAGCCCCTCGTCAGGAGCATCGTGCCCCTAAGCTGCAGCCTTCCCAACCCCGCACAACACCGCGGAAAAGGCTGCAGCTCGATGCTCCTTGGAACCAACGGACTGCCTCTATCGCCACCACTCCTGCTCAACCCATGGAGACCTCCACCACCACCACCGACAGCCACGGGGAGCCTCCTACACCCCCGCCACAGCGTGCAGCCGACCACCCTGACCACCAAATTACCACCACGCCACCCTGTGCTTCTCCACCGACACCCAGGAGAGCACAGAGGAAGCGCAAGGCCACCGAGACTGACACCTCCCAGGCAGTCCTGTATGAGACAGCCCTAGCATGTATTCAATATGGACGGTGGGTGTTAGCGCCGAAGTGGTGACATGTAGAGGTGTATGGTATGTAGGAGGACTGCTGGGCCTTGATAACAGGCTGTGAAGCCTATGCCCAGAGTCGGACACATAAAAAAAAAAAAAAAAAAAAAAAAAAAACTACTTCCGGATCTACGCCACCGACAGACCTACGTACTGACGTTGACCCCACAACTGACATCACCGACTTCAACGACAAGCTCAACGACTATATCGCCAACAACACCGATCAGTTTGTTCAAAAAGTCCAAAAGAACCTCCGGCTAAGCCGGAACATGGACCTGTTCAACACCCTAACGCAGCAGTTCCCTCTGGACCACCGTTAATCAGACAACACACCGACTGGGCTAATGTATGGCCCGGCCTGCACTACGGGTGCAGGAAATCTTGGACGAACGAACGAACGGCTACGAAGCTGTAAGCTCGTCAACACCAGGGTTCCAATCCTGATGTGGGTAGCTGCTGCCACTCGTCTCAAGCTGATGACGTGTTTATAGTTTATTCTTTGCTACTCTTCAGACGGTTTAATCAGCTTATGGAGGAAACTCAAATTATGGAGGTGTTAATGGGGACCATATCTAACCCCGTCACTACAACTGGTCTCTTCGAAGCTTAACAAAATCCTCTCCAGGAATTGTGAATGCAGATGACGCTCTCTACAGAGCAACGAGGAGGCGGCGAGTTTATGGCCACCCTTCACAGGAATTAGGCGTCTGGTAATAGACAGATTGACAGACAGACGTTCTCTGGTTGAAAGTGTGAATGAAATCTGGCTATCTACCGTTAGACTTTGCCTTATATTGGTAAACGGTGGCCAGAAACGAATCGTCTGCATGTCACCCTGTTCTTGCTCCATCAGGGTGCCCTCTCTCCAGCTCACATCTCCCTCTCCTCATATGCCTCTCCACCCTTCCCTTCCATTCATCTCAACCTTGGTCTCCCCCCTCCTTCTCCGTCCACCATTGCCTCACACAGTTTCTCATTCATCTTCCTCTCCACATGGCTAAACTACCTCAAAGTATTTCCCCTAATGCTTTCTAGCACATCCACATCAACACCAAAACACTCCCTCGCTTCCTCATTAGTCTGTCTCTCCACATAACTCCACATGCTCCTTTCAGATAAGTTATTTCCACTGCTCTCACTCACGACTTGTGTGAAGGAAATATATTGTATGAATCCGTGCATAGCCGTGGCCATGTCCCCAAACGATTCGACCCACAAAGCCTTTCGACTTGTGGGATTTTCCTGTATTGTGCGAGGGTGAACTGGGTCAAGTCAGCAGGCTGAGATTAACACGCCTATTACATGTCAGCTGAGCAGTGGTTAGCCTGGTGGGTGGGTGGGGGTGGCGGAGAGAGAGAGAGAGAGAGAGAGAGAGAGTCGATAAAATAAAGTTTGTAAGACTCAAGTTTTTAGATTAGCAGTAAAGCTGATGAAGATAGACAGACAGATAGATAGAGATAGATAAAAATAAATCAGTGTGTGTGTGTGTGTGTGTGTGTGTGTGTGTGTGTGTGTTTGTGTGTGTGTGTGTGTTAAGCATGGGGTAGTGCAAGAGTTGAAATATTGCACTGAATAGGTTTAAGACGATCTGGGGGAATGTGGAGTGGAAGAACGTGCGAATTACCTAATGACAGGCGGACTGGCAGAGTTGAAGTAAAGGCTGACTGTTGTATTATGATATATTGGGTGGATTAATGAAGTATACTGAAAGTAGAGGGAAAGTATTCGTATATTGTGAGAGGGTTTCAGTATTTGTGTAATGTGAAGTGGGAGGTGAACTAATTAGTTACTGTCCAGTGGGAGGAAATGGATTTGAAAGGCGTTGAAATTGTGTTATATGGAGTGGGAAGGAGACTGGCGGGGTGTAAGATGCAGACCTACTGATGCAGTGCTGAGTTGAGGGACAGATGGCTGTACTGATTGGAATATTGTAATTACACCAATCCTGGATTTGCATGGGTGTCCAGAGCTCTTCATTTCTAATTTACACAAAATCACATCCATTCATCCCAGACCCGTATCCAAGAATTCAATGGGGGGGAGGGGGTAAGATTCATTTGGTGGAACGTAACTCTTAAGAGAAAGGTTATTAAAACCGAGAATCAATTATCTGTTCTGTACTTTAAATTATATCTGGAACAAGCTTTAGGTAAATGTACTGTACGCCGTACTGTAAGCAGCAGAAAGTCCTTACTAATTCCCTTGCTATTACTCCAGTTTGTTTTCTGTATTTTTCTGTTATCGTGGTGGTAACCACTGAGCTCTATAGTATGAAGAGGCTATTATAGCCTCTCCATAGTATAGAGCTCAGAGGTGGTAACCAACTGTTTTCTGTTGAATTTTTTCCCCTTACTGTTATCATCATGTTCCTGATGCATCACCGACGTTTGTAATGGCGGGCTTCTTAAACTATGCCTAAATCTTACTCGAATCCTGGGTAAGTTAGGTTTGGTTTGGTTAAGTTAAAATGCAAGTTTAAGACGAAGTACTAAAAGGTAACCGGGACGCATACTGGAAATGTCCGCCACTAAGAAACAGTTTTTCAGAAACAGTTGATACAGCGGAAGGAACATGGCTAAATACAACAGGGAAAGAAATTTAACGTGAATCGTTCATTTACCACCTCAAGAATAATAGGAAAATTATAAATGGCTACCATGAAGAACTCTGATTTGGTAAGGTGCTTCTGATGCTTCAAGTAAAACGTGCCGGTATGTTTACCAACTACCATGAAAACGTATAAGAATTTTGTTTGTCAACGGGAATGTCTGATATTAAATACCTATAAATGAAAAGTAAAGGCATTCAGATACGGAGTTAAAAGCGAATGAATGGATTTAAAAGGACTGGTTAGGCATATGAAAGCTTGAGTGAACGCAGGTTGCTAGTCATTTATCGAAAAAATACTTGCCTACAAGGTCTTCAGTTATCTTACGATAAACAGGAATATTGAAGAGTTCTCGGGTGATACTCAGTTCTTCAAAACATTCTGAAAATCTCAACACTCACAAAAATATGGTGTACCGACAGCACTTCGATGGCCATCTTAACACTTGCCATTTTAGCAAGTCAGCTTCCAGTATTTTGTTATAGTTTGAACTGTATAATACATGCGTACCCTTGGGTCATTGAATGAGTGGCTGAGAAAGAATACATTTTAAAAGTACGAGCAAAAAATATTAATCGGGGTAAGTCAGGAAATATTGGAAAAAATACGAGTTCTCTCTTTCCGACACTGACATCATGCCACTCGATTTGATACTATTATACTTACACGATTGTCGTTGTTCTGGCATGAATAACTGCGTTTGAAACATGAGCAATCGTAGTGAATTGTCAGTCAATGTTTTTTTTTTTGCTGTATATGTACTCTGTATACCTTCACAACAATAAATATAATAGTCAACAGACAAAAAATTACTGGGAAAGATGGCCTCTTACTGGCTTCACCCAACATGTGCCATCCGGTGTATAACTTTAACTTCCAAAGCGATTTTCCAATTGCAGAAAAATTTACTGGAGAAATCTGATAATTTTAGATTAAGTTTAATGCATAAATTTTGTTGGAAAATGTACGCCATTCTAATACTTAATCGGAAGCAAGAAGGAAGATTTTGGCGCGAACCGCGAAAGCCCTGAATCAAAACAAAGTTCCTACCATCGGGGTGGGATGCTATTCTCGTTGAATTTAAACATATTTGTGGCCATAAACAGTGTAATTAATATGAAATTTTTATAGTAGTTATTGGCAGCTGCCTGGGATGAGAAAATTTGATGCGAGCATTTCATAATTTGAGAAAAAAGACGTGGGCATAAACTGTGTGCCTTGCGGGCCCTGAGGTATCCGCCGAGGTAGAGTTAAAAGTTCATTATAAAGACAATATGGTGCTTCAGAATTCGGGAAGATATCGCCCGGATAAATTTGAAAAGAATAAGGATGGAGAGACAAGGTATACTTATCATTTTGCATTTGAATATTGGCTAAGATAAAAGTACCGGTATGTTACCAAACCTGAATATGATTTATCACTGACAACTAAGGATTTCCACTGCAAACAAAGATAAAGTTTCATTATCAGACAATTAGTGCTTAAATATCATTATATCCAGTGAAAAAAAAAATGTCAAGACTTGCCACAACTTTGATGTAGCCAGGACCTATTTCAGATTTGTCAATGGTGGTCATGTTTCATTATAAGAGTACGGTATGAACCCTTTCAGATGATGTTATTTTGCCGTGATTTTTGCCTTGATACTGACCCTATATAGGTTAGGTTATGTAAGTTAAGATTATCATTCATTCATTGCCAGACGCCATGTATCCTAGACGGGGTGGCCAAGGGCTTAGAGTTAATTGTTTTACAGGGAGGGGCACTAATCCTCCACCAACCCCACTTGACATGTAGGGATGCCAACAGCATCTGGTGTTCCCAGGCGGTCACCCATCCAAGTACTATCAGCCTGTAGGAAATCCATGTTAACCCCTTCAGCTCAGTTTATGATTTTAATTGATATAGGAAAGACTGGATTGAAGAGGTTAGATAGTCTATACTGTATCCCTCAGTATCCCCTCCCTGTGAGGTCATTCATAACAGTTTCAGGATGCAAGAATAAGTTAGAAGTGTACTGTACATCATCATGTTGAAAGGGTTTATCCCCCACAACACACTCATGAGACACACACACACAGAAACAACAGTAATAAACATCATAGCTATTCCAGGAAGCCATTATTATTACCATAGTGTTGTTTGCACCTCTGTTCTTGCCTTGACAAATATTCAGAAAGTCTCAAAGTTGCCCATCCACTGTTGATACTGTAGCTCTCCCACATTTTTTTCTCTTGCACTGGATCCTGCCTCATCCAATCCAATGGTGGAAAAAACAGGTCAGGATGATAGTGGTGGTGATGTCATTGCTCATGTTAGAGGACTGGTAACAATAACCTGCTGCTTTCTGTTTCCCCAGTGGTCTGGATGAAGGATCTGACAGGCGGTTGCAGCAGAGTCTGGAAAATGATGCCATTGATGCCAAATATGGGTTTGTCCGCTACAAGGAACCTCAGGAAATTGTTGGCTGGCTCCTCAACATGCATCCAGTGGGTTTATTGGCAGCATTGTACTGTCAACCCCTTTGCTGCAATAATGTCTTCTTCACTTGAAGAAGATTTATTGTAAATGTCCTCAAACAGACGTGGTTAACCCGTTTAGCCAGGATGTCACAAGTTCTTTGTCCTTGCTCAGTAGATTTTTTTTTTTTTTTTTCTAAGTTTTGCAGGGGTTAGGTATAGCCTTCTTTAACCCTTTCACTATGATAAGTCTTTCCTAAGATGAAAAATTGGCTGATGGTAAGAAGACTACACTGATAAAGGCATCACTGGATTCAAAAGGTTTTTCAGGTTACAACCATATTATTACATTTATCTTGGGAAGGATCTTTAGTAGTGAAGGGGTCAGTGAGGGCTATACTATATTTAATCCTTGCAGTTGAAAGCTTCCCCCCCTAAACTGAAGTATTGGCTGGCAGTAACAAGAATGAAATATACAAAATATCAGTTTGTACCATTCCTTCATGCTAGAAGTTTGCTCTCATTTAGCCTGCTCCAACAGTAATGAATGACTGTTTCCAGCCCTCTTACTTATCCCATCCATCCATCTGTCATCCAGTCTTTTTTTTTTGCCTCAACAGGAGCATAGGGAACCAGGGCTAAACTATCAGTCCTGACATTTACAACAAGGGTGACTATCCTCCCTTGTCCCTGAGTGGCAGTATGTGGGCAGTAAACCCCAACCATCTCTCAGATGTAAACATTTATGGGCTCCATCCTGTTGGAGCATCTTAGCCCACCAAACCACGCTCCATCATTTGCTTATTTGATTACCACCTAATATAGTATGATTAACCATTTCTGGATTACAAAGTATTTGGCTTGTCATTGAGTGCAGAGTCATTTTAAAGTTGCAGAACATCAAGTGTGTGAATGATGATTACCTCCAGCTAATCAAAAATTTCTTAAATAATATACCATAGCGTTTTGATGTCATTAGGTCAAACCTTAACTGGATAAATTTAATAATCCTAGTTCCTTCTTTTTCCGACTGTATGGGTTCTAAGGGCACTTCATTGACACTCGGATTCCTTTCAAAACTGTTGGCTTCTTTTGTTTTAGGATTTGATTGAAACTTTTGTTTATGTAACATGTTTCATACCAGTATTGTTGTCACCACCAAATTATTTAATTCAATGTAGAAGAGTTTTTTGATAACTGGGAGGGTTAGACATAGCTTTAACTTTCCCCCTCACTAGATTAGGACTCATCCTTAGCTGAAAATTTTTTGGTAGGGTCAAGAATTAAATAATAATCACATTCTTCATCTGAAGGAGTAGCTAATATTTTACTCTTCTTCAGACAGAAATACTAGATGAGGACAAACGACTGATCAGTGCAGTGGACTACTACTTCATACAAGAGGATGGATCCAGGTTTAAGGTGAGATATCATTTGACTTGGGCCTTTATTCATATTAGCTGAGGACCTGCTAGCACTTCTTCCTTGCCAGCATGTTTCTGTAAATTGTATGTTAGCTACTAATATCTTGTAGTTGTGTGGTAGGTGGGGGTTCTCACTGGCCACTCATTCGATGTAGTTCTGCTCTCGGGTGCCTGCCCTTTCCTCTCCTCCTTTCTTCTTGTCTTCCTTCCTCTTCTGCCTATATATTCTTCATTCATTCCTTTTCTTTCTCTCAATGGGTGACTGTACACTGAGTGACAGGTCAAATGGTTTCATGTACACCAGGAAACCATTTACTATGCTGTGTGATATCCATATAACCAAATAATGGTGCCTGGTGGTTTAGTGGGTAATTTAGGCGCTCCAGTCGGATTGAGCCATTACAGGTTTATATCCAAGGGGTGGCTAGGGTTTATTGCTCACTTAATGCCACCCAGGGATGAGTGAGGCTGGTCACTCTTATCTTAAGTGTCAGGGTCAGCTTGCCTAGCCCCGGGCTCCCATGCTCCTTCAGGGGGCAACACTGGATTAGATGCTGAATGATAAATGACTGAGAGTGATTGTATGGCATGGTATTTGGTAGGTAATATGAAGTGCATGTATAAAATAAATACCCAAAATATATGTGCATATGCCTAGGTTTTTGAGATGGTAAGGATTACAGGGGTGTGAATGGTGTTTGATTGAGTGTCTGACCCATTTCACCGGACATTCTGTTGATAATGAGTTTGGCCATTTGTAGTGGATAGAGGAAGGGAGCTGGGTGTGGAGGTTGAGAGGTGTGAATCATGAAGGTCGGTAGAGTTGTGAGAGTCAGATTGAAAAAGACTTGGGATGAGGTTATAGAGTGCGATCCCAGGGATAAGGGACTGAATAGAAAGGCTGCTAGAGATTAAATGATGTGGAGAACTGCCATTAAATGACCAAGGCCAATGCATGCAAGGTTGTTGGAGGCTGTATGTACTAATTTAAATTAAATAATTCTTTACCATGCTTTCTGTTTTCGTGCTTTCTCAACCCTAACTCACCCCATCCATAGATAGGAAGAACAGGTCAGGAAGATGATGACAGTTAGCTGTGTAGCATGTGGAGAGAATGGAGGAGAGACTGAGTAGGAGAGTGCATGAGTGAGGTAGAGGGGGAGAGGAGGAGGGAAAGGCCAAGGATGAGATGGAGGAATGGAGAGGAGAGATATACAGTAGACCTCTCTATAACAGACAAACTGAGGGGAAGCCTGATCCGATAAAGCCAATATCTAATCCGTTATGTCCAGTGGTCCACCCCTGAGGTGGTATTTCAAGCACATGGATGAAAATAAATGAGTAGCCTAGCTACAATATCATTTTCTTGTCCTAGAAATGAAAACTCTACCCATTTTATACTAATTGGCTCATAGTTTCACCCTTTGTAGCTTATTTTACATCATTGTCATAGCACTTTCTCATGACTAGTAAAGTATTACTATAGTTTGTTAATACAACTCAGCAATCACAGTGGAGAGAGGGCAAGTTCAGGCCAGGTTGGAGTAAAAACGGTAGGAAACACATGCACTGCAACCAACTGCGCCACATTCAGGCTAATGGACATTGTTATATTCATTCATTCATCATCTAATCCAGTGTTGCACCATGAGGAGCATAGCTGATGAAAATCCAGTGGCCTTCGTAATGTCCGGTAAATCTGATACAGTATCCAGTCTACAAAGGTCTGTTAAATTGAGGGTCTACTGTAGGAAAGAGGGGGTGTGCATTGGAGTTAGGGTAGCCAAATGGCAGAGGACAGGATTACATTCAGGAGATTTGTTTTGGCCACTCCTTACAGGATTAAGGTGTCTGGCAATAGATAGATAGATAGATGTGTTAATATTAAGACATAAATAATAGATGTGGGAATAGCAAGTGTAGTATGCAAAATATATCACCAAGAAGGAGGTGTACAAAAACCTGTAAGCTGACCTGAATACATGACTTGAGGTTTAATCGCTTATGCATGTCTGCCATCATCATCATCACAGTTGTCATGATTGTGATCAGTATTCATACCATTATTTTACCACCAGGTATCGCTGCCATATCGGCCATACTTCTATGTAATGACGAGGAAGGAGAACATACAAGATGTCACCACGTTTCTGGCCAAGAAGTTCTCTGGTCTCCTGGCCAATGTAGAAGTCGTCAGCAAGGAAGACTTGGATCTGGTAAGTAATTTTATGTAGGGCCAGATATTGGTGTTACCATCCATTGGCTTCCCAGCACCTCACTCATATACACAGTCCCAGTCAGTCTTTCACCCTTCATTCTCACCACATGGACAAACCACCTCATGCACATCTCCATCTCTTTCATGGGTTCTTCTTCTGCCAACCATATCACTGAGATATATACACTTTTCAGGTCAGTCTTTCACTTTCCTTCTCTCCACATAACTGACATATTTTTATGTATTTTATGTGTATGTCTGATGCTCTCTCTCTCATTTCAGGATAACCATCTGACAGGACTAAAGCAGACCTTACTGAAGCTGTCCTTTATGACTGTCAACGATTTGGTCAAAGTAAGGAGTTCTTTAGTAACTTGTCTTCTGCATTAGTATTTTTTTTTTAACAATCCTCACTAAACGATGACTTTCATAGTCTAAATGATTTGGTGAAAACGCCTTGAATCCCAGTAACACCCATTTCAATTTATTTTCACTGGTACCGTACCCGGGTAGTTTATTGAGCATGGGAAGGTCCCTTTTTGAAGAATCGATTCTAGCAGAAAAAACTTGCAGGAATACCATGAAAAATAAATCCCAAGTCCCAGGGTCAACCATATTACTTAATTCAGCATTAGGCAGACCTCTTCTAATGAAGGAGTAGGAGACAGTCTTGAACATAACTCTTTTAAAGTGATGGTACCTCTTTATTTTGTTCATTGTTAGTGATGGCTAATGCTTCACTCTGGGCATAGACTTGACAGTTTGTTCCTTGGGATCCAGCAGTCCTCTTACATGTCATAGCTACACCTCATATCTCACCACTTCAGCATTAATACCCTCTTAGTACACAGAGTGGCTCATTCAGGACTGAAATTATGGTATTAGTCTGGTGATTTTTATGACATTACAGTGGATTTTGTGAAAGGTTAGTAAAGTATTGTATAATAAGTTTATACAAACTTTCCTGCCAAATCTTGGACTAAACTTTCATTCTTTCAGAAAGCAGATACTACCATACCTCCTAAATATGTGACCACACCTCCCCAGTGTATGGTGTTATTGATGCAGATAATGATAATGGTGATGGTGATCATGTTGATAGTGGTGATAGTGATTTTGATGGTGGTGATTGTCATGGTGATGATGATCATGATGAGCTAAACATATACAGTATACTGATATAGTACTGTATACTGTATTCCAAGTTCATCAGACCATACAAATAGCAAATGATGATAATGAAACTGACAATGATTTACGGTAAACCCTTATTCCAGGTTCGTCAACCCATACAAGCAGCAGTTAAGAGGAACAAAGAGGCAGCAAAATCCAAGACAGTATATTCAGAGATGATAATGGCTCAATTTGCTGGTGAAGTGAGTGAAGGGAGTAAACGCTCACAGGATCACATGGAGAACATTATAGACATGAGGTAATATACTATAAATTACATACATACATACATAGGATACAAAAACCCACAGTGGCAGACGAAAAAAGATGTATTCCAAACATTTTCGGCGACAGCTGTCGCCCTCTTCAGTGGATCTACAGACCAAGAGTGGTCTGTAGATCCACTGAAGAGGGCGACAGTTGTCGCCGAAACTATTCGGAATACATCTTTTTTTTCGTCTGCCAGTGTGGGTTTTTGTATCCTATTTCATGGTCACGATAGTGTGACTCTTCAGCCGTCATACATACATACATCATCCAATCCTGTGTTGCCCCATGAGGAGCATAGGAGCCCGGGGCTAGGCAAGTTGGTCCTGACATTAAGATGAGAGTGACTGGCCTCACTCATTCCTGAGTGGCATTACATGAGCAATAAACCCCAACCTCCCCTTGGATATAAACCTGCACCAGCTCAATCTGATTGTAGCTCCATAATTACCCACTGAATCACCAGGCGCCATAATTTGGTTATATGGTTACCACCCAGCATAGTAAATGATTTCCTGGTGTACAGGAAACCATTTGGCTTGTCACTCAGTGTAGAGTCACCCATAGGCAGAAGGAAGAGGAAAGAATGAAGGAAAGAGAGACAGAAGAGGGAGTGTAAAGTCACCCATAGGTAGAAGAAAGAAGATATAAAGAGGGAAAGAAAGGCAGACGAGGAAGGAAGATAGATAGATAGATATATATATACTGTGTATATATATATATATATATATATATATACACTGTATGTATATATATATATTTTTTTTTTTTTTATGCGAGGAAGAAGGAACCAAAGGCCATGAGCCCGCAGTAACAGTTCCCTCCAAGAGAAAAACAAAATACAATAGAGAGCCAAATTCTAGATCCGATCATTTTGAGATGCCTGGACACACTGCGTTTGAAAGACTGGAGATCATAGGCAGGAGGAAATACAGACAGAGGGAGACAGTTCCAGAGCTGACCTGTTGCATGAATGAAAGACTGGGAGTAACGGTTAACTCTTGCATTAGAGAGTTGGACAGAAAAGGGATGAGAGTTTGCTGCCAGACGGGTGCTACGCGCCCGTCGTAGAGGTGGAGGAATGCAAGCAGACAGTTCAGAGGAGCAGTGACCATTAAAGTAGCGATAGAAAAGAGATAAAGATGCAACAGTGCGGCGAAGAGACAGAGGTTGAAGGGAGTCAGTAAGAGGAGGAGAGTTAATGAGACGAAAAGCCTTTGACTCCACCCTATTGAGAAGAGCTGTATGTGGGGAGCCTCTCCACACATGAAAGTTGTACTCCACACAGGGGCGGATAAAACCCCTGTATAGAGTCAACAATTGTGCAGGGGTAAAGAAAGAGCGGAGTCGGCTTAGCACACCCAATCTCTTGGAAGCAGATTTTACAAGAGATGTAATATGATCTTTCCAAGATAAGTCCCGAGTAAATGAAACCCCAAGCATGTTCAAGGATGATGCAGGATTAATCTGAATATTATTAAACATTAGTGGGTATACCTGTGGAAGATTTTGTCGGGTTGATAGGTGTAAGAACTGAGTCTTAGAAGCATTAAAGACAACCATATTATTTTTACCCCAGTCAGAGATATGAGCCAAGTCAGACATTAGGTGTGCCATAGCCTCATCCCTTGTTTCTTGAAGTAACTGTTGAGATGGGCGTTGCGGGAACCGAATGGAAAGGTGAAGGGTGGAGTCATCAGCGTATGAGTGGATAGGGTTAGATGTACAGCTTAGAAGATCATTGATGAATAAAAGGAAGAGAGTTGGTGATAGGACAGAGCCCTGAGGAACACCACTGTTGATAGATCTAGGAGAAGAACGATGGCCGTCTACGACAGCAGCTATAGAACGACCAGAAAGGAAGCTAGCGATGAAGGTACAGATAGAAGGATAGAAACCGTAGGAGGGCAGTTTGGAAATTAAAGATTTGTGCCAGACTCGATCGAAAGCCTTTGAGATGTCAAGTGCAATGGCAAAGCTTTCGCCAAAGTCCCGAAAGGAGGATGACCAGGAGTCTGAAAGGTAGGTGAGAAGATCGCCAGTGGAGCGTCCCTGACGGAACCCATACTGACGATCGGAAAGAAGGTTGTGATAGGAAAGATGCCTTAAAATTTTTTTATTAAGAATTGACTCGAAAACTTTTGAAATACAGGACGTTAAAGCAATTGGACGATAGTTGGAGGGTTGGGAGTGGTCACCCTTCTTTGGGACTGGCTGAATGAGAGCAAACTTCCAGCAAGAAGGAAAGGTACAAGTTGACAGACAAAGGCGAAATAGTTTGCCTAGGCAGGGTGTAAGCACAGAAGCACAGTTTTTGAGAACAACAGGAGGGACCCCATCAGGCCCATATGCCTTGTTAGTACTGAGGCCAGTAATGGCAGAAAATACATCAACTGAAGAAATTTTAATGTCAGCCATGAGGAAGTCAGAGGGGGGAAGTGATGGAGGAACAGCACCGGAATCGTCTAAGGTGGAATTGGAGGAGAAAGTCTGTGCGAAGAGATCTGCTTTATCAGTAGAAGAAATAGCTACAGAACCATCAGAGTAGAAAAGAGGAGGGAAGGATGATGAGGTAAAGTTGTTAGAAAGATTTTTGGCAAGGTGCCAGAAGGAGCGGGAAGAATTCGAGTTGGAGAGTTGAGAGCATTGAGTATGGATGAAATTATTTTTAGTAGAGCGAAGAACAGACTTAGCACGATTCCGGGCAGAAACGTAAAGATTATGTGATTCAGGGGTGGGTTGGCTCCGGTACCTTTTGTAGGCCTTCTCCTTGTTGCGGACAGCATTAGAACAAGCGTGATTAAACCAAGGCTTTCTTGCGTTAGTCAAAGGATATGAGAAAGGAATGTATGCTTCCATGCCCGAGAGAATAACCTCCGTAATGCGCAAGGCACACTCAGATGGCTCACGGCCATGGAAGCAATAATCATTCCAGGGAAAATCAAAGAAGTACTGCCTGAGGGCCTCCCAGTCCGCAGCTCCAAAATGCCAGAGACGACGTTTCCCTGGAGGGTCCGCAGGCCGTACTGGAGCGATAGGACAGGTTAAGGTAATAAGGTTGTGATCGGAGGAGCCCAACGGAGAGTAAAGATTAACAGAGTAAGCAGAAAGATTAGTTGT
Source organism: Coenobita brevimanus (assembly GCF_032717465.1). Taxonomy (NCBI): domain Eukaryota; kingdom Metazoa; phylum Arthropoda; class Malacostraca; order Decapoda; family Coenobitidae; genus Coenobita; species Coenobita brevimanus. Next base: position 25,391,823 of record NC_137017.1, read on the forward strand.
GAGGAAGAGGTCAAGTATGTTGGAGCTCTCTCCAAGGCGGTCAGGGATACGGGTAGGGTGCTGTACAAGCTGCTCTAGGTCATTAAGGATAGAAAAGATGTAGGCTTGTTCACCAGGTGGATCCGTGAAAGGAGAGGAGAGCCAAAGGTGGTGGTGAACATTGAAATCTCTAAGAATGGAGATTTCAGAGAAAGGAGAAATGGACAGAATGTGTTCCATCGTAGAAGTAAGATAGTCGAAGAATTTTTGATAGTCAGTAGAATTAGGGGATAAGTAAACAGCACAGATATATTTAGTCAGAGAATGACAGGAAAGCCGAAGCCAGAGAGTGGAGAATTCAGAAGAATCAAGTTCAGGAACACGAGAGCAAGATAAGTCATTGCGTATGTATACACAACAGCCACCTTTGGCTTTGAAATGAGTATAGAGAAAGTAGGAGGATACAGAAAAGGGTTTGCTGTCAGTTGCCTCAGACAGCTGAGTCTCCGTTAGAAAAAGAAGGTGAGGTTTAGAGGAGGAGAGGTGGTGCTCAACAGAGCGAAAGTTAGATGAAAGGCCGCGAATGTTGCAGAAATGAAGAAGAAGAGAGTCAGACAGTGGTTCCAGGCACCTCGAGTCGTCACCGGGAGAGGGGCAGATGGCGGGGGCATTTATGGTCCCCCCCCCTGGGGACTCCGAGGCTGGGTGAATTGACGCCATTTTGGTAAATTTTGAATAGGAAGTGTAGTGTGTACTGTGCATGTAGTTTGGTGAAGATAGATAGAGAAATTTGTACTGGAGAGCATGCTGGCCTACTCTCTGTGTAACTGAGACACTGAAAAAGTTCAGCAAAGGGGGATGGTCAGGAACTAGTCCTGAGAGCTGATGAAACGGGAGCTCCAGCACTCCCTGTCATCAGCTTTCCATCCACCTCGGGAGTACTGCCCTGCTCGACTGGTGCTACAGTCTATCTATCTTTTGCCAGACGCCTCAATCCCATACGGGGTGGCCACAAACAAATCGCCTCCATGTCACCCTGTCCCCCATCATTTCATTGCCCTGCTTAAATTCACACCCCTCTCTCATATACCTCTCCACCCCATCCCTCCATCTCATCCTCTGCCTCCCCCTTCCTCTCCCCCCTCCACCTCACTCACATACACTCTCCTCATCAGTCTCTTGCCCTCCATCCTCTCCACATATCTATCTATCTATCTATCTGTCTATCTATCTATCTATTGCCAGACGCCATAATCTCATACGGGGTGGCCATTTGACTCTGAGTTATTTGTTTTACAGGGAGGGGCACTAACCCTCCACCAACCCACTTGACATGTAGGGTGCACGTATGGTTTGGTTATATGGTTACCACCCAGCGTTGTAAATGGTTTCTTGGCTTACAGGAAACCATTTGGCTTGTCACTCAATGTAAAGCCACCTGTAATGGAAAGAAAAGCATTAAGTAGTGACGGGAAAGATGGTAGAAATAGGAAGAGAGGAGGGCAGGCACAGAAAAAGAATGATAAAGGCTAAGGAGAAGTAGGCAGCATTACATCAAGTGAGTGGATGATGGTCACCACCACCTACCACTACATATATATATATATATATATATATGTGTGTGTGTGTGTATCTGTGTGTGTGTGTGTGTGTGTGTGTGTATATGTATATTTAATTCTCTCACCCTGTCTGTCCCCTCCCTCCCTCTCTGCATGCATGCAGGCATGCATGCACACATACAGAATAATATGCATAGGCTGTTGATAGTTTTCCCACATTCTTATTTCCTTTGTCTTTTTGTGGATCCATCTCCACCATGTTTTTAGATGGAAATACGGTTAAGGATGCTGCTGCTGCTGATGAAGGTAGGTCTCACATTTATATGCTTTCATCTTCTGTGTTTCTGGATCATGTCTCATCCTGTCTTTAGATGGGAAAAGAGTTTGTGATGATCATAAAGATGTTTGGGTTATCTGGATTTTAATTCATGCCCACAGAGAATATGATGTTCCATATCATGTGCGAGTGTCCATCGACCGCAGCATCTTTGTTGGTTTGTGGTACTGCATCCGAGGTTGTGGTGCCGGTACCCTGCCCACCATCACTCGACGGGAGGATCTTCTGGTGTGGCCTGACTGCATTGTCCTTGCCTTTGATATTGAGACCACCAAATTGCCACTTAAGTTCCCAGACCCAAACACAGACCAGGTCATGATGATATCCTACATGATTGATGGACAGGTGAGCAATTGTGTAGTGTGAGAGAATTGTACCTACGTGTGTGTGTGTGTGCATATCCATCCATGCATGCAGGCTGGTTGCGTATGTGTATGGCATTGATCTCAGCCCAAACACAGATGAGGTCATAATGATATTGTACATGATTGATGACAGATTTGTAGTTGGGTTTGTGTAGCAACAACAATTATACATCCATCCATTATCCAATATTTTATTGTCCATTAAGTCCATCCATCCATCGTCCAATCCTACGTTGCCCCATGAGGAGCTTAGGAGCCTGGGGCTGGGCAAGTTGGTCCTGACATTTAAGATGAGAGTGACCAGCCTCACTCATCCCTAAGTGACATTATGTGAGCAATGAACCCCAACCATCCCTTGGATATAAACCTTCACTGGCTCAGTCCGATTAGAGCTCCTTAGTTACCCACTAAACCACCAGGTGCCAAAATTTGGTTATGTGGTTACCACCCAGCACAGTAAATGGTTTCCTGGTGTACAGGAAACCATTTGGCTTGTACCTCAGTGTAGAGTTACCCAGAGGCAGAAGGAAGAGGAAAGAAAGATAGAATAGGGAGGGTAAAGTCACCTGTAGGCAGAAGGACAAGGAAATTTGAAGGAAAGAAAGACAGAAGAGGATGGAAGAATATAGAATTATACTCACAATGAAATATTTTCTGTAGTGAATTTGCTAGGTGGTGGCAGGATTCCAGAGGCTTGAGTGAGTCTAAGGTGATTGGTTGGACCTATTCACTGGGTGTGCTGTTGATAGTCTTCCTACATTCATATAAACTTTCAAAATCTTTCCTTGTTTCTTTGTTTTGCCTTACACCATCTTTGTGTGAGAAAAAAGGATGAGTGAATGAATTTGTTGTCTATTTCATTGGCTATTATGTTGATAGTTCTCCCACTTTTGTACGTTTTCTTTCCTTATTTCTTGGTGATGATGCCTCCCATCCTTCTCTTTTGCAGGGTTATCTGATCACCAACCGGGAGATCGTGAGTCAGGATGTGGAGGATTTTGAATACACCCCTCGCCCAGAATTTGAGGGACCCTTCATTGTCTTCAATGAACCCAATGAAATGGCCCTCATTCAGAGATTCTTTGATCATATATTAGAGGTGAGCTGAGCTGTTTACAGATGTTAACACATTTGCTACAAAGATGTCATTTTTATTTTGTTTCATTTTACCCTGGTACAAAATTACTTTAAAGAGCATCATCCTAATCTGACATTTGTTTAATAAGTTATTATAGTAGGACTCGCGCACGTTTGCGGCTGTGGTGTGCCCGCACCTGTGTACAATGGTGCCACGTTTCCCCAACTTGCGATATGAAACGGAAGCTATTTATGTACAAGGCATCACAAATTCGATAAATTCAGATGAATAAAACTTACACTTGTGTATTTTGATGGATGAATCAACAGTATTCTTATTATGCATAAAATATTTATACAGTAACACAGAAACATGGCATACATATTGTACAGTGTTGCTAAAAGAAATTGTAGTCACTTTTAATGGTTTTTAGCGTAGTTTTAGGGTGGGTAATAATATCACAGTTATGGATATAAGATAATGAGCCTGAAAAAAGAACAAATATGCCAATATCCAAAGTAAAAGAAATAATTCATGTAATTCTTGTGAGTGGCAACACTTACACACCACAGTCTGGCCTAAGGTAAAGTACGTACCTCCGTAGACCCAACCATAGCTTGTACAGGTGTTGCTAGGGAAAAATGCTCACATTTACCGGCTTTTACCATAATTTTAAGGACGAGGAATAATCACATTTATAATCATAAGCTAATATGTAGGACAAAATAGTAGGCATATGCCAATACCGAAGTAAAAAAAAAAATTATTCACTCGCAAGCGGCAACACTTCCACACCCAGTCGGTGAGAGAGAGAGAGAGAGAGAGAGAGGCAGGAGAGGGGCATGCATTGAATGCCATGTCGGCATCACTAAATATAACAAAACCAAATTAACAAATGAAAGCACAGTTATAAATAACTTATAAAAGAATCAAAAGTACTCAGGGTGGCTCACATTTCCCGCCAGGAGAGAGAGAGAGAGAGAAAGAGAGAGAGAGAGAGATAACGGTATAGAAAATGTGGCAACACTGTACAGAGGTGCGGACCACACCACAGCCGCAAACGTGGGCGAGTCCTATTATAGGATTGGGAGATACTGCACTAACAGGAAACACAAACTGCAAAGTAAAAAAAAAAGTATGATCACAGTGCCCAGTAACTTGGGTCATGATCCATTCAGTCATTTGTTAACTCAGGTTCAGTCAGATAGATGACCATGCTTCTTATTCAGCTCAAATTCAGTCAAATGACCATGCCTCCTCTCAGAGTCCCCACATGATTAGAAGTTTGTTAAAATTTCTGTGCCAGCTGTGGTGATTGGAGGTGTTACATGAAATACTGTACTTTGTATTTCAGTGTGCTACCAGTGTGAAACATGCAGTAGTTCAGTATGAGAAGGAAGGATACTTTCTGACGTTTGGAAAAGAGAGAAAACTATGGAAGGCAGGACACAAGCTGGCAGGAGGTTATCTAGAAACTTTAACTCATGATAATACCTCCAAGTGGGAGTTCATCAGGTTAAATGGTGTTATTTGTTGGTGGGAATCTGAAACAAGTGCCAAAACCAGCTAGCTACTTACGCAGCAGTACTTCCCAGCAACTGCTGAAAACTGTTGGAAAAAGGAATTTTAAAGGAATGTTAGATGAATAATAAGAGCAGGAACAGTGTAATAGTCTCAGTGCTGTTTGTTAGGAAGGCTTCCTTGAATCTGTTTGTCAGCCATTTATTTCTGCATATGTCAAGGTGAGATCAGTGTTTGAAAGATATAAAATGTTATATGACTAAGGGAGAAATGCTAGAAAGTCTTCCAAGCAGATGGGCATACAATTTTCAGTGCCTTGTAAGGCCTTGGCATTACTGAAAGTACAGTCATGAGCCAGGGTTTCACATTGAAGATCTGTTGTACAGTGTTAAGTTTGTTGTTCGAAGCTTTGCCAAACTACATGAGGAAAGTTTTGTGGTGATACTTTTTAAGTCTAGAAAGACTTCAAGCTGCCAGCTACAGGTCTTTGTTTAGTGTAACTCCCAGGCAAAGACTGTTCTTGCTACCACGCGTAAGGATAGAGTGTGAGCAAAGAATATCACCCTATCTATCTATCTATCTATTGCCAGACGCCTCAATCCCGTTTGGGGTGGACACAAACAAATCGCCCATGAGTGAATAATCATCCTTAAAGTCATGTTGTCAGTTCCAGTCCATGGTGAATTGTTAATGTAAGACTTATTTTGAAACGGTAGAGAGCAGCATATCTCTAGTAATTATGTAAGGATATGATTTAGTAAGAGCTCCACAGGAAGGGTGATAGATGATCAAAGGTGGTGGTGCCAACCAGGTTCAACCACACAAGCCTACTTTTGTGAACCTGTGATTTGTAAAATACTCAGACATGTGTTCCTCATGCAGGTGAAGCCTCACATCTTTGTAACGTACAATGGTGACTTCTTTGACTGGATGTTTGTGGAGGCCCGAGCAGCTGTACATAACCTGGACATGTTCCGTGAAATTGGGTTCTCAAAGGGTCGTGATGGTGTGTACTCCTCACGTCCCAGCATACACATGGACTGCTTCTGGTCAGTCATACCATAGTTGTTTTTTATATGTTCATCTGTTTATTTATTCCCAGATGCCATTATCCTGGAGGGGCGCAACAAGTTGCCTTTATGTCATCCTGTTGTCCACCATCAGGCAGCCCTTCCTCAGCCAGCCTTATTTACAGTCCTCTCATGTCCTTCTCCATCGGACTTCCCTACTTTCATATTACACTCCCCCCTTCCGTCTCCATCGGACTTCCCTACTTTCACATTACACTCCCCCCTTCCTTCTCCATCGGACTTCCCTACTTTCACATTACACCACCCTCATTCGTATATCTCCCCACCCTATCCAAAGCCATCCCTCCATCTCATCCTCTCGTCACCTCCTTCCTCCACCTCACTCATGTACACTCTCCCAGTTAGTCTTATTCAGCGATCTCTTCATATGGCCAGTCCCTCACATCAACACTATATTCTCTTTCAGTCTCTCTCCATTGCTCTGTCTGTCTCTCTCCATGTAGCTTCACATGCTCCTCTCAGATAAGTCATTTCCATTCTTCTAATTCTTAACTTGTGTTACTTCAACACAGTCCAAGATTCACTTCCATACTTTATGGTGAGGATCACAATAGGGTAATACCATGCAGTGATTTCTTTACTCTTGTGCTTACTTTCCCTAATCCTTATCACTGCTTTCATTGTACAGTCAGGGAAAGTTCCTCATTAACCACTGTTTGGAGCATTGGTGGTCGACGAATATTCACGAAGCAGCAACCAGACCCCACGTCTGGTAAATGTGAGTGGGAGGGAGGGTGGCCGGGGATGGGAAGGTTTGGAGAGTTGCTCATATCATGGTATCAATAGCCAATGATAATGGATCCGACGTAGCCTCAAAGTGCAAAAGCGATGCAGATGACCCAAGAATGGATCATCAGGGGACGAATAATCATTCTGTGACAAGCTAGGCACTCCATATGAGTGATTGCCCGCGTGTTAAGGGTTTCGATCCCCACAGTGAGGAAGTGGACTAGGAGATGGGCCGAGACATGTAACCTCCACGACATAGGTGTGTGTTGATGAATAGTAGCTCTTTGACATAAACGAGGAATATTCATATCTATCTTTTGTGGTAGGTGGGGTCACTCACCATCCACTCACTTGATGTAGTGCTGCTCTTGGGTGTCTGCCCTTTCCTTTCCTCCATCCTCTTCTGTTTTTCCTTCATTCTTTCCTCGTCCTTCTGCTGGTGGGTGACTTCAGACTCCCTCTTCTGTCTTTCTTTCCTTCATTCTTTCCTTTTCCTTCTGCCTTTTGGTGACTCTGCACAGAGTGACAAGCCAGTTGGTTTCCTGTACACCAGGAAACCATTTACTAACTACACTGGGTGATAACCATATAACCAAATTTTGGTACCTGGTGGTTTAGTGGATAATTAAGGCACTCCAATCGGATTGAGCCGGTGATGGTTTATATCCAAGGGGTGGTTGGGGTTCATTGCTCTCGTAATGCCACTCACAGATGAGTGAGGCTTGTCACTCTCATCTTAAATATCAGGACCAACTTGCTAAGTCCTGGGCTCCTACACTCCTCGTGGGGCAGTGTAGGATTGGATGATGAATGGATGGATATATCTATCTCTTATCTCTGTCTGTCTATCTATCGATCTATCTATGTATCTATCTGTCTATCAGTCTATCTATCTATCTATCTCTGTCTGTGTATGTATGTATTGATCTATTTATGTATGTATGTATCTATCTAATTCTCTCTCTCTATATATATTTATATATATATGTATGTATGTATGGTAGTTTTGTTGTCAACACAAAATATAAATATGTTATAACGTTATGAATACAGTATCTCCCGTGAAACGACTTGTGTTAAAATCAAGAGGGAATGAAAGCATTCAAATCTCTGTCCGAATCCAGCCAACTTCCATAACTTTTCTGACAACACAACTACAAACATCTACATAATTTTTTCCAAAAATGCTAGCACCATATTGTCATGATCATCTATCCTTACTAAAGTATTTCAGACAAACTGTCCAAGCCATACATTGCAGACTTACACATGACTCCCAGCCTATCACCAAACCCTCCTCAGCCCCAAATCCCCCGCCTCCCCCTCCTTCACGCGTACAGTTACCAGACACATGAGGTCTGGCTGCTGCTTCACATTCACCCATCTCACACCAGTGCTTTGAGAGGTGGGTAATGCGGAACTCTCCCTGACTGTACATGCAGCCTTCCTCCCATGATAATGGTGATGACTTTAGCTGATGGTACTGATAATGAAGAGGTTGGTAATGATAACTGTACATGGTGATGATGAGGTATGATAATGATGGCAAAATAATAATGCAGTAAACTCTCAATTATCTGGCATAATTCACCCAAGCCCTATGCTACTTTCCTTCCTTGTATCACTCTACTTTCCACTTCTTTTGCACATTTTCCTCACTTTTCAATGACTGTACCCAGGTATTTGAACTCTCACCAATTCCAGTCTCTCTCCATTCACTGTAACATCACACTGGGAGTCACCTTCTCTCTCAGTAACCATCACTTTACTACTTTCTATACTTACTCTTAAGGCGTGATGCTCACAGGCATCTACAAAACTCTGCACTAGTCTGCCAACCTCTTGTCTGGTGTTTGCAAGTAGCACTGCATCATCAGCATACAGCAAATTTGAGATATTCCAATTACCAATGCCATCCCTCACTCCATTACTCTTGTTTTTACATCTGTTATCACCCCATTCATATATATATTGAACAACCATGGGGACATCACACAACCTTGTCGCACACCCACATTTATTGTGAACCAATTTTTTTATGCCCATTTCCCCATACACATGCCTTACTACCATCATAACAATAATAATAAGTAACATCTAGAATTCTGAAATTCCTGAAGCAATTTTCAAAGAGCTTCACATTCCGAATGAAAGTACTTTTGTTATCATTGTAGATGTACAATTAAAGAACATTTGAAATGACTCAAAATTTTTTTTGGAGTTTGACCTGTGACCTTGAGATCAAGGTCAAAGTCATTATAGTATGCAAATCATGTTCATTCATGACCCACTATATTTTCACCGAGTTTGGTCAAATTCAGCCAAGTGCTTTCCAGTCTAGCAGTGTCAGGCATGAAGGGGCCATTTTGATTTTCCTGATTACAGTCTCTCAAAAAGTATTTGTTGGATCACAATATCACTACCCAGGTGTGCACTGGTATATGTTGATGACTACCTACTTTAACATTAGCAGAGCAATTAGTTTAGTAGTTTTTGCTGCACAGAAGAACAGAAACGAAAAAATAACATAGAGGGTTCCAGTGCTAGGAAGATAATAATTTTGTATCAAAAGATGTGTGCAGCCAAGATACATACCCTTGAAAATTTCAAGTCTCTATCTCAGACGGTCTTGGAATGCTCACCTCCTAGATCCCCCCCCCAAAAAAAAAAAAAATAATAATAATAAAAATAATGTATACAATATCAGTAAAACTACACAGAATGTGGAGTTCTTAATACTGTAATGATAATAATAATTAATGATGGTGCTGATATCAGTGCTAATGATGGCAATATTGTATGATGGCAATGAATTAGTGATGATGATATTAGTGGTACAGGTAATTATGACAATGATTATAATGGTAATGATGGTAACTGTTGAAATAATAATGGAAATGATAATGCTATTGATGGTGATGCCAGTGATGACAGTAATAATGATAGATGATGCTTACAGTTGGGTGAAGCGAGACTCGTACTTGCCGGTGGGTTCGCACAACCTCAAGGCAGTGGCCAAGGCTAAGCTGCGATATGACCCTGTGGAGCTCAATCCAGAGGATATGTGCCCCTTGGCTGCTGAGAACCCGCAGGTTTGTCCATAAATACATAAGTAGTAAGTCTCCGTTATGGGAGGTTAACTGCATTCTTTACTATTGCAGTTGCCAGCCAGTTTTATTCCACTGACAAAAAACTTTTCACGCTAAAGGAGATAGGTATAGGTTTCATTAACTACTTTCTACTGTGATCTTCTCAAGATGGGTAAAATAATATTGTAGTAACAAGAGTAGATTATGAAAAAGTATGTTCTTGGGCAGAAAGGTTGAAGCACATTGTGTTCCTCCAGTTTGAAAAGCCTGTCCCAAGTTTAATGAAAATTATTTGGCTGTAGCAAGTATTTTATAACAGATTTCATCTTAGTGTGGCTAACCTCTTCAACTTAAGAATGTCTGTACTGTATTTTGTTATTTTTTTCTACCACAAGATTAATTTATTCTGCTTAGATGAGACTTCAATGGGATGAGGGAGTTAAGCTGGTATTTTTTTGGCCATTTACTTTGTAACATCTACTATATGCAACGAAATTTGGACTTTGATATTGGTCCTCTTCATAGCAGTAAATAGTGAGGCTGTGAGCAGTATGCGATTTATGCAGCCCCCCACATTTATCAGGATACAGTACAGTATTATGTAAGTCATCATCAATATCATCATCCAATCCAGTGTTGCCCCATGAGAAGCATAGGAGGCAGGGGCTAGGCAAGTTGGTTCTGAAATGTAAGATGAGAGTGACTAACCTCACTCATCCCTGAGTGGCATTACATGAGCAATAAACCCCAGCCTTCCCTTGGATATAAATTCACACAGGCTCAGTCTGACTGGAGCGCCTTAATTACCCGCTAAACCACCAGGCGCCCTAAGTATTATGTAAGAACTCTATATGGTAATTGTTCAAATAAAAAATAGGGTGATACTGCTGACCACAGTGGTACTGACATGCTTGTGTTCAGGTTGGTAAATATATGCTGTATGCAGTTCATTATATTGCATTGTGTAGTAGTAGTAGTAGTAGTTGTTCCCTAGGCAGTCTGGCCGAACAGCTCCGAGTCTCTTAGGAAGGCCATGGCCGAGACCGGGCTTTCCCACAGAGCTCTCAAAGAGTGTATGTTGTGTTGTTGGCGTATGTGATTGTGTGCAATGCAGTCTTCCATAATGTGCTTAATAGTATGGGGTGCTGTGTTGCATCCTGGACAGGCATCAGTGACGGAGTCATCCAGCCTCTTCTAGTAGCTTAAGAGGGCTGGATGGTGCCCACATCTCAGCCTGGCTAGGTGAACCCTGTCCTCACGAGAGAGATAGCATTCAGAAGGGTGGATGTCAGGAGGCCGTGCATGCAGCTGTGTGTTGTCTTTAAGGGACTGAAAGGAGCGGCGAGTGATCTGAGTGTGGATATGCTTCTGGAAACTGGTCTGAGGTGGGCGAGAGGGAGAGATGACAGTATTTGTGTATGGTATCGTGTGCTTGGTGTTTTGATGTTCCTTGGTGTGGGTGGATGTGCTGCCATGTAATGTAGTGGATGTTGTGGGTTTGTGGAGGCTGCAACAAGAAACTGGGTGCCTATCTTGTCTAGGTGATCCTTGACTTTGAGGACTTTGGTTTCTTGATGTAGGTGGTCTGTGGGTGTAGTGGCTGTGCAGCCTGTGATTATTTTTAGGGCCTTGTTCTGCATGGTCTGTAGAGTGTTGTAGTGTGATTTGGTGAGGTTAAAAGCCCAGGCAGGGCTTGCATAATTCATCACTGAACGTATGTATTGTTTGTATACTGTGGTGGTGGTTTTTCTTTGTTGTGTCTGAATGTTGTATGGGCAAGTGACCTCAAAGCATTGAGTCGTGGTGTTATTTTATTTTTAATGTTTGTGATGTGTTGTTTAAATGACATTGATGTATTGTATGTTACACCAAGGATTTTGTGTGTGTGTGTGTGTGTGTGTGTGTGTGTGTGTGTGTGTGTGTGTGTGTGTGTGTGTATGGTAGGGGAGTGTTGTTTATGGTGAGGTGTGGGATGACTGTGTTCTGCTGTCCAGTTTGTGGGAAGGGTCACTGTAGATTTGGCTGGGGCTATTTTGAGCCTGTTTGTGGTGAACCATTCATGTAGTGTGTTGAGGTAAAGTTGAATGATGTGTGCAGATGTGTTTGTGTTCTAGTGCACACATGTAAATGTTATATCATCTGCATAGGACGCTATGTGTACCACTGGTGTGTGGGGTGTGGGTATGTTGTGCATGTATAGGTTAAAGAGTGTAGGGGACAAAACAGATCCTTGAGAGATGCCGTTTGTGAAGTTTCTGATGTTAGAAGACTGACCGGCAAATGTTACGTGTGCACATCTGCCTGCTAAGTAGTTTGCAAGCCATCTTTTTGTGTTATTGTGCATGTTTGTGTTGAGTATTTTGTTTGTGAGGTTGTGGCGGGGGATGGCATCAAAAGCTTTGCTAATATCTAGTGTGATTAGGAGTGTTCTGTGTGGTGGCCTATCTGAATTCATGCCATCGAAAACTCTCTGTGTAAGGTCTGTAAGAAGGGTGTTTGTGGAGTGTAGTGGCCTAAAGCCATGTTGTGCCTAGGCTAGGGGAAAGTGAGGTGTGACTAGTTGTAGTACCAGTCGTTCAGTGACTTTAGAGGGGGTGCAGAGGAGTGTGATGGGGCGGTGTGAGGAGAGTAACGTGGGGCCTTTGTTGGGTTTTGGGATAGTGATGATAATGCCATACTTCCAGATGTTGGGTATTATGTTGTGTGAGTAGCTGCAGTTTGATATGTTGGTGAGTGCTTGTATGCCTTGTGGTCCAGGGTGTTTAAGGTGAATGTTGCTTATGTTGTCTGGTCATTGCACTGTCTTTCAGGTGTTGGCTAATTACTCTGTGTCAGATGCTGTGGCCACATACTACCTGTACATGAAGTACGTACACCCGTTTATCCTGGCTCTCTGCACCATCATCCCTATGGAGCCTGACGAGGTAAATCATTGCCTATAGTTCATTGTCCTGACTTTCTGGAAACTTTTTTTTTTTCCTCTGCAGCTTATTCCCTATTGTTCGGTGGCAAAATATGACAATACTGTGGCTGTACATCCCTGTGGAACTCAACAAGTTCAATTTATGCATCATTCCTATGGAGCCTGACAAAGTAAATCAGTGTTTATAATTCTTTGTCCCAGCTCTCTGGAAACTTTTTTTTTCCCTCTTGTGGCTTATTCCCCGTTGTTCAGTGGTAAACTATGACAGTGCTGTACTGTGGCCGTCCATCCCTGTGGAACTCAACAAGTTGAATTCATGCACAGTGGACTACCCGCACTTTTTCCTCACCAGCGTCTCCCTCTTTATACATTAAATGTGCTGCTTCCTTCCCTCTCCTCTCCTCGTCCTCTTTTTCATATACCTCATCCCACGTTCTTCCCTGTCGTGATGTCATGGGTTAACACATAACCCTGGAAAGGTGGAAGTGCATGTTCTGGCGATGGGTACACTGGATTTTTCTGTCCATTGTCAATGATTCCTACTTGGCTACATGTGGTTATGAGGCTACATATTGAATGGATAATTTTGCCCTGAATTTACACATAAATAATTTGACCCATCTCCATTAACTGTTTCAGGTGTTACGCAAGGGGTCTGGTACACTGTGTGAGGCCCTTCTCATGGTTCAAGCCTACCATGCCAGCATTATCTACCCTAACAAACAAGTGGCCCAACTCAACAAACTAACATCAGATGGCCGCGTCCTGGATACCGAGACATATGTAGGGGGTCATGTGGAGGCCATAGAGTCGGGAGTCTTTCGTGCAGATATACCCTGCAGGTTCAGAATGGTGAGGCTTTACATGCATTTTGTTCCAGAGACATTTATATTATCAAGGATTTTGCATTACTGCCACTCTCACTTTTGTATTTTCTCTCCTCTAGAATTTTGGATCCTGCTTCACTCAATCTTTAGGTGGAAAAAAAGGTCAGGATAGATTTATAGTAACAATTAATTGTGTTTTAATTTCCTTGACATTTCTTTTGTGTATATAATCAGAATATTCTAGAAGCAGTTAGACAGTGTGGAGTGCATAGTTGTTGTTTGTTGCCCAATCCTAGTCCATCTGATCAAACAGACTCATTGACTGCAGATAAGCATTTGTCCCTATGGGGTTGTCCTGTAGGTTCCTTCACCGTTGATGTGTGTGCATCTTAGTGTTGCATGTGCTGTGCAGTGCTCCATTATGTGTGTTATGTTGTGTGGGCCTGTTCTGCAAGCTGAGCATGTCATCTGTGATTCCATCCAGTCCAACTCTAAGCTAGTAGCTGAGGAAGGTTGGTTGATGCCCTGCTGTATGTCTAGCAAGGTGAACTCAATCACCTCTATTTAAGGACACCTCCGATGGGTGGATGTCAGAAAGGGGGTTTCTAGTGTGGTGCGACGATCGAGGTGCTACAGTTTATTGTCCTGCATGTGAAGTGGGTATGTAAGTATTTCTTGGTTGAGGACTTGGAGAAAGCTTATGACAGAATAGATAGGAAAGGTATGTGGAAGGTATTAAGAATATATGGAGTGGAGGGGAAATTGTTGAGTGCTGTGAAGAGTATGTACGAGGGAGCTAGGGCTACGGTGCGAGTGGATGGTGAGCTGAGTGAGTTCTTTGATCTCAGTGTGGGACTGAAACAGGGGTGTGTAATGTCTCCATGGCTGTTTAATATATATATGGATGGGGTCGTAAAGGAGGTACAAGGTAGGGCAGTGGATGTTGGGGTGGCCCTAATGAATGAGGGTGAGATTTGGAAGCTTCCGGTGTTGCTGTTTGCTCATGATACAGTATTGTTGAGTGAAGATGAATGGGAGTTGCAAGGTTTGGTGAATGAATTTGGGACAGTGTGTTGGAGGAGGAAGCTGAAAGTTAATGTAAACAAAAGTAAAGTTATGGTGTTTGAGAGGAATGAAGTCACAGAGTGTGCAGTGAGGTTGGATGGTGAGGATATGGAGAATGTGAGTGCATTCAAGTACTTGGGTAGTGTGATGAGTAAGGATGGAACTTTGGGGGATGAAGTACGTGAAAGGGTACAGCAGGGAAGGAAGGTTGTTGGCACACTGAAAGCAGTGATGAGAAATAGGGAGGTGAGTATGGAAGTTAAGAAGTCTCTCCATGATGGTATTGTGATCCCTACCCTGACGTATGGAAGCGAGGCGTGGACCTTGCAAGAGGGGAACAAGTCAAGAGTGAGAGCAGTGGAAATGAGTTACTTGAGAGGAGCATGTGGAGTGACATGGAGGGACAGGTTGACGAATGAAGAAGTGAAGGAACGTTGTGGGGTAGATGTGGATGTGGTTGAAAAGATTAGGAGAAATACACTGAGGTGGTTTGGACATGTGGAGAGGATGGAGAGTGAAAGACTGACTAAGAGGGTGTATGTGGGTGAGGTGGAGGGAGGGAGAGGGAGGGGTAGACCGAGGATGAGGTGGAGGGATGGAGTTGAGAGGTATATGAGGGAGGAGGGGTGAGTTGGGGGGAGGGGAGTCAAATGGTGAGTGACAGAGTGACTTGGAGGCGTTTTGTCTGCGGCCACCCTTTGCGGGATTAGGGCGTCGGGCTATAGATAGATAGATAGGATTGACCTGTATCATCATTATTATCATCATCATCCAGACCTCCTTTTCCACCCTAGGACAGGGTGAGGAGTAGCTATGTCCAGACTGCTTAAGTTTGTCCAGTTCAGTGGGCCACGCTTCCATTCATTCATCATCCCAGCCCACAGAATCCTGACTCCATCAGATAGACCAAAAAAATTTCACCATGTTCAGTAGCTTCACATATACCTGTCTGATAGAGTCAATCCAAACACTGTGACGTTAAAAAGGAATACCAAATCCCTGGTTATGTGCATCTCTGCACAAAATTCATTCAGCCAGCTAGGTCTCTTGTCAGTTCCATAGAATCACCAACTACCATACCTCTCTTCCTCACACACTCATCCACCTATCCCTCCACCTTTTTCTTGGCCTACCTCATCTTTTTCCTTCAAATTAGCTCAGATATACCTTGTTCACCATTCAATTGTCATCCATTCTCTCCACGTGACCAAACCATCTCAGTACATTCTCTTTGATTCTGGTGTCCACAGACTTCCTCACTCAGCATCTTTCGCAAATCACATTATTCTGTATCCTATCTGCTCTCTGTACTCCACATACATTCCTCAGCAGTCCCATCTCCACTGCTCTTATTCCTAACTTTTCATTTTCATGCCACACCATAGCCTCACATCTGTATGTCAAAGTTGGCACAAACACTCCTTCATTGTAAGCCTCGCACAGCTGCAACACGCAAGCCTATGTTTTTTATCAAGGCCTTCAAAGCACAAGCTACTTTCTTTCCTTGTGTCACTCTATTTTCCACTTCTTTTGCACATTTTCCTCTCTTTAATATCCCTGTACCCAGGTATTTGAACTCTGTCACCAATTCCAGTCTCTCTCCATTCACTGTCACATCACACTAGGAGTTACCTTCTCTCTCAATAACCATCACTTTACTCTTTTCTGCATTTACTCTCAAGGCACGATGCTCATAGACATCTACAAAACCCTTCACTAGTTTACCAAGCTCTTTTCCGGTATTTTTAAGTAGCGCTGCATTATTCCACTCTCTCAAAATTCATATTTTAGCCCCTTGGGGCCAAGATAAGAGTATGTGTGTGTGTGTGTGTGTGTGTGTGAATGAGTAAATTGGGAGTGCTTTGTCCAGTCTCAGTTACCCCCCTTTCTTGGGGGAAGCAATCTAGGTATAGATAGATAGATGTATGAATGAAGCATTCCTAAAGCTTTTAGAATAGGTTGTAATTCATCGTACAGTATAAGTTATCTCCATTGGCATTCTTTTTTGCTTTTATTTCAATGTAAATAAACAAAAAATTGCTTGGAAAGTTTTATTGTTACCTATATTGCTGATTTATCAGTGTCTCCCAGCTTATGATACCAGTTGGATGGACAAAGTTCTGATGTTTTAGAACACATCCCTGACATTTAATTAGGACTACTTGAATTTTTGTTGCTTTTCTTTTCACTCCAAAGGCTTATAGCCATTATTACAGTTCATAGTACAGTGATAAATTTTCTTGCAGTTGTCAAGATAAAGTTGTCTTAATGATTCAGTTGATAATATGGGACATTCGTTGAACATACATATTAATAGATCTTATACTTACATACTTTCTCCACTTCCTAATTGTACCTCACCCTATCGCTAGGTGTGAATTAGGGGTCAAGGCAAGGATAATGGTGACTATGATCGTAATCTATTTCCTTTTTTTTTTTTTTTTTTTTTTTCAAGCAAGCATCAAAAGCTTTCCAAAAGGAGAGTGTACCACAGTTAAGGGGTTAACCTATATCATGCATTATATTTCAGTTAACTTTCCTGCAGTTACTTCTGTGTCATTGTCTGAAACCTTCCAGAAACACAGCCAGTACAGATTTCCGTTTTTTCTTTTCCTTAATTTTGGATCCAACCTCAGCTCACCTGTAGGCAGGAGTAGGATGCAAGATGATGGATCATGATTAATGTGCTTTTGACTTTTTTTGTGCAGGTATCTGAAGCGTTCCAGAAATTGCTAGACAATGTAGACCGCACCATCAAATTCTGTGTGGAGGTAGAGGAGGGCATCCCACTGGAGCAAGTTACTAATTATGATGAGGTTGTGGCTGACATCAAGAGCAAGCTGGAGGACCTACGAGACAACCCTTGCCGTCTGGAGAACCCACTGATATACCACCTGGATGTGGGTGCCATGTACCCCAATATTATTCTCACAAATAGACTCCAGCCTTCTGCTATGGTAAGTTGCATTATTAAATCAGATTATGATGTGGCCATTTCCCTTCCCTACCTCAGTACCAACACAAAATACAGCGCACAAATACTGCATCATGCACTTACTACAAATTTTAATGCAACCCTTCATACCCCAACCCATGTACCCACTTCATAGGTACTGGAAAGGGATACCTTCTCACCTTGGCAGTGATATAACTGTTTGGCTATGCTGCCCAGTTATAAAAATATTCCTTTGTCTCCTCCCAGTCCATAGAAGGAGGGTGGTGGACTGCAGCAAGACAGCCATCCAAATCAGTCTGGAGCTAGAACAATGATAACAAGACTAGATCTGTTCGGAATATTTTTTGCAATTTATATCTTTCACCTCCCTTCTTAAGCTATCCCATGTGCTGTCATCATCATCATCATCATTCCTCCTCCTCCTCCTCCTCTGGCCCTGTGTAATGGTGACCCTTAGTCCTAAACTTCCGTCATGTCTAGGGTCATGGAAAAGGCATATACAGTATAAGTGAGTTAGAGGGTGGGAGTATAATTATGCAATAGACCAAGAAGAAAGTGGATGGAGATAGTAATTTAATGTGTGATAGAAATATGTAAGTGGATGAGACTAGGGAACTGACAGAATCATGTTTATTGCATAACCTGTGCACATGGACCATGTAACAAGAAATTAGCACTACTAGACAGTAGATGGATTGATTCCCTGGCAGATATAAGTGACACTTCTTTTTGGGAAAGCAGAGAAAAGATGTGATCATGTGGTTAAACCTGTTATGTAGAGTTGGGATTTGGAAGTTTGAATGATTGTGTGGGCCATTTCAGGGAGTATGCATTGATGTATCTCCCACATTTTGCTTTCTGTTTCCTTATTTCTTGATCTTTCCTCATCTGATCTTAAGGTTGGAATAGGGTCATGTTGATAATGATGAAAAGATTAATGTGAAAGAAATTTAGACTATAGATTCCATTTAGATTTATGATGATAGAATAGATATTGGATGACATTGATGATGATAATGGAATTTAGTAGCTGCTGCAAGATTATGATGATAATGATGATCTTAATACTCATGATGGTGGTTTTGGTTTAGGATGATGATGATGATAATAGAATCTGTTGAGGAAAATGATGAGTTTTATAGATTAATTGATTAAGATAATGATTAGGTAGCTTTAGGATGGTAATAAAAATGTGATGTGCCCTAAGATGAATCAAGTGTATCATTCATCTAAACAACAGGTCATTGAGACAGTATGCACTGCATATGACTTCAACAAGCCTGGCATCTCAAAGCATTTTAAGATAATATATGTTTACAGTGAATGTACAGTAGAGAAAGAATGTTAAAAGAATGTTGAAATGTTCATAATGGATTAAATTATGGATTATGATGATGATAATGAAAGTGAAATACTAGTAGGTTTTGATGAAAAAGGTGATGAAATACTATAGGTTTATGATGATAATGGAGATTCAGTACAGAGAGTATAATGATGGAATTGACATAGGGTGATGATAATTGAACAGGATTATAATGATCATGATGATGGAGTAGATTTAGGATGATGAAGTTAATACTGTACTGTGATATGGCCTAAAGATGAAGTAGCTAAGCTATCATTTTCTTCAACTACAGGTTGATGAGACTGTGTGCGCTGCGTGTGACTTCAACAAGCCAGGTGCCACGTGTCAGCGCAAGATGTCATGGGTGTGGCGTGGTGACGTGATTCCAGCGACACGCAGTGAGTACCAACGCATACAACAGCAGCTGGAGACTGAACGATTCCCACCAGCAGAACCAGGAGGAACTCATAGGGCTTTCCACCAGCTCACTAAGTAAGGCAGTTTAGAATACAGTACCTACTGTATTGTAAGTCCTCCTTATAAGTCATCTTCTTTTAATGTTCCATTTATCCATTGATCCCTTCAGTAAAATTATACCTTTATTATATTCTTACTACTTTCAAACAGCTTTACTAAGTTTAGGGAACTTTGTGAGTTTGAGGAATTTATAGCCTTTGTATACCCCACCATTATAATAAGTTTCCCATAAGCAGAACAGAATCGCTTAAAGGTAGGAAAAATAAACTAAAAAGGACATATCAGGGCTTTCTGTCAGCCTGCTAATTAATGCATTTTTTAGAACCTCTGTTTCAGCCTTTTAGCAGCATAGGTAATTTTTTGGATGGTACTTGGACCTAACCATTAACCATAAAATCATGCAGGCTATGGAATATACCCGCATGATAGTGAGACTGATTGCGATGTAACACAATCATAAGGTGACTTGACACTGAGTGTCAGACCAAATTGTTTCTTGTAATCCCAAAAACCATACTATATACTGTATATTGGGGTGGTAACCAAATGATGTTTGGTGGATTAGTGGGTGAAGGCACTCCAACCAGATCAGGTTCATAAAAAGTTAGCTACATCTGAGGGGTGGTTAGGGATTATTGCTCACATGGTGGTAGGTGGGGGTGCACACCATCCACTCACTCAGTGTAGTTCTGCTTTGGGTGTCTACCCATTCCCCTCGTCCTCCCTTCTCCTGTCTTTCTTTCCTTCATTCTCTCTTTCTGCCTGTGGATCCACAGACTTTACACCCCTTCTTGTGTCTTTCTTTCCTTCATCCTTCCCTCTTCCTTCTGCCTATGGGTGACTTGACACTAAGTGACAAGCCAAATGGTTTCCTGTACACCAGGAAACCATTTACTATGCTGGGTGGTAACCATATAACCAAACAATGGTGCCTGGTGGTTTAGTGGGTAATTAAGGTGCTCCAGTTGGATTGAGCCGGTGTAGGTTATATTCATGGGGTGGTTGGGGTTTATTGCTCACATAATGTCACTCAGGGATGAGTGAGGCTGGTCACTATCATATTAAATGTCAGGACCAACTTGCCTAGCGCTGGGCTCCTACGCTGCTTATGGGGCAACGTTTGATTTGATGATGGATGGATGGATGGATGGATAATGCCTTGCTGGGGCAAGTGAGGCTGGGCACTCTTGCTTTAAGTGTTAGGTTTGAGTAGCGTAGCTCCAGGCCCCTATGCTCCTGTTAGGGCTATAAAGGATTGGATGATGGATGGATATTGATAATGGTATCTATCTATCTATCTATTGCCAGACGCCTCAATCCCGTTTGGGGTGGCCACAAACAAATCGCCTCCAAGTCACCCTGTCCCCCGCCATTTCACTCCCCTGCTCCCAACTCACACCCCCCTCTCTCATATACCTCTCCACCCCATCTCTCCATCTCATCCTCGGCCTCCCCCTCCCTCTTTCCCCCTCCACCTCACTCACATACACATAATGGTATCCTTTTGCCAATTACAGAGAAGAACAGGCTGCGACGGAGAAGAAACGCCTACAGGAGTATTGCCGTAAGGCTTACAAGAAGATGAAGGAGACAAGAACAGAAGAACGCTGGCAGACAATATGCCAGCGTGAGAACAGCTTCTATGTAAACACAGTCAGGTCATTCAGGGATAGACGATATGAGTACAAGGGTCTACTGAAGGTGGCTAAGAAGGAACTGGCAGAGGCCCAAGCAAAGGTAGTGTATTAAGCATTCAGTGATGAGTGAATGGATTTTCAGTCAGGAACAGAAGTGTATCTCTTACGGTAAATACTGTACTTGCCATAAATAAATTTTTATAATGTTAATTTTGCTAGTAAGTCCATAGTAAATTGCAGAAGTATTGTCTATTAAAGTTCCATTGTAACTGGCTAGGATCCACCATTTATTCATGATTTGCCAGTTTCCTCCAGTTTGCCAATTTCTTCCAGTGTATAGTATCTTTTAACTGGAAGAAGTAGATATTTTAGAGGGTATCTTTAGAATTTAATAAAGACAACTTATTTTCCAGTGCACCAACTTCACACTTAGGATGTACCTGTCACAGTTCTCCCTGATGCATCATATAAAAAAACATCCTGTGGACAGAGAAATATACCAAGATTATCTCCACTTAGGAATATTAGTCAGCAGAGAAAATGATAGGTAGAAGAGGTAAAATATTAGGTGAACTTTTGTCCCCAACTGTACACAGTAAAAGGAGTTGTCAGGTCTGTGAAAGCTGGAGTGATAAGTAAATGGATGTATAGTTGCAGTCAGTATTTCGTTTACACTGTCTCAAAGCCCCCATATCCTGAGATAGTCCAGTCATGTATGGTATATGCAGGTTTGCAGTATTGTAATGATGCTTCAGTAGTTCTGAGCCCCAGATGTGTATTGATTGCAGCTGTACAAATGATTTACTGTACATCTTTTCTAGGGTGACCCATCAGACATCAAAGCAGCCAACTCCCGTGCAGTGCTTTATGACTCACTACAGTTGGCCCACAAATGCATTCTCAACTCCTTCTATGGGTATGTGATGAGGAAGGGGTCACGATGGCATTCCATGGAGATGGCTGGCATTGTATGTTACACTGGTGCCACCATCATCACACGGTCCAGGGAGATTGTTGAACAGGTGGGTTAAAAAGACGTGAGCCCCTTTAACAGGATTACGTACAGTATTTTATTTGTTTATTCTTCCCTGTAGGTAATGGATGGGTGGCTATCATCGGCCCTGGAAGTTATTACTGTAAGGGTGACATGTGGCCAGTCTCAGTAACCAGCCATACAACCATCACTCATGCAGAAAAAATTCATCCATAATGACATAAAGTCAGAGGTCAAGTTGCAGCTCTCACATTGTTACATATCATACTTTACATATCTTAGATTTCTTTTTTCCCAACTGCTCAAGCAAGTAATTTGCAGGTTTTGGTGTATGGTTTAACTTCCAGTCCATAGAAAACATCAGGTGTGCCACGGCTAACCTTAATATGAAAATTCCATAGAAGGAAGCACGGTATCCATTTGATGTATGCATGATATGTATTCTTTTCACTTCCAGAAGATTTTTATCAAATACCATCATTATTATATGATCCCGGTAGATTGTTAGGGAGAAAAAAAATGGGTGAGAAAAAGAGATTGGTGTGATGATGATGATGATGATGATGATGATTGGCCTACTTTGTACTCTTCCTTCTTTCACCATCTGTATATATATAGCCAGGCACTTTAATCCTGGAGGGGGTGGTCATGGACAGATAGTTCCTTTCTTTCATCAGTAGGTGGCCCTTCCTTCATTCCACCCTACTTTCACGCATATACTGCTCTGCTCTGTCCTTTTTCATCCTCGGTCTCCCTCCACCATACTCAGATGCATTCTCCTAGTCAGTCTGTCACCATTCATGCTGCCTGGGCAAACCATCTTAGGGTACATTTCCAAACACTTTCCAGCACATCTGTATCAGTGCATCAGTGTTTCTGAACTTTCTTTTTTATCTTTCTGTCACTCCAAGTAACTCCACTCATTTTTCTCAGACAACTCATTTCCACATCTTATGTTCTTGATTTGGTTCTACCCAGCAAAGCCCAGACTTATCCATCCCATTGAGTAGTGGAAAATAGGATTCCTGTTAAAGAAATGAGGATAATGATGATAAAGTATTAAGTCCTTGTCTTTCAGATTGGTCGTCCACTTGAGCTAGACACTGATGGTATCTGGTGCATCCTACCATCGTCCTTCCCAGAGAACTATGTGATCAAAACCTCCAACCCTAAGAAGGCTAAGGTGACCATCTCATACCCTGGTGCCATCCTTAACATCATGGTGAAGGACCACTACACCAACCATCAGTATCATGACCTAGTAAACCCAGAGACGCTTGAATACTCTGTCCGCTCAGAAAATTCCATCTTCTTTGAGGTGAGTGTAATATTTTAATACAGGTACTTTTATTTCCAAATTCCACAGTCCTCAGCATGCCAGTCAAGTTTCTCAACCCTGAGGTTCCTTCTCAAAAGAACCTCATCCTTGGTCTGCCAGCAGGGACTATCCCTTCCATATCCAGGTGTGTATAGCACTTCTTCCATTTACATTCACACATTATCTCCACACGTCCAAACCGCCATAGCTTATCCATTACCAGTATCCAAGTGTCATCTTAAATCTTTACACATACTCTTGCTCTCTCAAAGTGTGGTGCTACACATCTGTTGCACCTCTTTGAGTCCACTATGCTCAGTTCTGCATATGTTTTCCTCATTTTGAGCCATGTTATGCTACCATGTAACATTACTCTGTACACACAAATACAGTAATTAAGTTTCTGTCGCATATATAGAGAGAGTCCTTTTGTTGACAGTAGGGGCAACAGCTCCCTAAACTTTTTGTTCAACCACTTCTGAGTTCTGCAGCTCAACTACCTTCTGCACCTCCTCTTGCACTAATCATGTCCCTCATGCCATACCATGTCGAGTGCACCACTTCTTGTGCAATCTGCAGATCAGCGTTGGGTGTGGTTAGTACTTGGATGGGTGAGTGTCTAGGAACACCAGATGCTGTTGGCATTGAGTTTAGTGGTAGGTGGGGGCGCTCAGCATCCACTCATTCGATGTAGTGCTGCTCTTGGGTGACTGCCCTTTCCCTTCTTCTTTCCGTCCTTCCTCAGCTGTCTTTTTTTCCTTCTTTCTTTTCTCTTCCTTCTGTCTATGGGTGACTCTACACTGAGTGACAGGCCAAATGGTTTCCTGTACACCAGGAAACCAATTACTATGCCAGGTGGTAACCATATAACCAGACGATGGTGCCTGGTGGTTTAGTGGGTAATTAAAGCGCTCCAATCAGATTGAGCCGTTGCAGGTTTATATCCAAGGGATGGTTGGGATTATTGCTCATGTAATGCCACTCAGGGATGAGTGAGGCTGGTCACTCTCATCTTAAATGTCAGGACCAACTTGCCTAGCCCCGGGCTTCCACGCTTCTCATGGGGCAACTCAGGATTAGATGATGTATATATGTATCAAATTTTGTCAACACATTTAAGAGCCATATCCCAAGCATGAGGTTCCTTCAACCTTGGTGGGAAGTAAAAAAAAAATTGAAAGGGAATGTGCAAGTGTGCTGTCATAATAAAGTACTATATTGAAAAATTGTTGTTGTTGTTTACCTATGGTCTCTCTGACTAAACAGACTACAGGAATCAACTGCTTCAGTGAGGCAGTCCTACAGGTACAGTACAATACACATACGCCATGTAGGTATCGTATGTTCCCTTGTTTCAGTCAGTGCCTCACCAAGGTCGGACCAGGGTCCTTCCGCCATTGAGGTACAGGGAAATAGGAGATTTGGCACCTGGAACAATGGTACAGCTACTCCATCCAGGGTGCACAGCACCACCACATAGAGGCTTCATGTCAGTGTTGGTATTTGAGTATGATATACAGGACTTACGTGTGACATATATACAAGGTGTCCAAGAAGGTTGATTGGATCGGAGAGAATGTTTATGAGACAGTTACAGTATCCAACAATCCACCTTAGACCAGGCTATAACAACCCAGTCCTTATGGTAAATAATTCACTTCAGGTTGATGGTCCATACCAAGCCATGATACTGCCTGCATCCAAGGAGGAGGGTAAGAAGCTCAAGAAACGATATGCCGTATTCAACTTTGATGGGTCCCTGGCTGAGCTGAAGGGGTTTGAAGTGAAGCGGCGAGGGGAGCTACAACTTATCAAGATCTTCCAGTCATCAGTGTTTGAGGCTTTTCTTAAGGGAGACACACTGGAGACTTGTTATGCTAGTGTTGCTAAGGTGAGAATATAACATATTATGTCTGTGTTGGTATCTGTCTACCATGCAGTCCATTATGGTGCTGTCAGGAGCATACCTTACGTGGGCTAGACTAACTAGTTCAGACATTTAACTCATGGAATGCAAGCCACAGTTCCAACTGTGTATATGAGGAAGTGCGAACCGCAGCTCAAGCTGTGCCTGTTTGAAATTTGCATTTCATGTTCTACCGCCAACAGCCAGCAAAAATGTGTGTTAGCATCTCAGAGTAGCAGTTCTCTTATGACAGCTGCACTTTAAATTCCCTTGTCACAGCAGAGAAAGAGCATTTCATATTAAGAGACTACTCTTGTCCCCCTCCCCCCCAGCACTGTCCCAGTTTCTTTTGTGATGTCATGGAGGGTGGTAACACATCATCAGTATCTCATTATATCATGCATAATGGTTATTCAGTACAGCCTTACACACAATGCTATATCCAAGCTAAGACTGATAGGATTTCATTTTCTTCATTGTCATATATCTTGCATATACTATACAGTACATCTGTCACTGCACTAATGAAAATCTTGGCCATTGAAAAACTAATTATTTTGCAATTTTTTGTGCTCATGGTGACATCCTAGCATAGGTACAGTAAAGGACAGAAGTCGGTTCGTAGTTTTGTCTGAAGATTAAATGCAGCACTTGAAACATTATGACGCCTCTACCACAGTTACATATTTGTGGTTGGCTAGCCTGACTTCCTCAAACTTCATAGCTGCTGCTGATGAGCTAACGGTATAAATGAACACAAGAAATTCCGAAGCCATAACATCATCTCACAAGAATTTCTGACTCCAAATTTCGTATGAGAGACGAAATACTAATTGGACATTTTATTTTACACTGTAACACAAAATGTCGAGCAGACCTACTATACCTTGGTATGGAGAAGGAAAGCAACATGCATCCAACTGTTAGGGAGGTGAGAAGTGGCATGATCTCCCTTTATTTATGGGAAGCAAATCCCGAACAGACAGCTCAAACATAATTTGGTATAATTTAGATAAATTCAAGAGGAAGGCACAACGGAGTACCATTATTGTTCAGGTTGCCCTCGCGTTACCACACCACTTTAGGACCAAGTAATAATCACAATGATGGAAGCAGCACCTGCAAGCAGTGTTTACACTAACAAACAAACTTCACCAACATGGAACACACAAACAATTGTGGGTAGACTTCGGTCGTCAAGTTTATGTGTTCGAACTCATCTGTGGGATTCAGTTTGCCAGCCATTCTAAAAAAAAAGAAAAAAAAAAAATTGATTATCATAATACAGTAACTCTTCACATGTGTTGAATACTATAGTCAGTTTTGTTTTACAATACTGTTAAATAATGTCAGTCCCAGGTCATAATTATCAACTTGATTAGCTAATTTACAGTTAACAAAGATGGGGTACTGACTTATGAACACTTAATGAACTAATTGATTTGTTATATTATGGACATGGTAATGAAAAAGAAAAGGTGAGAAATGCATCATATATACTAAATAAAAACAGCAGTCAGAAAGACCTAATACTGTATGTAGATTGGTTTCATTTAGTTACAAATAATGTCCTGGCATCCACAGACTGGTCACCTAGAGCAAATGGCAACTCTAGTCAATGCTACCAATCGTCTGACTCAAAGTAGACCGCACCAAAACTATGGTCTTTCAGCAGATATTTGCACCAAAACTATGGTCTTTCAGCAGATATTTTCACCAAATTTCATGACATGACTTAGTTACAGTCTTATGCTGTACAGTACTTGCATACTCCCCATCACCATCATCATTCTCACCATGCTGTTTGTTTCCATTCTTCATCCATCCATCCATCATCTAATCCTACGTTGCCCCATGAGGAGTATAGGAGCCCGGGGCAAGGCAAGTTGGTCCTGACATTTAAGATGAGAGTGACCAGCCTCACTTATCCCTGAGTGGCATTACATGAGCAATAAACCCCAACCACCCATTGGATATAAACCTTCACCGGCTCAATCCAATTGGAGCACTGTTATTACCCACTAAACCACCAGGAGCCAAAATTTGGTTATATGGTTACCACCCAGCGTAGTAAATGGTTTCCTGGTGTACAGGAAACCATTTGGCTTGTCACTCAGTGTAGAGTCACCCACAGGCAGAAGGAAGAGGAAAGAATGAAGGAAAGAAAGACACAGGAAGGAGTGTAAAGTCACCTGCAGGCAGAAGAAAGAGGAAAGAATGAAGGAAAGAAAGACAGAAGAGGATGGATGGAAAGAAGGATGGAGGAGAGGAAAGGGCAGACACCCGAGAGCAGCACTACATCAAGTGAGTGGATGGTGAGTGCCCCCACCTACCACAAATTACATTGCTGATTACTGGCTGGAGGTGTTGATAAAGTTGGAATACTAAAAAGATATCATTCCTCTACAAGCACATTAAAAAGCCCGAGTTTTCTTTTACATATTTTAATTAATCATCATCAATTCTCACTCTTGTGTTTCCATCATCACCATTTTTTCAATTATTATCCTTCTCACTTTCTTGGATCCATTTCTAGGTTGCTTGCTATTGTTTGGATATGCTTTACAGTAAGGCAGCCAACATGCTGGGCTGTAATACTGCCTGACTCAGAACTGTTTGCTTTCATCTTTACAGCATTTAGTTTTTATTATCCCAATCATCATTCTCACTGAGCTGTTTGTTTCCATCCTTAGGTTGCTGACTACTGGCTGGATGTGTTGTACAGCAAGGCAGCCAACATGCCTGACACAGAGCTGTTTGACCTCATCTCTGAAAACCGTTCAATGAGCAAGAAGCTGGAGGAGTACGGTGACCAGAAGAGCACCTCCATATCCACCGCCAAGCGACTGGCAGAGTTCTTAGGGGACCAGATGGTCAAGGATGCTGGCCTTAGTTGTAGATTTATCATTTCGAAGAAACCAGAGGGTGCACCAGTTACCGAGAGGTGAGGGGATATGGAAAGGGTTTGTTGTATCATAATCATCATTGTTGTCATCACCATTCCTGGCACCATTATCATTGTCGTTGTCATTGTTTTTTTCATCACCTTTGTGATCGTCATTAGCATTGTTATCCTCATAATCAGTCATCAGTATCATCATCATCCTGGTAACCGCTCAGCTAAGGATTCCATTGACAGAACCTCCTCCATGCCTCTTCCAGCATGACCTTCACTCTCACTATCGACCAAAGACTGTTTTGGCACTCCAGATATGTGCATTCTATAAAAATATTGATACTACTTTGATGTATTTCTGTTTATCCATTTAGCCTTTCACGTAGATGATGATGATGATGGTGATGATGGATGCTACTCACATATCGCACTACTTGTTATGAGTTTGAGCTTCAGTTTCCCACCTTACTATTGCAGGTACCGTAGCCCTTATAGTTAACCCTGTTTCTCACTGTTCTAAAGTCTGTTGGTAGAATGTCCCAGCTGAAGTGATGGCTTTGCATAGCTTTGATTGACAGGAGGTTGTTTGTTGTGTTTCTGTTGTGTGTTATACCACCAAAGGGAGTAGTCTGACCATCTGCTTGTGAATCTACTGGGCTGTGATTGTGTAGTCTTAAATGATTTTTTTTTTTTTTTTTTTTAGATAAATAATAGTAGGTGGGATAGAAGTTGTAGATGACGATTAGTGATCGTTGGTGATGACAATGATGATATTGGTTATTATAATTATTATTAATATTTTTATTATTATAATTATTATTATTTTGTGGTAAGTGGGGGCACTCACCATCCACTCACTTGATGTAGGCTGCTCTTGAGTGTCTGCCCTTTCCTCTCCTCCATCCTTCTTTCCTTCCATCCTCTTCTGTCTTTCTTTCAGTCTTTCCTCATCCTTCTACCTACGGGTGACTTTACACTCCCTCTTCTGTCTTTTGTTCCTTGATTCTTTCCTCTTCCTTTTGCCTGTGGGTGACTCTACACTGAGTGACAAGCCAAATGGTTTCCTGTACACCAGGAAACCATTTACTACACTGGATGATAACCATATAACCAAATTTTGGCGCCTGGTGGATTACCGTAGTGGGTAGTTTTTGTGCTCCAGTCGGATTGAGCCTGTGAAGGTTTATATCCAAGGGATGGTTGGGGTTTATTGCTCACATAATGCCACTCAGGGATGAGTGAGGCTGGTCATTCTCATCTTAAATATTAGGACCAACTGCCTAGCCCCGGGCTTCTACACTCCTCATGGGGCAGCGTAGGATTGGATGATGGATGGATGATTATTATTATTATTATTATTATTATCATCAATCAATCAATCAATCAATCAGTCATTTCCTGTGGCACCCTCGGGGATGCATAGGGCCTCGATGAACTCACACCACCACATCCTATCTTGTGCTAACTTCTCAAGATCTCCCCAACACTCATCTCCAGCTTCCCGTCTCATTGTCCTCATCCACGTCTCTTTTGGCCTTCCTCTACCTCTCCTGCCAAGTGCCACCCACCCTGGTGTACCTCGTACTATTCCCTGTCTCCTATACACATGTCCTAGCCACTTCCATCATGAGAATCTAACATATTCATCGATCGGCTGCACTCCCGTTATTTCTCTAATTCTACTATTTGGTATCCTTTCCCACCACTTAACTCCTAATATTCTTCTAAGTGCTTTATTTTCAAACACCAAGAATTTATTTTCCATAGTCACTGTGCTGTACCAAGACTCGTGTCCATAAATTAAGATACTCCTAACCATTACCTTATAAAGTTTGATTTTTGTATGCACAGAAAAATTGTTATTATTCCAAATATTTTTAAGCATTCCCATTGCCTGATTAGCCTTCTTTAACCTTTCCTCGAATTCAAAGTTCAAAGAACCATCCTTGGCTAAATAAGTACCTAAATATTTAAACGTATCAACTTGCTTTACAACCAAACCTCCAATTACACATTCCTGCGCATTTTCCATATTCATATTGATTATTTCAGTTTTTCCACAATTAATAACCAAACCCACCTTGCAACCTTCACTCACCAAACAGTCCAACACTCTCTGCATCTCTTCTGGCCCATCACAGATCAAAACTATATCATCTGCATAATCTAAATCCAAAAGTTTCCTGTTCTCTCCCCAAAGTACACCTGCACCGGTTTCTGTTCCAACGCGTTTCATAATGTAATCAATGACCAATATAAATAGTAAAGGCGATAGAACACCACCTTGAATTACTCCGGACTTGACTTCAAACGAATCACTCAGACAACCATCAACCATCACTTTACAAAATGTGTCCTCATGCATGTTCATAATGACCCTCACAAACTCCTCTGGTATTCCATAATGTCTCATGATCTTCCCCATAGTCTCTCTCGAAACACTATCAAAAGCCTTTTCAAAATCAACAAAACAAAGACTTAACGGTACTCTCATTTCATTAACTAGCTGCATCATATGCCTGACTATAAAGATCTGATCATTGCAACCACGTCCCTTTCTAAAACCAGCCTGTTCATCCCTCAGAATACCCTCAACCACCGGTTCCAACCTATTTAACAACATTCTACTGAAAACTTTCAAAGCTATCGGTGACAAAGAGATTCTCCTCCAATTACCACATTCACTCAGGTCTCCCTTCTTCGGAACTTTAACAATTACACCATTCTTCCAAACTGATGGTAGTAACCCCGTCACCCATATCTTATTGAATAGCTTGGTCAAGATCATTATTATTCTATCCCCCTCCACTTTAAACATTTCCGGAAATAAACCATCCTCCCCTGGTACCTTATTATTCTTTAACTGTTTTACCGCTTTCTTCACTTCTGCAAGCCTCAACTCTCCTGTTTCATTATTATTATTATTATTATTATATATTTTTCCAGGGCCATTCCACTGGATATATTCCATGCTGAAGCTTCAGTAAAGCACCACTACCTACGACGGTGGCTGAAGGACCCATCACTCACTAACTTTGACATCCGCAATGTACTTGACTGGGAGTACTATATTGAAAGACTGGGTGGCACTGTTATGAAAATTGTTACCATTCCTGCTGCCCTACAGGTAAACTCATACACTGATTACCTGATTGATCTGAATGCCCAAATTACTGATTAGATGTAATGAGTGATCCACTTGTATTCATCATCATCATCATCATAATCATCATCATCATCATCATCACCCTTATCACCACCCTCATCACCATCGTCATCGTTGTCATCGCTGTTGTGACCCAGAACTCCCTTCATCCCAAAGGATGGGGTGAGGTAAGGTAGAGTCCAGAGAGCCTGAAAAAATGTGATAGAAGGAGACAGTATCCAAAAGTCTACCCAGTTGAATGGGTCAAATTCTCTTTCACTAGCCTTTCAATCACCCAGAATTCTGACTCCATCACACAGGCATAAGCATCCACACTTACATTCTTCATACCATCTATCTGCTAGATTCAGTCTGATAACTGTCACTTCATCAGAATAGAACAGGAGTGCCAAACTCTTGCCATGCATTCATCTGTACAAGATTTTCCAACCAGCACAATCCACTGTCAGTTCCATTCTCCATACCTTACAGTCTCACACACTCATTTGCTATATATGTCCACCTTCTTAGCCTACCACACCTCTTCCCAATTTTAAATTTGCTTAGATATACCCTTTTCACCACTCTGTTGACACCGTTTCTCTCAACATGACCTTATTATCTAAGCACACACTCCTCATTTCTGGTGTCCACAGACTTATACACACATATCCTCAACAACACCATTTCCACTGCTCTTACCCTTGACTTTCCATTTTCATGTCATACAGTAGTTACATCCTCATGCTTATGTATGCACTACATTGATTCTCCTTTATTAATTCCAGAGGCTTGAATGATGTATGAATATGTTGTAAATGGTTCTACCAAATTACCAGATACACTTTCTCTTTCCTTGTTTTTGGGTCCTATCTCACCTCATCTTTAGGGTGGGATATTGGATTATGATGATGGTTTTGATCAGCCTCTACTGAAAGGCTATGAAAATTGTCACCATTGTTGCTGCTTTGCAGGTAAATGTGATGTGCCAGCGGAAGACCGTGCGAGCAGAGTGAAAGAAGAGTTCTAGGCAAATGTGGAAGCGTGCATGGAAAAGTTTGAGAGAAATGAGAGAGTGTAAAAAGCAGGGAATGTGAAGATGGATGGAGTAGTTGGTGAGTGCAGAAGTGGATGAGAATGGCAGTGCTCTAGTGGACATTTATGTAGGGAGGGTGTTGGTGATAGCCAATACCCTCTTTAGGCACAAAATGATCCACAGGTATACATTGCGAGTGGTAAGGGTGGATGATGAATTCAGTGAACAGAAGGCAATGATTGATTATGTATGTGTGGATGAGAGAATAAGAAGGTACTGTATATAATGGATATAAGAGCACACAGAGGTTGTGGGAGAAGGACTTTCTGACCACCACTTGGTGTTGGTGAAAGTCAAGGTACAAATGCGATGGATGAATAGAAGGAGAGAAGGACAGGAGTAAGTAGTCCATACAAGGAGGGTAGAGAGGTTGCAGGATGATGGAAAAAAGTCAGAATATAAGAGAGAAGTGGAAGAGCATTTGGATAAATATGATTTGAACGGATGGGGGAGGTGGAAGTTGGGTGCATGATGTTCACGGAATAAATTAGTGCAGCATGTGAGGTGGTGTGTGGGGTGAACTGAAGACAGAAGAGGGTGCAAGGAACAGACAGCATGGTGGAATGAAGAGGTGAAACAAACTGTGGTGCAAAAGAGGAAAGCATATAGTGAGTGGATGGGAAGCAGAGGCATGGAGGAAACTGAGACACAGAAGAAAGAGTTATATGCAGAGAGGAAGAGAAAGGTGAAAAGATTAGTATGAGAGAGTAAGAAGAAAGTGGATGAGGAATTTTGAAGGAATTTTGAGTATAAAGTGGAGGGAATGTAAGAAAATGTTGAAGAAGGAGGTAAGAAGAGTTAGACAGGGTGATAAAGTTGTTAGTAGGTGAGCTTTTGTTTAACCACCGTGTCCCCTTTTCTTGATAAGGGCTAAGGTGCTGCCCCTGGGTAGAGGACTTAGGTTTTTGAAACTTGTGGCAGTTTATGATCGGATGCCCTTCTTGATGGTTAGCAATGACCCTTTGGTGGACTCAAACCTCCATGAAAGATGAAAATGGTAGATTGATGGTGGAGAAGGGAGAAAACTTGAGCAGATGGAGAGAACACTTTAAGTTGTTAAACATAGAGACTGAAAGTAATGCGAGCATGAGTGGTTGGGGAATGGCTGGGAGACAAAGGGAGATGAGAAAGGAGGAGGAAATCAGTAGGATGGAAGTAGTGGAAGCAGTGAAGAAAGCCAAAATGGGGAAAGCCCCAGGAATTGATGGAGTGTGGGGTGAAATGCTGAAGCATGAGAGAGAGATAGTAGCAGAATGGATATGGAAGATGTGCAGAGTGGCCTGGGAATAAGATAGAGTCCCCGAGGATTGAAAGTCAGGCATAATTATTCCCCCTGAACATAGGAAAATGGGAATAATTATACCTGAAGTTGTGGTAATCATAGGGGCATTTGTCTTTTTACTGTAATAGGAAAAGTAAGTGGGAGGATACTTATTGACAGAGTTAGAGAAATAACAGAGGAACTAGTTGGAGAAGAACAGGGAGATTTTAGGAAGGAAAGAGGTTGTGTAGATCAGATAGTCATCATTAGGTCTTTGGTGGAAAAGTTTCTAGAGAAGGGAAAGAAGTTGTATATTGCCCTCATGGATTTGGAGAAAGCATGTGACAGAGTGGATAGACAAGGAATGTGGAAAATATTAATCATCATCATCATCCAGACCTCCTTTCCTACCCTAGGACAGGGTGAAGAGTAGCAACATCCAGACAGCCCAAATTTGCCCAGTCCAATAGACCATGCTTTCATTCACTCACTATTTAAGCCCCCGGAATCCTGGCTCAGTCTGATATGCTGAAAACATTCACCACGTATTGTAGCTTCACATAAAAGTGTCCGATATATATGGAGTAAATGGGAAGCCATTGAATGCTGTGAAGAGAACATATGAGGGTGCTGAGGCTGCAGTGCGTGTGAGTGGTGAACCGAGTGAACTTTTCTGTCTGAATGTCAGATTGAAACAGGGGTGTGTCATATCTGCATGGTTGTTCAATCTGTATATGGATGGGGTTATAAAAGTGATACGAGGTAGGGCAGTGGATGTTGGAGAGGCCCTAATGAGAAAAGGCAGTGTTTGGAAACATCCTGTTCTGTTGTTTGCAGATGATGCTGTATTGTTAAGTGAAGACGAAGGAGAGCTGCAAGGCTTGGTGAATGAATTTGTGGGAGTGTGTAAGAAATGGAATCTAAAGGTCAATGTAGGGAAAAGTAAAGTTATTGTTTAGAGAGTAATGAAGTCACTGAATGCACAGTGATTTTTGGATGATGAGGGGATGGAAAATATGAGTTCATTTAAGTACTTGGGTAGTGTGATGAGTAAGGATGGAAGTTTGGAGAATGAAGTGTTTGAAAGGGTACAGCAGATGTGAAAGGTTGCTGGTTCTTTGAAAGCAGTGATAAGATATTGGGAAGTGAGCATGGAATAAAAAAGTTGCTGCATGACAGTATTGTGATACCAACTTTGACGTATGGAAGCGAACCTTGGACCTTGTTGGAAGAAAACAAGTCAAGAGTGAGAGCAGTGGAAATGAGTTATTTTAGAGGAGCATGTAGAGTTACATGGAAAGACAGACCTATAAATGAGGAAGTGAAGGAGCATTGTGGTGTGGATGTGACTGTGATAAAGCAGTAGGAGAAATACACTGAGGTGTTTTGGCCATATGGAGAGGATGGAGAGCAAAAGACTAACAAGGAGTGTGTGTGAGTGAGGTGGAGGGGGGAAGAGGAAGGAGGAGGCCAAGGATGAGGTGGAGGGATGGAGTAGAGAGGTATATGAGAGAGGGGGATGTGAGCTGGGGGGAAGGCGGCAAAATGGCGGAGGACAGGGCAACATGGAGGCGATTTGTTTGTGGCCACCCTTTACGGGATTAAGGTGTCTGGCAATAGTTAGGTAGATAGACCTTTTTTTTAAGTTTGATGGCATCTTTTTTGTTTTATTCTTTTTAACCCAGGCAGTGATATTTAACTTGTGAGATGATGTTGTTTAACTTTTAGAATTTATTATTGATGATTATAGTAGACTGCTTGAATTTTGTTGGCCAGTCAGAGTATAGATCAGTCCATAATATTACCTGCCTGACAGCTGACTGCCTGATAGACACAACCAATAGGATATACAGGGTGAGAGGGAAAACACAGTAAAGAGTTTTCTCCCATTATTTATGTAACATTTGGAGCACACACAAACCATCAACCTTGTCTCAGTGTCCTATCTCACCCTGTCTTTCCAGATGGGAATAAGGATTTGAATGATGAAAATGATGATAGACCTTGTATCTTCATTTTCCCAGTGCTGTGAATTGTTCTGTTGGATGAATTGTACCTACAAATTAAAATTGTTTATTAGACAGGGATCATACCTTAATTTTTTTACTGCTTCGGTTTACCAATCTGTTGCATGAAGAAAATCATTTGGTGTAAGTCATAATGTTTTCCAGATGTAACTTTTGTATAGAGAGGGTTACTTGAGTTATTAAACCTTTGATTACTAGGAGTTTCCTCACTTATACAAAGTCTAGTATTAGCATCAGTAACATACCCAAATGCACCAAGTGCAGTGAAGGTGATAATATGGTCTAAGATGGTAAACTTTACTGCATCATTCAATTGTATAAATGTTGGGAGTTGGTAGCCTAGCCCCATCTCCCAATGCTCCTGTTTATGTGGGCAAAATTGGATTGATGATGACAATTTTGCCCCTGGATGTGTCCAAGCTACCATTATTTTTGTGACTCATCCAGACTCACTCCACAGGAACATTCTCGAGCACAACAATTCATTCAAACAGTGTCACTTTCCAAACATATTCCTACTTGTGAATAAACCCATTTAGTGTTTTAATTTAGATAATGCCAGCTTATATTGTATTCATCTGGTAGTAAGTCACAAGTGCCTGAGAATAATAAAAACTTGATGTATCTTATTGCATCTAATAACAGATAATTGAATTCAGGTTATAGTGAGTCACAGGAGCCCAAGTGTTCATATTTGCCATTTTCCAGGGTGTGGCAAACCCAGTACCACGTGTTGCCCATCCGGACTGGCTGCACAAGAAGGTCCTGGAGCGCAATGACACTTTCAAACAACGACGCATCACTGATATGTTCTCCGTTGTTGATAAACCTGCTAGGCCCAGGAAAACTGTAGTACAGGCAAATGATAGTGTAAGAAAATTTACATTTTATTTTTGCTATTACTATTACTGTTGTTATGATGATGGCAATGATGATTATTATTACTGTGTTATTACTATTATTATTATTATTATTATTATTATTATTATTACAATTGTGATAGGTGGTCGTGCTTAACATCCAAACACTTGATGTGGTGATGCTTTGGATGTCTGCCCTTTTCTCTCTTCCTTCCTTCCTCTTCTGTCTTTCTTTCCTTCATTCTTTGCTCTTCCTTCTGCCTGTGGGTGACTTTACACAGAGCGACAAGCCAAATGGTTTCCTGTACACCAGGAAACTATTTACTTGTACTGTGCTGGGTGGTAACCATATAACCAAATTACAGTAAAACCTCGATATAACGTACTTCAGTAGAGCGGAATTCGCTTTTATCGAAACCAGGGAGCTACCGGACTAAATCCCTATATATTGGAAAATGTCCTTTAAAGCCAGAAGTAGTCCGGACTGCCTCACCACATCAGCTATGTTCACCACAATAAGGTAATTAACAGACATGTTTATCAGTGTACAGGACAGTATTATTATACCATTTGATGAATGCAGTGAAGGTATAACACAGTCTAGTACTGCACTGGTAGTGAAAACAGTTTAAAAACCATTGGTGCAATCCGGACTAATGTCTGGTATATCGGAGAAAGTCCGGATTAGCAGGGGAAAGTCTGGATGTTGCTTTTATCGTCATTTTGCTTTTTCCAGAATGGCTTGGGCCCCAATTAGTCCGTTATAATGAGGTCATATTGTATGGTGCCTGGTGGATTAGTGAGTAATTAAGGTGCTCCAATCGGATTGAGCTGGTGCAGGTTTATATCCAAGGGATGGTTGGGATTTATTGCTCACATAATGCCACATAATGTACGTTTAAGTACTTGGGTAGTGTGATGAGTAAGGATGGAGGTTTGGAGGGTGAAGTGCTTGAAAGGGTACAGCAGGGAAGAAACGTTGCTGGTTCTTTGAAAGCAGTGATAAGAAACAGGGAAGTGAGCATGGAAGTGAAAAAGTTACAACATGACAGTATTGTGATACCAACTCTTAACGTATGGAAATGAAGCTTGGATGTTGTTGGAAGGACACAAGTCATGAGTGAGAGCAGTGGAAATGAGTTATTTAAGAGCAGCCTGTGGAGTC
Organism: Coenobita brevimanus; assembly: GCF_032717465.1. Taxonomy (NCBI): domain Eukaryota; kingdom Metazoa; phylum Arthropoda; class Malacostraca; order Decapoda; family Coenobitidae; genus Coenobita; species Coenobita brevimanus. The sequence goes on from NC_137017.1 coordinate 25,429,469, forward strand.
ACATGGAGAGACAGGCTGACGAATGAGGATATAAAGGAGCTTTGTAGTGTGGATGTGGATGTGATAGGAAACGTTATGAGGAACACACTGAGGTGATTTGGCCATGTGGAGAGGATAGAGGGTGAAAGACTGATGAAGTGAGTGTATATGAGTGAGGTGGAGGGGGGGAAGAGGGAGGGGGAGGCCGAGGATGAGATGGAGGGATGGGGTGGAGAGGTATATGAGAGAGGGGGGTGTGAGTTGGGAGCAGGGCAGTGAAATGGCGGGGGACAGGGCGACTTGGAGGCAATTTGTTTGTGGCCACTCAGGGATGAGTGAAGCTGGTCACTCTCATCTTAAATATCAGGACCAACTTGCCTAGCCCCGGCCTCCTACGCTTCTCATGGGGGAATGTAGGATTGGATGATGTGTGGATGGATTATTATTATTATATGAGCCAATGTGGATGTGGATGTGATAGGAAACATTAGGAGAAACACACTGAGGTGGTTTGGCCATGTGGCAAGGATGGATAGTGAGAGACTGGTGAGGAGAGTGTATGTGAGTGAGGTAGAGGGGGGAAGAGGGGGGGGGGAGGCCAAGGATGAAATGGAGGGATGGGGTGGATAAGTATATGAGAAAATGAGTGTGTGAGCTGGGAGCAGGGCATTGAAATGGCCGGGGACACAGTGACATGGAGGCGATTTGTTTGTGGCCACCCCTTACGAGATTAATGCGTCAGGCAATAGATAGATAGATAGGTTATTATTATTACTAATATTATTATTATTACTGTATTATTATTATTGTTGCTGTATTGTTCTTGCCCCGTCTTTATATAAGAAAAATAGTCATAGTGAAGATGATGATGATGATGGTGTTGGTGGTGTTTTCAGTCTGAAGAAACTGTGCCTGCTTCCCAAGACACCCAAGATATTGAGGATGTTGTGAGTCCTCAGAGAAAGAACATGAGAGGCTTAGGTGTAACAGCCACGTGCAACAAGCGCAAGAGACACCACAACACCGACCAGGTTGATGATTTAACCAAGAGCTGGAGGGAGGTGTTGGGGAACCCTCCTAGTAAGGGAAATTCAAAGGTAAGGTCATATAAGTATCCCAATTACCTTTACTAAGCTTGTGAGGAGCATATGTAAAGCCATGAGTGAAAATTCACTGACACATCTCTGATGAAAGTGGTTATATGAGCTGTTTTTTTACTAGGATTCTAGGGACTTGAATAACTCTGTGGCCCATTTCATTTGACATGCTGTTGATAGTTCTCCCAATTCTGTACTTTTCTTTCCTTGTTCCTATATCCTGCACCACCTGTTTATCAGACCGGAAAAAGGGTGCTGCTCTCGGGTGTCTGCCCTTTCCTCTCCTCCATCCTTCTTTCCTTTCATCCTTTTCTGTCTTTCTTTCCTGCATTCTTTCCTTGTCCTTCTGCTTACGGGTGACTTTACAATCCCTCTTTTGTCTTTCTTTCCTTCATTCTTTCCCCTAACTTCTGCCTGTTTGTGACTGTACACTGAGTGACATGCCAAATGGTTTCCTGTACACCAGGAAACCATTTACTATCCTGGGCAGTAACCATATAACCAGATTTTGGTGCCTGGTGGTTTAGCGGGTAATTATGGCACTCCAGTCGGATTGAACTGGTGAAGGTTTATATCAAGGAGTGGTTGGGGTTTATTGCTCACATAATGTCACTCAGGGACGAGTGAGGCTGGTCACTCTCATCTTTCATGTCAGGACCAACTTGCCTAGCCCCGGGCTCCTACGCTCCTCATGGGGCAACGTAGGATGTATGGATGGAAAAGGGTCAAGGTGATGTTGATGCAGGTGACTGGGACCAACATCATTGTTTAATTCTCGTGAGTACCAGGTGATTACATTTTACATAACAGAGGACCTTCATTGTGGCTGGAGGGAAGAGCTGAGGAACCCTCCTAGTAACAGTAAGATTTGCCCCTTCAGGTACTAGAGAGGAAAGCTTTCATGTGATAGCACTGCTGTAACAAAATAGCTCTGCTCCCTGCTTACATGAGCATCTCTCAACCTACTCCATCTCTCCCAAAAAGGAGGTGATGGACTAGACAACAGCAGCATCAACTTGCTATCTGTAGAAATTATATTTCAGATGAACATGGGGCTATTATACTCCTACTGCTGGCCCCTTTTATGCAATGATGTTTTTTTTATACTCTCCCATCTGTTTAGTGATGTTTTTTAATTTGTTCTTGTTACCACCAGACAATTTTATTCAGTGTAGAGGAGACTTTTTGAGCTGTTGAGGTAGTTGCTGCTTCTACCATACAAACATTGTATTGGCTGAAATGATCTGGAACATCAGCAGGGACTATCATCCTTTTTATGCAAGTTATATAACCTACCATGCTCTTAAGTCCAGTTCTTCTAAGAATGTCTGGGTTAACATGAAACTTAGAAAGCACACCAATGGTAGCTGCATATTAAGATTCTCCCTGAACTTCCCAATTTCTAAACTAAGTTTGCCGATTAACTCACAGAAAAAACAAAAGTTAAGTTCTTCCACCCTTACTATAACCAGAGTGTTTTTAGTGGCTGGAACTGGGCTACTTGTGTGACAATAAATACAGTATTATGGTTGCATGAAATAAGATGAGCCGTAGATTTTAGGTAGGAGTGAGTTTTATAGGCTATTAGTCAAATCAACCCTTTTGTCTGACTCTGCTTGGCAATCAGCTAAACTGAAAAGGGTTAGAGTCTTTCTGGATCTGAAATAACATGCTATAGGTCGTGTACATGTTTCTGCTGACACATGAAACAGCTGTGCTGATGAGCTGCATGCTGGAGAGGGATATCTTCTTGCAGTGGCACTAATATGACAAGAGTGGCTTCCTTGCTCAGTTATAAAAATTTCCCACACTAATTCCTCCCAGTTCCCTGAAAGGAAGATTGTGGATTGCTGGAGAGGGGCACCTGCAGTCTGCAATCCACAGGGTTCTATTTTCAGATGAATCTGAGCCTAAAACAAGTATTACAGTACTAAAGATGAGCTGATAGCATGGAGGAGGGTATAGTGGATATCTATGAAGGTTGTGGTCAAGTGTTTAAAGAGGTGGCCTTTTATCTAAAAGAGGAAGATTTCCATCTCAAACTGTGGCAGAGAACAGTATGCTTATTGAATTGTTAAAAAATGGACATGACTGACATTCCACAAAATCCACTGATGTCATAAAAGCACCCCAGCTAATGCCATTTATATACAGTGGTCTATAATGAGAGAACTCTTGCATGTATTCAGTATTGATGATGAGTATTAGTGCAAAAGTGATGTCATAGGAAGATTAGGAGATGTGCTGTCAAATCTGTGTTCAGAGTCTTACTCGTAAAAAAGTTCATCTGAACACACTTAGCATTACAGGCCAGATTGGAAATAATATTTCCGCTTAAATTTCAGGAGGAATTGGAGGAATGGATCAGGTTCCAAAAGAAGAAATGGGAGTTCCAACGACGACAGCGTGAGCAGCAAGCCAAGCGGATGAAAATGGGAGATCGCACCACAGCCACTGTTGTTGACAAAAGGCGGTCAGTTAGGTCTGCAACAGGCACATTGGGAGGATTCCTTCGTAGAGCTCACCGCACCCTTCTTGATGTTCCTTGGCAGATAATTCAGGTGAGAATGAGTGATATTGAAGAAAACTGTGTGGGTATCCAGCTGTGTGATTCCTATGTTTACATCTGTCTTGGAGCTGGAGAGGGATGCCTATCTGCGGTGGCACTGATATAGCCAGATTGCAGCACTGCCCAGTTATACAAATGTGAGCTGCAGGACAAGGGCAACTTCAGTCTGCAGTGCACTGAATTCACATGTCACATAATTTTGGGGGTACTACTACTACTACTACTACTACTACTACCACTACTACCACTACCACTACCGCTGCCGCTATACAGTAAACTCTCAGCTTTCCATTGTAATTCAGCCAAACCCTATGCCAAATAAAGTGAAATGCCAGATATTGCATGGCATACCCCATCTTCTCAACATTGGCATCATGTTGGATATTGTACAGTATCACTGTCCCTCTCTACCCTCTATCCTAAAAACTTTCCCATGAGTAAAAGTTGAAAACTAAGTATAAAATACAGTAATGATGCAATACAGTAATACAGTACATAGTGTACTACACTATTACTGTATGTACTCACCAAGTGTTGACATCAGTGGAGGGTGGAATTGTATACCATGCAGTACAGCACTGTACAGTGCACTTAATTTTATGTGCTCTAGTGGTGAATCCACTCATAGAGTACAATATTTTCTGGATCACAGTAGAGCACTAGGACATGAACACTAACAGGCCATAGGCTTTGCAACAGCAATGAACATAAGATGCCAGAGAGTTAGTCACAGCACTAGGGTTTTGCGGCCACATGGTCTGAAGGGCAGAGTGCACAGACGTGTCTTACTACACGACATCCATGGGTGAGAATGAGAGCATGGCGGTATTCTTGGTAAGCTGGGTGAGCTGCTTCTGCAATGAATTCTAATTGGCTGGCGTGTAGTGGTCATTCTCGTTGGTCAGCGTGTTTCGGGGTTTTTCCTGGTGCCAGTTGGCTACTCCTTACCAGCTGGTTGATATGCTTCAATGCCGGATGTTTTTGAGAACCACTGGTTATGTCCTGTTTTGGCGCCGGATGTTGCATAATTTCGCCAGATGTTGCTTTCATAGAGCCAGGCCAACGGTGCTGGATAGTGCAAAGACAGATAATTGAGAGCTTACTGTGCAGGACACTGTACTTTTAAATCCACTTACCTGATGTAGTGCTGCCAACTTCTTTTTTTGGTGATTCTAGACTGAATGACAAACCTTCCTGTAACTCAAAAAACCATTTACAGTGTTACGTGGTAACCAAATAAGAAAATAATGGGGTGATTTTGAGACTGCTATGGTGTCCCTGTTTACTGGATGGAAATAGTAAATGCAGCGTCTATCGAGGAACCCAACCTCCACCTTTCCCTGCACCTCACCACAGCAAGGCACTGTCCACTGCAGGGGAACATTAGTTCGTTGTACGGGACATCCTTTCTGGGGCAGTTCTTTGCATGCCAGTAATGGACCTTCGTGGCCAGACGAACCGCAGTTGCTCAGCTACTACTACATCTACCACTGCTGCTGTTGCTGCCACCACCGCTGCCGTTGGTACTAATACTAATCCCTTTATAGCTGGCAGAAACCAACACATCAGAATTCTACAAGCTCTGGGGTCTAGTTGGGAGCAGACAGTCTGAAAAGTTCTTAATGTCAACCAGTGGATGTCTTGCTGCTGTCATGTGATTATTTCATCTTCGGAAAGACCTCCTATAGTGTGGATTAATGAAAGCTACATCTCCCTTCCTATGTCTTTCCCAAGTTATTTAAGAGTACTAGAGCAAGCAAGAATGAAATTAAGTGATGTTCTCATGATCTCAGGTTTAATTTTCTTCAAACCTGTTTACAGCTTGCAGAAACCAACACTCCTGGGCTCTACAAACTGTGGGCTCTAGTTGGCAGTGACCTTCATCTGATAAAGTTGATAGTGCCGAGGATATTCTACGTTAACCAGCGAACCCCAAAAGATGAGAGTGAGGATAATGATGGTGTGTGGCGCAAGGCAAACAAGACCCTGCCTCGCTCCCAGCCGGTCTATCACTTGTATGAGTATAGCGTCCCAGAGGAGGTGTTTCGAGAGCATTCCAACGAGCTAATGGCAGACCTCTCAACCCCAGATATTGAGGGCATCTATGAAACACAGGTTAGGAAATGTTTTCTAATTTGGTTTCTGTAAAGTATAGCAAGTCTTAATTAGATGTTTCCTTGTTTGATGTTCTTTTTATTATTAGATCCAAGGGAATGTAAGGAAGATTTCTTATTAATGGTATCTGCTACAGTAAGTCATCGTTCTCTCTTACCATTTTAAATGTTACTTTTGTTATCAAGTTTATTGTATAAATACAATACAGAAAGCTTGCCTGTTGGTTACATACTGCCTGTAATGTTGATGTGCCAGTGAACGTTCCAAGTTGATGGCCAACCTCTGAACATCAGGCTAGGAGTGATTGTATGTAACATACAGTAGAGCATAAAACTGATGTCTTGCTTCCTCTTAAGGAATCCCCATATTGAAGTTGGACATTGTACAGCTGATGTTTTCTGTTAACTGAAAGTTAACCCAAGTGCAAAACCAGCAAAATACTTCCCAACTGCTACTTGATGGTGTTAGGGAAATAGAATTTTTGTAATGTGTAATAAGATATTAACAGTGTGCATATCTCAGCTTGGATTTGACTCAGTTTACATGTGGCTGAGTTTCCTACCTGAGAGTGATCATTATGTGGCAGGTTACCATTCTTCTGACTATACCTGTACTTTTGTGGAAATAAAGTGGCTACCATCCAAACTTGGTGGTAGCCATCTACTCCTTAAACTCAGGTTTAAGGTGCGGTATCTTTCTATTGGTTTTTTAACTCTCATCATTCAAGTAATATAATTTTCAGATAGCAAGAATAAAGGGAAAAATACCTCCTCATTTTGAGAAGATTAAATCTTTCTGTTATTTTTTCAGGTACCGTTAGAATTCCGTGCAGTGTGTCAGCTTGGGTGTGTATGTGTGGTTGACCGCAGCACCACACATGCAGAGACTGACACATTTGAGTTGAATCAGCTTAAGTTCAAGACAGTGGCACAGTTCCGTTACCTTGAAGAGGGCAGTCTGCACCATGCTTTTCTCTACCATCATCGCAGTGGAACAAAGGCAATCTTTGGCTTGTTCTTCCAGCAGGGCACGCGGTCATACATATTCGTGTTGGACACAGTGCGAAGTAACCAGATGCCCAACCTGGGTAACATGTACAATGCTGAGAGGAATGCAGCCATAGCAAAGGGATCAGAGGAGGCTGTTCTCCCTGAGGCCAACTATACTTTTGAGATCAAGTTTGAGACAGAGATTAGGCAAGTATACCGGCAGATCCAAAAGGTTTTGCAAGGTTATAGGGATGAGAAACGTGGCCCTACTTTCCTGGCAATTCAGTCTTTACTTGACCTTCCCACCTTGACGACCCTCATGCCAGGCTTAGGGGAGTTTCCTCAGGTGCCTATACATGTCAGAGATAGTGACTCCTTGTACAATGTGCTGGACTGGCAGCGTGTAGGGGCCAGGACTATGGTACGTCACTTCCTGGGACTCCAACAACTGCTGAACACTGCTCTGGAACAAAGTAGGTATTTCCATGTACCAGTGGGGAATCTACCACGTGACACAACAGCATTCGGAGCTGACCTATTTTACGCCCGGCACCTTGGGAAGCACAACACTCTGGTGTGGTGCTCGCCTGGCCCTCGACCTGACCTGGGTGGCCACGAGCATGACGACAACCGCCTGGTGGCCGAGCTGGAGGAGACAGCAGCTGCAGCCCAGATCAGTAACCCCGGCTGCTACACCTCAGTGTGTGTGGAACTGGATCTGGATGCACTTGCTGTTACTACACTACTGCAGGTCATTGTACACCTAACATTTTCCTCCTGTAATATCTGGTCCTCTGAAGTTATCTGAGAGGTTAAGACTTGAGTTGTGGAAAGGGGAATTAGACTAGTGATGAATGGTGAAGGGTGTTATAACTGTAATCTGATGTATAGCATGCAGAAGTGTTGCTTGCTAAAAGTGAACAAGATCTTTGCAAGCTGGTTCAGAGTACTGTGAATGTTTTGGTGGTATAATGTGCTGGTAAATGTAGATAAAAGTTAACGATAGTGGTTGATAGAGAAGATAGGTAACTGTGTGATTTCCCGATAGATGTATTAGTGAGTGAATTTAAGCATTCTGGTGCTGTAACAGAAAAAGAGAGAAACATGTATCATTATAGAAGTAGATAGTATAGTGACTGAAAGGAAAAAGATTACTGGTGGTACAAAATTCTTCGTATGAAACAGAAGACTAAGCATAGAAACTTCCAGAGGAATGCATGAGAGTGAATTAGCATCCACATTAACATATGCATGTGCAGTTTTGGTATGGCATGAGTGTAGAACTGGGATTGATTAGGAATATGTGCGCATTGCATAGTGTGATGAGCACAGTGATTTGTCAAAGACGTAGAGTAAGGAAGTTCTTTAATATTAGAGTAGAAGCAAGCATGGTTTGTTCATATGGAGAGACTGAATATGAGGAAAGTGGTGAAATGTATGTATGTGTGTAAGTTTGAAGGTGAGACAAAAGATGTTTAACCAAGAAAAAGGTGGATGGAAATGGTAAATCAGAATGTGAGAAAGTGCAGTACTGGTATGGAAATTTATAAAGCTAAGAAAATGCCTTGGAATCCAAATAATGCATGAGGTATGTACTGAGAAGCACATGAAAAAGGTTTAGCCAGTACCCTTGTTATGTAATAGTCACAGGTTTATAAGAAGTACACTCACCAAAAAGTTCTTGAAGCTTGAGCCACGTTGGATGTGAAAATGAATGGAACATACCGGTAGCTAGCCATCTCAGTGTGGTTGGTATGCCGTATTCTGATGAAGCACTTCCAAGCCATTGCAGTGATATCTAGTGCAAATTGATGTATTAATCACATCTGAAGAAGTTAATTGTGTCGCAGTACAGGCAACTCCTGAAACCGGGAGATGCATTTCTGTGGCATAATTTATCACTGATTCTCCTAGTACTGTATTACCATTAATCTGTGAAAATGATGAGTGTTGGAAGTGAATGAGCAGCCACACAGAGTTGAGATGCCACATGTGGGTATCAGGCCTCCATGAAGCAACCTCCGTATATGATATACTTTTCAAGACAATGCTGAATGTTTCGTCTGAGTAGATGGACTTTGTAAAGGGACCTCACACCAGACCCATATTGTTGGCCATTCCCGTAAGTCGACATCCTAATATAATTTAATCATTGTGACGCATAAGTAACATCGCATTGGCTAACTCCAAACTACAGTATTTTATCCAGCTGGTGGGAAAGCACATGCCGAGGTAATGTGTTTCTGTCAAATACAACTATTAAATAATGCTACAGTGGAATAATCTGAGTATTTATTACTGTGACACTTCAACATTTCATGTTAATGGCTGTAAATTATGACCATCGAGTGACAAAGATGAAAGTGTTATGATTACACAATAGGCATGGGCTATAGGCCACTGGCAACTTTTCCAATACCTAGAGAATGGTTTATCAGGGCTACCACCTGCTGCACACAGTGAGAGCTATTTCTAAACTCTTTGTTCCTATTTCTCAGAATGCATGGTGCCTACAGGGTTTGAGAACTTTTAATGAGAGTACATCCATGAGAAAAAAATGTAGCTACAGATGGTTATGCTTGTGGAAAGGAGTCAGGATCCTGCAGGTTTCAGTGATGTGTGAATGATAGTGTGGCCCATTTTGTAGGGTGTGCTATTGATAGTTCTCCCAGTTTTTTGCATCCTATTTTTATGGTTATCATAAAATGGTGGCTAGAGCTTGAATAGTAATGATAATAATGAGGACTAAGGATTGACTGTATTTGTCCTTGTAGGCTCAGCACATCAACGAACTGGAGGGCACCAGCAGCAGTGTGGCTTTTGATGCTGCCCCTCAGGCATCACTACAAGACATGATAGGTGGGGCAGAATCATCTCTCACTGCTTATGATGAGACAGCACGCTGTGCTCCCGCCTTTAGGGTGCTGCGTCAGATGGTGGCAGCTTGGCTGCGTGACGTCACATTGTACCAGAATGTTTTTGCAGACTTCCAGATCCTTCACTTCTATCGGTGGTTACGTGATCCTGGCTCCCTCATGTTTGACCCCGCCCTCCATCGCATTCTCCGCACCCTCATGCACAAGCTGTTCCTGCAGCTTATCGCAGAGTTCAAGCGCCTGGGAGCCATTATGGTCCATGCCAACTTCAACAAGATTGTCCTGTGCACCAAGAAGAAGCGTGTAGAGGATGCCATAGCATATGTGCAATACATAGTGAACAGCATCAGAGGCAAAGAGCTCTTCCACTCCATTGACATCTCTTTCAGCCAGTGCTGGGAGTATCTCATGTGGTTGGATTCTGCTAACCACGGTGGAATCAGAGGCAAGTTACCGAAGGACATCACGCAAACGGCAGAAACTAATGGTAGTGGTGACAGACATTCAGATGATGAAGAGGAACCCCAGAATACTGAGGAAACCAATAATGAGGATGACGATGATGATGGCCCTGTGATTGAGATGAATTGGAACCTTGCCGAGTACCTACCCAAATGGTGCGGCTGTCACACCAGCTTTAACAATGTGGTTGCATCATACATGAATGCCATGTATGAGAAGCTACAGGAGGAATCTAGTCGATTTGCCCCTGGCCACACCCCAGTCAGGCGGAAGGTTTCATCCCAGACTCCACGCAAGCCATTGGATCCACAAAAGGGCTATGCCGAGTTTGCACAAGAACTTGTAGCTGGGGAACTGGCTCAAAAACTATACTTCATAACCCAAAAGATTCAGAAGCGGGGCATGAACAGAACAGATGACGATGATAATAATGAGGAGGAGAGGAGAATTTTAGCTGTTACCTCAGAACATCCAGGCAGCCCTGCACTACAGTTTGTGAAGAGTATCACCAAGGTTCTGTCATTAGATGCAGTTGTGTCTGAACAGGTGGGTTTTGCAGTTCCATATGAACTCTATCCTCATGTACTCTAGCACCAAAATACATTGGAGCACAATATGCTTTAATTTTTATGACATGACAGATCAAAGAATGCCAGGAAATGTAGGTCTGTCTTCTCACACATTGGCAACTCGTATCATAGATGACGCTCATATCAGCTATGACCAGTAGCCTGTATGAATGTTAGAAATAATTGTGTATATTAGCTTTATATATATATATATATATAATCTCTCTCTCTCTCTTTCTCTCTCTCTCTGTATACATATATATATAATCATCATCATCATCATCACCAAAATATATATATACTGTATATATATATATATACAGTATATATACTGTATAATCATCATCATCATAATCATCATCTGGACCTTCTTTCCCACCCTAGGGGAGGAGAGGAGTAGCAGCGTCCAGACAGCCTAAGTTTGCCCAGTCCAATGGGCCACACTTCCATTCACTCACCACTCAGACCCCCGTCTTCTGGCTTTATCTGATACACCTCAAAACTTTCACCACATTCTGTTGCTTCACATAAACGTATCCGATTGAGTTAATTCAGACACTGTCACGTTTAAAAGGGAAGCCAGATTCCCGACCATGCACTACTCAGATCATTGATCCACCCAGCTCAGTCTCTTGTCAGTCCCTTAGCCTCACCAACTTCGGTACCTCTTTTCCTCACATACTCATCCACCACATCCCTCCACTTTCTTCTTGGCCTGCCTCGCCTCCACCCTCCTTCGAATTCACTCAGATATACCTTTTTCACCACTCTGTTGTCATCCATTCTCTTCACATGACCATACCATCTCTGTACACTCTTTCACTTCTGGTGTCCACAGACTTCCTTACTCCTCATCTTTCATGAATCATATTTCGTATCCTGTCCATTCTCTGTTCTCCTCATACCTTCCCTAGCAGTCCCATCTCCACTGCTTTCACTCCTGTCGTTACATTTTCATGCCACACCAGGGTCTCACATCCATTTGTTAAAGTTGGCACTAACACTCCTTCATGTACGTCTCGTGCAGCTGCAACACTCAAGCCTCTGTTTCTTATCAATCCCTTCATAGCACCAGCTACTTTCCTTCCTTGTGTCACACTGTTTTCCACTTCTTTTGCATATTTTCCTCTCTTTTCTATCACCATACCCAGGTATTTGATCTCTCTCACCAATTCCTGTTTCTCTCCATTCACTTACATCACACTGAGATCACCTTCTCCTTAGATTACCATCACTTTACTCTTCTTTTAGACACACAATGTATTGAAACTTTTTGGTGCTAGTGTACATTTTCATCATCAGCTGCATCCAGACCTCCTCTCCCACACAAAGATGGGGTGAAGTAGGGTTCAGAGAGCCAGAAAAAAGTTCATAAAATAAAACACTGACCATTGTTTTCTCAGTTTTGAATGGGCTGCACTTCCATTTACTCACTATTCAAACTCCCAAAATTCTGGCTGTACTTGATGGGTCAAAAGTTATTTTACATATAGCTTTACATTCACCTGTCTGATAGAGTCAAGTTAATAAAAGGTGCCGAACCCAGTATTACATATTCAGCCAACTCAATCTTTTGTCAGTTCCGCACCTCGCCATCTTCCATGCCTTTCTTCCGCACACACTCATTTACTATATTTATCCACCTTCATCTTGGCTTACCATGCCACCTCCCACCTTCAGACTTGCTCAGCTATGTCCTTTTCACCACTATTAACACCCATCCTCTCTACATGACCATACCATTGAGACACATGCTCTTCAGCTTTGGTGTCCACAGACTTCCTTCCCATGTTTCACGAATCACATTATTCCTTGTCCTGCCTTGTCTTCACACACATTCCTCTACAGTCCCATCTCCACTCCTTGAACTTTTGACTTCTCATTTTCATGCCGCACAACAGTATCACACCTCTGTGTTGTAATAGGTACTAAAACTCCTTCATGTAAGCCTCTTGCAGCCACTACATTCAGATCTCTGTCTCTTATCATGGTCTTCATAGCACCAGCCTCTATCTTTCCCTGCACCACTCTACTTTCCACTTTTGCATTTTTCCCTCTCTGTTCAGTCACTGTGCCCAGGTGCTTAAACTGTCTGACCAGTTCAGGTCTCTCTCTCTTCACAATAAAATCACACTGGGAGCCATCTTCTCACTCAGCAACCATCACTTATTCATATTTACATTTACTTTTAAAGCACAGTGCTCACAGACATCTACATAACTCTGCCAGTCTACCAAGTTCTTGTTTGCTATTTGCAAGGTTTCATGGCTTACAAGAAGCTCCTGTGCATTTAGTATATAGACTGCAGTTTCCAACTTATGTAATAGTAAGAGAAAATGTTAGTGCCCAAAGCCAAGTACTGTAATGTTATCTTATGAAAACTAACCTTATTTCAGTTTGAAACTCTTACTAATCATGACTATCTCAGAATAAACCAAGAATCTTTCTATCTATCTATTGCCAGACACCTCAATCCCGTTTGGGGTGGCCACAAACAAATCGCCTCCAAGTCGCCCTGTCCCCCGCCATTTCACTGCTCTGCTCCCAACTCGCATCCCCCTCTCTCATATACCTCTCCACCCCATCCCTCCATCTCGTCCTCGGCCTCCCCCTCCCTCTTCCCCCCTCCACCTCACTGACATACACTCTCTTCGTCACTCTTTCACCCTCCATCCTCTCCACATGGCCAAACCACCTCAGTGTGTTCCTCACAATGCTTCCTATCACATCCACATCCACACCACAACGCTTCTTTATATCCTCATTCGTCAGCCTGTCTCTCCATGTGACTCCAAAGGCTCCTCTTAAATAACTCATTTCCACTGCTCTCACTCTTGACTTGTGTCCTTCCAACAACGTCCAAGCTTCACTTCCATACGTTAGAGTTGGTATCACAGTACTGTCATGTAGTAACTTTTTCACTTCCATGCTCACTTCCCTGTTTCTTATCACTGCTTTCAAAGAACCAGCATCCTTTCTTCCCTGCTGTACCCTTTCAAGCACTTCACCCTCCAAACCTCCGTCCTTACTCATCACACTATCCAAGTACTTAAACGTACTTGCCAAGAAGAAGTCCAAAATTTAGATCATTTGTAAAATTTTTAAAATACAAAGTAGAGAGACTTTGATTTACGTGTATGTTAAAATATAGAGCATATTTGAAAATAATGCTCGACAGTATACCGGTAATATATTGGATGTTCCTAGGGCAGTTCACTCCACGCCCAGCACTTATATCCCATCACTGAACTTCAGCTTATAAGAATGTGGGTGGGTTTGGGAGATATCATGTAGGAAGTAAATGCTTCTTATGAACTGTTATTGTTCTTAATCAACCCCAGTCTGCCTGGCTGAGCAGACCCATCAACTGCAGGCAAGCAGCCCTTGCAAAATGATCCCACATAGTGGACTGGTGTTCCCTTGCGGTTGACAGCATCTCACGACAGTAAGGTGCGGGGAAAAGTATGGAAGTTCAGTTTTTGGATGGATGCCACATTTGTGCCCCGACCCAGTTAATAGGGACACTGTAGTAAGCTCCAAATCACCCCATTATGTGGTTACCACCCAGTGATATAAATGGTTTCCTTGATTGCAAGAAACCAATTTTGTCTTCTCAGTCAGTATAGAGCCACCTGAAGTGGAAAGAAGAGTACTAAAAAGTGACAGGAAGGTAAGGGTGAAGTAAGAAGAGAGGAGGAGAGATACAAATACTCGTACAATTATGAAGGTGAAGGAAGGAGTAGGCAGCACTACATGAAGTGAATGGATGATGATTGCCATGACCTAGCATGATTTCATGAGCTGTAAAATATAGGAGGAGAGATACAAATACAATTATGAAGGTGAAGGAAGGAGTAGGCAGCACTACATGAAGTGAGTGGATGATGGTTGTCATGACCTACCACGATCTCATGAGCTGTAAAATATATCAGTTAGAGAAAAAGAAATCATGAAACTGATTACTGTACTGTATTGTAAAGAAATGCATTTGCACAAATGTAATACCATTATTATTGTTTGCCTCATTGCATTGTTCTTTACCCTGTTGAGTGTATAAACAGATTTTTGGTAATGAAATAGTGACTGCATTCAGTACCATAATTTTTTTTCTGTATAGAGTACCTTAGTGGCTAACCTATCTATCTATCTATCTATTGCCAGACGCCTCAATCCCGTTTGGGGTGGCCACAAACAAATCGCCTCCAAGTCGCCCTGTCCCCCGCCATTTCACTGCCCTGCTCCCAACTCACATCCCCCTCCCTCATATACCTCTCCACCCCATCCCTCCATCTTGTCCTCGGCCTCCCCCTCCCTCTTCCCCCCTCCACCTCACTCACATACACTCTCTTCGTCAGTCTTTCACCCTCCATCCTCTCCACATGGCCAAACCACCTCAGTGTGTTCCTCATAATGCTTCCTATCACATCCACATCCACACCACAACGCTTCTTTATATCCTCTTTCGTCAGCCTGTCTCTCCATGTGACTCCACAGGCTCCTCTTAACTAACTCATTTCCACTGCTCTCACTCTTGACTTGTATCCTTCCAACAACGTCCAAGCTTCACTTCCATACGTGAGAGTTGGTATCACAATACTGTCATGTAGTAACTTTTTCACTTCCATGCTCACTTCCCTGTTGCTTATCACTGCTTTCAAAGAACCAGCAACCTTTCTTCCTTGCTGTACCCTTTCAAGCACTTCACCCTCCAAACCTCCATCCTTACTCATCACACTACCCAAGTACTTAAACGTACTCACATTTTCCAATTCCTCACCATCCAACCTTGCTGTACATTCACTGACTTCACCTCTCTCAAAGACCATCACTTTACTCTTCTGTACATTCACCTTTGGATTCCGTTTCTTACACACTCTCCCAAACTCATCCACCAAGCCTTGCAGCTCCCCTTCATTTTCACTCAACAACACAGTATCATCTGCAAACAGCAGTACAGGGAGTTTCCAAACACTATCCTCTCTCACCAGGGCCACTCCAACATCCACCACCCTACCTTGTACCTCTTTTATTACCCCATCCATGTACAGATTGAACAATCATGAAGACATGACATATCCCTGTTTCAACCCAACTTTCAAAGAGAAAAATTCACTTAGTTCACCATCCACACGCACTGCAGTCTTCGCACCATCGTACATACTCTTCACAGCATTCAACAACTTCCCATCTACTTCATATATTCTTAACACTTTCCACAATCCTTGTCTATCCACCCTGTCATATTCTTTCTCCAAATCCATGAAAGCCGCATACAACTTCTTTCCCTTCTCTAGAAACTTTTCCACTAAAGATCTAAGAATGAATATCTGATCTACACAACCTCTTCCCTTCCTAATGACTCCCTGTTCTTCTCCAACTAATTTCTCTGTTCTTTCTTTAACTGTGTCAATAAGTATCCTACCATACACTTTTCCTATTATACTAAGAAGACAAATGCCCGTATGATTACCACACACTTCTTTTTCCCCTTTTCCTTTGTACAAGAGAATAATTATACCTGACTTCCAATCCTCCGGGACTCTACCTTCCTCCCAGGCCACTCTGCACATCTTCCACATCCATTCTAGTACTATCTCTCTCCCATGCTTCAGCATTTCACCACACACTCCATCAATTCCTGGGGCTTTCCCCGATTTAGCTTTCTTCATTGCTTCCACAACTTCTATCCTACTGATTTCTTCCTGTCTTCTCACCTCCCTCCTTCTCCCAGCCATTCCCCAGCCACTTATACTTGCATTACTTCCATCCTATATGTTCAACAATTCCTTAAAGTATTCTCTCCATCTGCCCACTTTTTCTCCCTTCTCCACTAGTAATCTACCATTTTTATCTTTCAGTCCCCTGCTAACTTCACTTCCTCCCTGTCTTACTCTTTTCACCTCTTTCCAGAACATTTTCTTACAGTCCCTCCACTTTACACTCAGATTCCTTCCAAATTCCTCATCCACTCTCTTCCTACTCTCTCTTACTAATCTTTTCACCTCTCTCTTTCTTTCTACATATAACTCTCTCTTCCGCCTCTCAACTTCTTCCACGCCCCTATTTCTCATCCATTCATTGTATGCTTTCTTCTTTTGTGCCACAGCCTGTCTCACTTCTTCAGTCCACCATGCTGTCCCTTGCACCCCCCTCCATCTTCTCTTCCTTCCACACACCACATCACACGCTGCACATATTTCTTCTGTAAATATCCTAGTGGCTAACCATATTTTGATATTTCCCATCAGGTGCACAAACTACGAAGGGACCTTTTGAAGCTTTTGGGCCTGGGGGAGTTTTCACCTGAGGCAGAGTGGCAGGACCCCTGTGTGTCGTATGTGCTGCCAGAGGTCATCTGTCGCACCTGTAACCACTGCCGCAACATTGACCTATGCAAGGACCCATACCTCACTGTGGAAAATGGAGTGTGAGTTACAAGAACACTAGTAATTTTTTTTTTTATATATACAGTATATCAGTTAACACATTTTAACTCTTGTACAGTATAGTACTTCCCACCATGTTTCTGAATCTCTTCTCACCCCATCCTTAGGTTTGAAGAAAGATCAAGATATAGCAGATAATACAATACTCATTTTTCTAGCTGTAAAATCTATCCATCTATCCATCCATCATCCAGTACTTTATTGTTCCATAAGGAGTGTAGGAGTCAAGGATAGGCCACTCAGACTCAATATTTAAGGCAAGGGTGACCCATCTTACTCCCCCCAAAGTGACATTATGTGGGCAACAAACCCTAAGCACCCCTCAGATGTTAACCCTTGCAGACTCAGTCTGGTTGGAGCACACCTTGACCCACTGAGCTGCCAGATGTCATTTGGATATACAGTTATCACCCAGGCAGGATAGTAAGTTGTTTTCTGGTTTACAAGTAACCATTTTGGTAATTACTTTGTAGAGTCATCCAAAGGCAGCACCATATTGAAAGTGAATGATCTGCCAGTTTCACCCAGTTTAAAGTGCCAGATGTTTTGGGTAAATTGTGATATATTGGAAAATGCCCATGACTAGGCAGGATAGTAAGTTGTTTTCTGGTTTACAAGTAACCATTTTGCTAATTTCTTTGTATACAGTACTCGTCAGAAGTATTCAGCGTTGTCCGCCGGGCGTACAATACTTATGGCCCAAAAAGAATCACCCATTTTTGGGGGTAAGAATTGAGCCACAAGTTTGAGCTCCGACGCATGACGTCACGGTAGCCTGAGGCCTGCCGACACACTGGTTGGTTCCCGCCTCAGTCGCCCACGGGCTGCCTGAGAGAGAAGAACTCCGCCGAGTGTCCCTCTCAAATTGCGCCATTTTTTACCGAGTGTCCCGCAGTGTTTTGGCCTTTAAAGCTTTGTTATGGCACCTACCAGTGAACTATCGAGTGAAATCATATCCCAGATCATTGCTCTAAAGGAGGAAGGCCACCAGACAAAGGAAATTAGTGAATTGGTTGGTGTGGCACGATCGACAGTGCGTCGTTGGTGTGCGCGGTTTCGGGAGGAAAACAGTGGTGAAGTTCCCACAAAGAAACCGAGGTCTGGTAGGCCTAGGAAAACTTCCCCAAGGTCTGTTAATGTTTTATAACATGCAGTGGAGTTTAATCCTCGTGTGAGTGCAAGGAAAATTAAGGAGAGCAACCCTGAAGTGTTTGGTGAGGTGTCAGTGAGAACAGTGTCTCGTAGGGTGCATGAGCTTGGTTACACAAGTCACAGGCCTGTGAAAAAGCCTCTTCTCTCTAGCAGCCAGAGAATTCGTAGGCTTGCCTTTGGTAATAAATATCTAAACTGGGGTGAAGAGCAATGGTTGTCAGTGTTGTGGTCTGATGAGGCAACGTTTAGTGTTACCTGTAACAGAGGAGCACGCAAAGGTAGTGACCCACTTGACCCACGGTATGTAGAAAGCACAGTTAAACATCCTCATTCACTCATGGTATGGGGGTGTTTCTCAGGGAAGGGTTTGGGGAAGCTTGTTGTACTTCCCAAGAACCTCAGAGTGAATCAGGAAGTTTACCTGGAGCTTCTGTGTGATCATTTAGCAGACTCCTTCGAGCTAACAGGTGCACGAGTGTTTCAGCAGGACGGTGCACCTGCTCACAAGGCCAAATCGGTCACCAATTGGCTTCGTGACTGCGAGGTATCATTCATGACAGACTGGCCAGGAAATAGCCCAGACCTCAACCCGATTGAAAACCTCTGGTACCTCGTAAAGAAGAGTTTCCAAGGGAAGGACGTGATCTCTCTGCCTAAGCTGGAAGCCGCCATTCGTGACTCCTGGGACAAAATACCCCTCCAGCACCTCAGGAGCCCCGCCCTTTCACTTCCAAGACGTCTCAGGTCCGTGAAGAAACGTAAAGGCTACCCTACGAAGCACTAAAGATAAATAAAATGCATTATTTATATGTTTTTTCAATGTTGAAAGGTTTGTTTCTCAGGAGGGACGCAGGGCGCTCCATACTTCTGACGAGCACTGTAGAGTCATCCAAAGGCATCACCATATTGAAAGTGAATGATCTGCCAGTTTCACCCAGTTTAAAGTGCCAGATGTTTGGAGTAAATTGTGATATATTGGAAAATGCCCACGACTAGTAATGAGGACTGTACCAACAAAACCTACTGGTACTGAAATTATATGTATTGTGAAGATACCGGTATACTGGTATATGTTGAAATGGAATTATTTTACCCAGATACTAACATTTTGGTTATTGTGGTGTTGCAAATCATCATAGTAAACAATTTCATTGTGTGTGTGTGTGTGTGTGTGTGTGTGTGTGTGTGTGTGTGTGTGTGTGTGTTTGTAGCCCTACATTCCTGATATAATGAGGTTTTAAAGATTTGGATGATATATGGGAATACCTCCTTGGTTTACACAATTTATGGCACAAAAATTAAGATGTATTATGTAGTTTGTGTTGCTTTGTTGTCTGAGCCAGAGTGTAAGAAAGATTTGGTAATACAGTGAGTTCTTACTTAAAGTGTAAGGTAGTGGAGGTAAACCGCTGCTTTAAATGAAACATCTTTATATGAGACATGATTCCAGTTCATGACTGAGGGGTTAAATACCCAAAAAACACTTATTTCTGTTTTGAAAATAACTTTGTAATGAAGTACAAGAAACTTTTAAGTGAAGAAGATGTGTTATTTTCATCAGCTTAATACTGTACTGAAATGGCTTTAATCCTATCACCCCAGTGATGTATTTTCCATTTTAATCAAGTAGACTGACAATTATAAGTAACCTATGATTTACTCTTGCAGGAGGTTGACATCTTAACATTATTAATTGCTAGCAGGCAAATTGATTTATTCAGATGTTTCATAAGCTGCATCAGATACATAACCATTGCCACCATTCAAGCTGTATGTATTGCCTTCTTTCAAGCTGATGTATAATTGTATGTTGTTTTATGCAGACATGTGTGGCAGTGTAGTCAGTGTAGTGCCAGCTACCCATCAGTGGAGATTGAGTACCAGTTGGTGGGCCTCATTCACAACACATCCATGGCTCATGTACTGCAGGATGTACAGTGTGACCGATGCTCTCAGGTGGGTTCAAATGCCTGTTTATCTATCTATCCATCTGTGGCCAGACTTCTTGATTCCAGAGGGGATGGCCACAAACAAATATCTTTCACATTATTGTGGCCCCTGCATTTAGGCAGCCTTTCTTTGTCTCCTACCACTTCCATTCATATGTCCCTCTGCCCAGTCTTTCCAAATCCTTGGTTGCCCTCTCTTCTGCTGTCCCTTCACCTCATTCATGTTAAACATAGGATGGCCTTTTTTTTTTCTTTTTTAAGGAGTTGTTGCCTCATCTAGAAAAGATCATACTGATAACTTGAATATTTTGGGCTGCAAGAGGTGCCAGCAAATATTAATATAGCTTTTAAGCACTAGGTAAGATTTCATTCATTTGTTCGTTTAGAAAGGCTCCAACATGCATCTCTGCGCCTTGGTTACCTGATTGTGGCTGTCCACACTGCTCAGTCTCTAGCAGCATCTCTAGTCCCTTAACCCTGAGGTCACAATGACTTCATCCCAAGTTTTTTTTTTTTTTTTTTTTTTTTTTTTTTTTTCCCCCAACAATCAAACCTCTCACCCTCTGCACCCGTTTGTCATCCTCTTAGTCTCTCCACATGCCTAACCATCTCAGTCTACCCCTTCTCATCACAACACTAATACATTCAAACCCCATCCTTCCTCTCAATTCATCAGTTTCAGTCCACCCCCCCCCCCCCCAAGCTAGTCATTATTATCTCTCTATATTTGAGCCTACAAATATCCTCCTCCTCATTACTTCCAAGTCTTACTGATGTACAGTATTAAATTCCTAGCACATGCTGCATACAAGGACCCCTTAACAAAAAGGAAGAGCCCTCTCAATGCCAGGTGGGGCAACAACTTCCTAAACTTCTTTCAACATTCCTTACTCTTGGTACTGAGCTAGTTCCAGCCCCACCTCTAGCACATATCACGTCCTACAAATAACAATACTCCACACGCTCAGGAGGCTTTCAAGCAAGATTAATCCTTTCCTGCCTCTTTGCATTTGTATGTCTTTCTTTACACATTAAAATTCTACATTATTTTGCAGCTTACCTTTAATACCACTACATCTCGTTTGCATTCACATATCACCAATACGGCACAAAATGGAGTTACTTTCCCCACCCTTGTGGCAAACTGCACATGGCACCACTCATGCTTTAGCAGTACTGTCACCTGCCATAGATATCATCATTTGTTTTTTCTGCATTTACTTTCACACCATTGTGTCCCATTCCATCTCTCCACTTCCTGAATCTTTCCTCCACCATCATCTCATTCTCAGTCGTCACTAAGTCACCAGCATACAACCCCTCCCATGGGAGTTCAGTTCTGAAATCATGTGAAAGAACCTGAAGCACCATGATAAACAATGCAGAATTTAAATCTGACCCCCAGTGCATACCATTGTTCATGAAAAATTCTTCACTCAAACCTGCATTCACTCTAAGCTTTGGTGTGATCACTCCATACATTGGCATAAACACTTTAATCATTCATTCCACAGAATGTAATAATCTTGAATTATTAATTGATTTCCTCTTGTGCCTTATCTCCACTAGGCCCGATGGGTACTATGGTAATGGTGAGCATTTTATTTTTATTGCAGTGGCGTAGTGGTCAACCCTTAAATTATTTAGTCTGCAAAAGCTTAGTTTTGGGATCAAGAGGGATAAGAATTATTGCTTTCATTATAATCAGGAGGTTATTTAGGTAACTTTCCTGCCAGAAAAATAAGTTAATATATAAGGTACTGTACTGGTAAGTTATTTTGTAATGTCAGGTGAAGCAGCCCAACATGAGCCTTCAGTGTACTTGTGAGGATTGATTCATGGTGGTTCTTTCTCTTCTGCTGCTCTTTCAGTCTTCATATCCCACCAAGCTGTACTGGTTGCTGCCGTGAGGAAAAAGTCAGTCTGCTGATAACCAGATCCTTCAGTCCTGGAGAGGGTTGCCACGAGCATACTGCCTCCATTTCACTCTGTCCTCCTCCATCAGGCAACCCTACCTCCATCTCACACCATTCTCATTCTTATCCTTTCTATCCCATCACTTTAACCACTCCTCAGAATAAGTGAATAATGAATGTTTTTTTTCATTGTCAGGTGAAACAGCCAAACATGAGTCTCCATTGTACATGTGGGGGTCGGTTTGTCACACTTCTGCGTCGTGAGGACTTCAGACACAAGCTTCGAGTGTTTACCAAAATTGCTATGTACTTCAGCATGCCACTGCTCGCTGAAACTGTACAGTGGATGATGGCCAATAACTCATGGACAAAGGTGTAAGGGGATGGTGGTATAGTCATTATCACCACCACCACCACCACCATCACCATCCTCACCCCTTTTCTCACCTTGAGGTAGGGGGTGTATCATATCATCATCACCACCTCTAGCACCTTGACCCCTGTTTTCACCTGTGGTGGGATGAGGTAGGATCTCAAAGCAAAGAAATGGAGTTAGGGATTTTTGCAATAGAATTGCAGTCAATATCATCATAATCATCCTGACTCCTTTTCCCACATAGAAAATTATGTTGTGAGTGGCTAAATTGTCAAAAGCACCATAGCCATCATTATCCTGACATATTTTCTAACAATAGATGAGTGAGTTGGAGACCCAAAACAATGAAGCGGAAAGATATATGCATTAAAATTATAACCATCATCATCCAGACCTTCTTTTCCTGCCTAAGGGTGGATTAAGGTAGAATCCAAAAGCCAGGGAGGAGAATCATCATCATCATCATCATCATCATCATCATCATCATCATCATCATCATCATCCGGACCTCCTTCCCCACCTTAGAGGAGGAGAAGAGTAGCAGCATCCAGACAGCCTAGGTTTGCCCAGTCCAATGGGCCACACTTCTATTCACTCATTATTCAAGCCCATGAAATCCTGGCTCCATCAGATAGACCAAAAAAAAATTTGCCATGTTCTGTAGCTTCAAATATATCCATCTGATAGAGTCAGTCCGAACGCTGTCACATTAAAAGGGGTGCCAAATCCCTGGTTATACGCTTCTTCGCACAAAACTCATCCAGCCAGCTCAATCTCTTGTCAGTCCCTTAGCCTCACCATCTTCCATACCTCTCTTCCTGTCACACTCATCCACCATATCCCTCCACCTTCTTCTTGGCCTACCTCACCTTCTCCCTCCTTCAGATGTGCTCAGATCGATCTTTTTCATCACTCTTGTCATCCATTCTATCCACATGACCAACCCATCTCAGTACGCTCTGTGATTCTGGTGTCCTCAGCTTTTCCTCACTCTGTGTCTTTCACAGATCACATTATTCCATATCCTGTGCACTCTCTGTACTCCACATACCATCCTCAGCAGTCCCATCTCCACTGCTTTTACTCCTGACTTTTCATTTTCATGCCACAACATAGTCTCACATCCATATGCTAAAGTTGGCACTAACACTCCATGTAAGCCTCGCGCAGCTGGAACACTCAAGCCTCTGTTTTTTATCAAGGCCTTCATAGCAACAGCTACTTTCCTTCCTTGTGTCACTCTACTTTCCACTTCTTTTGCACATTTTCCTCTCTTTTTCTATCGTTGTACCCAGGTATTTGAACTCTCACCGATTCCAGTCTCTCTCCATTCACTGTAACATCACATTGGGAGTCACCATCTCTCTCAACCATCACTCTACTCTTTTCTGCATTTACTCTCAAGGCATAACGCTCACAAACATTTACAAAACTCTTCCCTAATCTACCAAGCTTTTGTCTGGTGTTTGCAGGTAGCACTGCATCATTAGCATACAACAAATTTAAGATATTCCATCCATCACCATTCCTTACCAATGCCATCCCTCTCTCCATTACTCTTGTTTTTACATCTCTCATCACCCCATCCATGTAAATGCATTATATTGATCAACCTTGGGGACTTGACACAACCTTGTCGCACACCCTCATTGATCGTGAACCAATCACTTAGATTCTCATTTACCCTTACACATGCCTCACTACCATCTTAAAAACTTTTGACGGCACCTAGCAGCTTACCATTTACACCGTTCATGCACAAAACCTTCCACAGTCCTGGTCTGTCTACTTTGTCTTATGCTTTTTCCAGATCCATTAATGTCATGAACACCTTACAGTCCTTCTCACACGCCTTCTTCACTATCTGTCTTGCTGCACGTATTTGATCCACACATCCTTTGCCACTCCTAAAGCCACCCTGTTCGTCACTCAGTAGGACTTCTGATCTCTCTCTTACTTCATCCATCCATCCATCATCCATTCCTGTGTTTCCCCATGAGGAGCGTAGGAGCCTGGGGCTAGGCAAGTTGGTCCTGACATTTAAGATGAGAGTGACCAGCCTCACTCATCCCTGAGTGGCATTACATGAGTAATAAATCCCAACCACCCTTTGTATAGAAACCTACACAGGCCCAATCTGACTGGAGTACTTTAATTGCCCACTAGACCACCAAGCACCATAATTTGGTTATATGGTTACCACCCAGTGTAGTCAATGGTTTCCTAGTGTACAGGAAACCATTCGGCTTGTCACTCAGTGTAGAGTCACCAAGAGACCCTATAGAAAGAGAGACTGGACAGCCGGCATGTTGCTTCAGCAAATGGATGTTTCTGGACATCACCCAAGTACATATAAGGATCAGTAGTCACTGCTAGGTAACACCAGGCCACTTAACTGCTTTTCATATTTTGTGGTGTTTTTAGAACATCTGTTATGCTGTGTTTGCACAAGTGGTCCTTTCTTAATAAGTGAAGCTGTATAAAAGTGAGATTTTCCTCTCTGCATCAGCTTGGCAAATTTAGAAGCATACAAAGATCTGGGATGAATTTCCAGATGATGCTAGATTGTTTAACACCAGCAGCGTCTACTTATTTTGCTGTGGTTTGTAAGTTTGATGGAATTTTGGTTGAAGTTAAAGATTGTTGTTGTTTTTTATATCCATAATTGCGCTCTCCATCGGGATATTACAGTACCTAGGCCTCCATCCCCTGTGCGGATGCGGACCAAATACACGTAAAATAAATAAAACTTGCCGAGCAATGCAGATGATGCTCACAGACCAGCTTGCAGTCTTCATCTTAATACTGTATCCCATAATTTCCATCTTGTTGGATCACAAAGTTGCATAGAGGGTCCATCAGTGTTATTTCACCCAAATGCAACACAATCAAACCGTTAATAAGAGCAAAGAAGCCACAGTAAAAGAACACATCATCACTTATTTTGCAGCTACTAACAGTTTGGTTTGCCAAAATTATAATTCAGCGATTGTCTCGGTGTTTACCTGTATGTATTCAATGTGGACGGTGGGTGTTAGCGCCGAAGCGGTGACATGTGGAGGTGTAGGAGGACTACTGGGCCTTGGGATAGGCTACTGCCCCCGAGATATAGGCCCTGAAGCCTTTGCCCTGAGTCAAAAAAAAAAAAAAAAAAGTAAAATCTATATGTAGAGATGAAGATTAAAACAGTAACTACAGTTATTGTGAGATTTGGTGATAACCAATCATGTTGTATCACAGCAGATGATGTGATATATGTTTAGATGAATCTGCAGTCAGTCACCACGTGGGCTGTGAGCTGTTTGAACTAAAATGCTGCCATGTCGGCTGACCAGTCAGCGAACACCGGAAGATATTGGCTCTCCAATCTCTTTTCCCATTGGATTTCTAAAGTCACCATAGGCAGAAAGAATGAAGGAAAGAAGACAGAAGAGGAAGTGCAGAGTCACCCATAGGCAGAAGGAAGAGGAAAGAATGAAGGAAATAATGGCAGAAGAGGAAGGAAGGAAGAGAGGAAAGGGCAGTCACCCGAGAGCAGCACTACATCGAGTGAGTGGATCGTGAGCGCCCCCACCTACCACAATTCCCTATAATAATTCTTCCATATAACTTCCCTTCCACACTCAGTAGACTTATGCCACAATCATTCTTGCACTCACTTTGCTCACCTTTATTTTTGTACAGGGGTACTAACACTGCTTTTTTCCACTTTACTGGCACAGTTCCATTCATCCATGCCTTCTTACATATCTCCAACAAGCACTTCATTCACCTCTCTCTACTGCAAAAAAAAAATTGAAGAACTGTTCATGTCATTCCCAGTGAAAGGCCATACAGTCATTTACACATCATTTAAGCCATCAGAATCCTGACTTCACATCACAAGCCTAATGATCTGCACACATTACACTACTGTATTTAGTATTTTTGTGTATACAGTAGATCTATGTTATAGAGTCAAAATCATCATTATCAACCCATTTTCACACATAATGTGTTCAGAATGGTTTTGTAAAGTCCATGCTGATGTCATAATTTTAATTAACTTGAGTGAGACTTTCATGAAGCTCACCTAATCTGAATATAAATTTCTGGCAAACTTCATTGTAATGAAGTAGGTTATGTCAGGGATGTCAGTTTAATTTCATTAGAGATTGATAGAGGAGTGTGTGTTTAACTCTTTCATTGCAGTTTATTTCTTTGATCTGAGTAAAGTCATCTGGCATTAGCTGGAACAAAATGCAGTTTGGTAGGTGGGGGTACCTACCATCCACTTACTCGATTTAGTGCTGCTATGAGGTGACTCTACACTTAGTGTGATGCTAGAGGGGGACACCTTCATGCAGTAGCACTGATGTTGCTGGGTGGCTCTGCTGATCTGCTCCTCTACTCTTTCCCTATCCCCTACAAAGGGTGGTTACCTGCAGTCTGCTGGGTTCACATTCAGATTAACCTGCAATTACAATAACAACGGTAAGTAAAAAGCCAAATGGTTTACTATTATCCAGGAAACCATTTACATGTACAGTACTGTAATGGATGGTAAATATATAATGAGATGATTCTTGGTAGTCTAGTGGGTCAAGGTTTACATCCAAGGTGTGGTAGGGGTTTATTGCTGGCATAATGCCACTTGGGGGCAAGTGGGGCATTAAAGCTTGGGAATGAGTAGCTAATCCCCAAGCCTGTACATTCCTGTCTTGGGGGAGGGGGGAAAAAGGAAATAAAAGAGAATGATAGATTGACTTTAAACTTTTTGTTGCAGTGTTTGTGTCAGAACTGATATAGTTGTCTGGTGTTAGTTGAAATAAAATACAGTTATGATACCACAGCTTAAGGGTTGTCACCCTTCCCCTATCATTTGTGTCTTTTTTTTGTCTTCATTGTCAGTAATGGTTTATGTAAATACCTGTACAGCACTGATTGCTTTGTCACCATTGCTATTTGGTAATAAATTTTAAATTGATGTAAAAGTTTATTATTGCACTGAATATAGAGGAGCTAAAACAGCATTAAGTGCTTGGTGAACTTTGGCAAATTTTATGTGAATGGTGGAGTTCATGAGGGATCTCTCTCTAGCTCATTCCTGCTTATGGTGTTGGGAGATTTTTACCAGGGTTCTGAACTGGAGTGTCATGGGAACCGTTATATGCCAATGATCTTGTACTGACTGTTGTATGGAGGGAGTGAAGGAAAAGTTTCCAAAGTGGAGAGATGGCCGGCATGGAGTCCAACAGTCAGAGGGTCACTGAGGGTAAAACCAAAGTACTGTATAGGCCTGCAGTAATGGTAATCAGGATGGAAGTTGGCCCTGTGATGGTATATCGAAAATGACCTAGCGAGATCTGTTTAGTGCCTGTAACAGATGTGAGGTAGTGTGTAGTATAGGTTCCAGAATGTTGTGAACTGTATGCTGTATGAGTGCTGCAGTTCGAAGGGGAATCATGTTTACCAGTGTGTGTGTGTGTTTTTTTTTCCTGGAATATGTGAGAATTTTGCTTTTTTAGTGATAACTGTCAATGCTGGGAGTGAAGTGAAGGCTAGTACTATTACCAGAGTCAAAGTGGCTGGAAATCTGAGAGAATTGCTCCCTCTCCTGATAACTGAAGAACTCGGGCTACATGAAGTGCAAACTGTATGTTGCCTTGATTCACTGTTCGTTGATAAACTGGAGAAAGAAACACTGATGTGGGATTTAGTGTGTATTGACGTTTCACCTCGTGGCTTCCTCAGAATACAAGCGCTGAATATACACCACATTTCTTGCATATATACAAGAAGGCAGTAGGGTTGTGAGGGGGGTTGAGGTATTGGCTAGGGGTGGTAGAGAGGCAAGTAGGATAAGGAAGGTGAGGTCACAGAGGAAAGGGATTACAGATCACGGCACGAGGACGGAAAGAAAGAAAAGAAACAAGGGACAGGTTAAGTAGGAAGTCTTTAGGGAGGGAAGGAATGTTGGGTAAGGAAATAGAGGTCACAGTATTGCCAAGCACAGCACGGGTAAGGTGTGTGTGTGTATTTACCTATTTGTATTTACCTATTTGTATTTACCTATTTGTAGTATACAGGAATTGAGCAATGCTCGTGTTGTCCTGTCTCCATATCCACATTTATCAAGTCTACCTTTACACACATGAATGTTTTTCTCATGCACCACCTCTTTGTCTAAGTCGTTCCAAATATTTAAGAATATACCTAATTGTGATATACACGGAATGTACTATGCTCGTGGGTTTCCGTCGCTGTTTCTCAATAAGTCGAATTTAACTTTAAACTCGTTTAAGCTTTTAGACTGGACGATCTCTTTGTCCAGGCTATTCCATAAGTCTATACTTCTGTAAGGAAAACTATATTTCTTGATATCCTTCAAGCAGCTTGACTTTTTCAATTTCATTCCATGTCCTCTTGTTGCTCTCATATCCCATACAAACAGATCTTCTTTGTCAATTTTATCTACTCCCATCATGGTCCTGAACACCGCAATCATGTCTCCCCTCTTTCTCCTTTCCTCTAACGAAGGCAAATCCAGTTTTTCCAGCCTCTCTCTGTATGACAGGTCTGTCAGACTGGGGACCATCTTGGTTGCTGTTCTTTGTATTCTCTCAATCTTGTTTATATCTTTCTTTTTGTGTGGGGACCACACTACCGCTGCATATTCTAACCTGGGGCGGATCATGGCCACTATCAATTTTTTCATCATTCCTCATCCATATAATGAAATGCTACTCTTATGTTAGTCAAGAGCTTATAAGTCTCTCCAACTATCTTGTTAATGTGCTTTTCTGGTGACAAACTATCTTGGACCAGCACTCCCAAATCTTTCTCTTCTCTCCTTTTGTGATTAATTCATTACCCAAAAAATAATTCAGTGATGGTCTCCTGCTACTTTTACCCATTTCCAATATTTTACATTTCTTTACATTAAATTTCATTTCCCAATGTCCGGCTCCAATTGTGTATCCTATCCAAATCCTCCTGCAGTATTTTACAATCCTCCTCAACCTCTATCTTCCTCAAGATCTTTACATCATCAGCAAACAGACTCGCATAACTGTTCACTCCATCTACCATATCATTTACGTAAATCAGGAACATTACTGGCGCCAACACTGAGCCTTGAGGGACTCCACTTGTTACTTCCCTCCATCCAGACATCTTTTCCTTATTACTGTCCTCATTTGTCTGTCTCTCAAAAAGTCTCTCATCCATTCCAGAAGTTTCCCCTTTAGTCCTCCTATATATTCTAGTTTCCACATTAGTCTCTTATGAGGTACCTTGTCAAAGGCCTTCTCTACGTCTAAGTACACACAATCCACCCAACCATCTCTCTCTGTACCACATCAATCGCTCTTGAGTAAAAGCTCAACAAGTTTGAAACACATGACCTTCCACTTCTGAATCCAAACTGACATTCAGCCAAAATATTCATCTCTTCCAGATATTTTATCCATCTGTCTTTCAGGATTCTCTCACACAATTTTGCGACCATGCTGGTTAGAGACACTGGTCTATAATTCAGGGGTTCTTCCCTGTTTCCTCCCTTGTAAATTGGTACCACATTTGCCCTCTTCCATTCTTTTGGCACTTTCCCCTCTTCCAGTGAGCATACAATTAAGCTGTGAATTTTATCCGCCAGTTGTTCTCTGCATTCCTTCAGTACCCAATTAGAAATTCCATCAGGTCCTGGGGCTTTCCTTACATCTTGAGTTTCCAGTAATTTATACACTTCCTGCACCTCCACTTTTATATCTTTCATCACCGGAACATTTCTAATCACTCCCTCCCCTTCCACAAGCTCCTTTTCTTTAGTGAAAACTGACTGGAAACGTTTGTTCATTATTTCTGCTTGCATTGCCGCATCCTTAAAGACCTCTCCATCTACTTTCAGCTTGGTGATTCCTTCCTTTTGTTTCAGTTTGCCATTAACAAATCTATAAAACAGTTTGGGTTCATCCTTGCATTTGTCAATTATACCTTTTTCAAAATTCCTTTCTTCTTCCCTACGTATTCTTGTGTATTCGTTTCTTGTTCTTTTATATTCTTCCTTTGTTCTGTCGTTACCTCTCTTTCTCCAATTGTTCCACGCCTTATCTCTCTCTTTTTTTGGCTATCATACACCTTCTATTAAACCACTCCTTTTTCCTGTTTTCTTTTCCCTCTTACTCTTGGTACAAATTTTTCCACTCCCAAATTATAGAGGTCTAGAAAGATATCCCACTTCCTCTGTATCTCTCTTGTTTCTCTGAATTTTCTCCAATCCGCATTTTCAAAAAAGTTTCTCAATCCTGTAAAATTTGCTTTGCCAAAGTTGTATCTTCCCTGTCTATGAAGCTCGTCTCTTGTCTCGACGTTTCCTATTAACATCTGGAACTCAATGACCACGTGATCACTTTTTCCCAAAGGACAGAGATATTCCAATGATTCTATTACATCGGGTTCTTTGGTGAACAGTAAATCTAACCTTGCTGGTGTATCCTCACCTCGAAACCGTGTCTCTTCTTTGACCCACTGCGTCATCACATTATTCATTATTATATTTAATAACATAGTACCCCACGAATCCTCGCCGCCTCCCGAGTACCATTCCTCCCAGTTCACCTCTTTACAATTAAAGTCACCCACCAAAATTATATTATTGCTTTTCTCAATTATTTTTTGCAAGTAGCTAGCCATATCTGACAACATCTCATGGTATTCGTCATCCTTCCATGCTCTCGTCTTTGGGGGAACATACACTACCGCCATATCTCGCTTAACATTCTCTTCAGTTTCTAATTTCATATATATCACTTCAGCCTTGCCTTCTCCCATTTCCACAGTATCTACATTTATGTTGTTCTTCACTGCTATCATCACTCCTCCTCCCTTTTTTTCTTTTCTGTCTTTTCTCCACAGTTTGTATTTACCATCTCCCAAATGAACATCAATATCTCTTAATTTGGTCTCTACAAAGCACATGACATCAGGTTCATGTTCTCTCAAGAAATCATTAATTTCGATCCTTGTCGATATGAAACCATCAACATTAGTATATATCACCTTCAAATTATTTTTGACATTATTAATACCCTCTTCTCTCCTACTCTCTGTCCGTACCACTTCCTCAACTTCTGATCTTTCACAACCATCCCCCTTATAGTTTCCTTCACTTCTATTTCCTTAAGTACCATTTCCTTACTTTCATATCCAATACTCTCCAAAAAAAAGTATTACGTTCTTCCTCTGTCCTCTTATCATTTTTTTCCTTTACTTCTTCCTTTAATGATTTTAAAACTTCTCTTTCCTCTTCATTCAGATCTTTTCTTATTATAATATTTTCCATCCCCGCCTCTTTGCTTAATTTCCAGGTCACTTTAAGTATCTCATTTATTACACTTTCTGATGTAAACTTGACTCTCATTGGTCTTGTTTCCCCTTTCTTATAAGGCCCTATCCTCCTTACTTCCTCAATTTCTTTTACCCACTTGTCTCCTTCGGGGTCAATCTTGCCTAATATTCCTCTCACCATGTTCGTGTCTCTCTCGAGTCTTGCGAACCTAACCTTTTCTTCCTCTTCCCTGTGTGTGTGTGTGTGTGTGTGTGTTCTTACCTTAGCTAATTGTATCTTTACAGGAATGAGTCAAGCGCGTACTGTCCCGTGTACAAAATTTTAAAGTTCCTCTTTCTCTCTCGGTTTCTGTCTCAATTTTCTGTGATGCAGTACGCTATCGTTTTCTGTTATTTCTTATGCCAAACCTAAAAATATTGCGCAGACGTGTGTGCCTCCTGCCCCGGGCATTAGTTACGTGGCATTCTGGGCTATCCTTCCTACTCGTTGTGCAGTGTTACTAACATTAATACCCGGCAAGGTCAGGGTTGTGGGTAAGGAGAAACGCAAAGCCAAACTAAAGCGGGTTGCCGGCCCCCCCAGTAGCACCACACAAACTGTTACTACACCCAGTGCTGCCCCCCCCTCCCCCCGGCTGTTGTACGTCATCACACACATTCTCCGCCGGACACTGGTGCCCCCCACACTTCAGCCTCGGCTGTTGGAGATCCAGCTGCATCCAACGAACCTACTCCTGGAACAATTAAACGCATCAAGCTCGATGATGCTCGTGGTAATGATGATGATAGTGCTTCACGCTTCCCAACAAGGGAGCGTGCTGAACTGGCGGTCACCGACCCCAACATCCCGGCACCAAGTGCCAGCGACCCAGAACGACCCTCCGCTATGAAGTCACACCTTTCCAGCCCTGATGACCCTGCCTCTACCGTTACCACCAGCACCCCGCCTGTGACCCCATATCCCCCTCCTCGGCCCCGGCACCCTCCTTTCATATCACGAGACCAATATGTGCGCCTGGCATTCCCCTTCATATACCCAACTGCTGTCCGCGGTGTCTGGCGCCAGCGTCCATCCATGCACCACCTCATCACTCGACACCCTGATGCTGTTCGCCCTGTGTCTCCTGCACCTCCTAACATCTACTTCGACAGGAATTATCCCGATATCATCCAAACCCTACCATATGAGAGGCTCTTGGGGGTCAAATTTGTACTTCTTGATGCCCCAGTTCAACAGAAAAAGCTGTCAGAGTACTTAGTCAAACACCTGGCAACTGACTGTTCTGTTATAGCCCCCACACAACATACCTGGTGTCAAGCAGGCACGTCGCCCGCACAACTGTTTGGACTTTGGGCGAGCCCATCGACCGTGCCATTGTTGTATGGGAAGGATCGAGGATTTCTCTCCCCCCCCCCCTCCCGAAAACGCTATGAGCTACTCCTTCCCCTCTGTACCTTCGTTGAGGCCACACCATCACAGCCCTTGTGTTATCGCTGTCATGAGTCCGGCCACATCTCACGCTACTGCCGGTCTACAGAACGATGTGGTCTGTGCAGTGGCCCCCATTCAACCACAACCTGCCCTGTCAGGCACTCCGCCACCGTTCACCGTCCCAGACCCCGTGCACTTGACACCCACTCATCTGAGTTCCCGGAACTGCCCCTACCACCCACGCCACCAACCCCCACTGACCCCATGGCTGCCCACCCTCGTCTCCTACATTCACCGCAGTTCCAGTGTCCCCGGGGTGGGTGTGTGGGCGTCACTGCTTGGCATCTGGACTGCCAAGTCGCCAATCATCCGCCCTGCCCCTGCTCCTGCCCCCACCGCCACCCCAGCTCCTGATCATCAGCCGATACACCCTCCCACCGCTGGTTCTACATTATGCCCCCTTTCTTCCTCAGCCCCTGCTCCTCCTCGTGTCCCGCAACAAGCTGCTCACCCCCCCCCCCATCTCACCCCCTGCCCCATCCATCAGACCTTCAACTGCGACTACTGCAACAACAGTACGAGGAACTAAGCAGTCTCCTTTTGTATGTACTTTCTCACATTAATATTCCTTCTCTGCCTACCCCACAGCTCCCACAGACCAACTCCCACGTAACTACCACCCCTGCTGTTATCCCTGCTCCTTCCCCGCTTCCCGTCTAACCACCACCCAGCCTTGTCCCCCCACCTGCGCCCCAGCCTCACCCTTTCACACAACCCTCGTCTGTCTGTATTCCCTTATCCACTCCTTTCTCCCATACATCCTCGCCTCTCTGCCACCCCCTCCCCTCCCCCACCTTCCCCCTGCATCTCTCTCTCACGGCAACCGCACATATGAGACTCCCTTTTCTACTACCTCCCCACCCACTCTCCTCCTTTTCCCCACTTCCCCAATCATCCGTTCCCCAACCCTCTCGTGACAATTCTCCGTCTCCCTCCTTCTCCTAATGGTTCCCTAACCAAGACACTACAAAATGTTATCTTGGAACATACGGAGCGTCCACCGCAGCTTGGCTGACCTTTCTCATTATGCTTCAGCTCATCACCCTACTGTTATCTGCCTTCAGGAGACTTTCCCTCACTCTCGTCGCCCCAGACCTCCTCCCAGGCTTCGGAGATACCACTGCTACAATACCCATTCTGGTCAAGGCTTGGTCACATACGTTCGTCACTCTATATTCCCCACCGCGCTTGGATGTTTCGGCCACGGACGTTTGAACCATGGGCCACCACCCTAGGAAGTTTTGGGCATAGGATATGTTAGGTTAGGTTTGGTTAGATAAGGTTCACAACACTTCACACTTCAAAACGTCCTAGGTTGGTGGTCCATGGCCCAAAAATCCGTGGCCGAAACGTCCTACATTCATTCCTTACACCCTCGTTAGCAAATCACCTGCCTTTTCTCACTCCTCCGTCTTTCAATTATTTTGCCTCTCTGTCAGCGATGCCTCTTCATATATACGTAACGTCTATCTCGGTCCAACTGGGGGTGACCCCAACACTTTACCTACCCGCAGCTCCTCACCTATCACCTGGGCGATTTTAATGCCTCTCATCTGTCATTTGGCTGTTCTCGTGCTCTCCTACTGGTTATCGTCTTCAAGACTTTGCCAATAACCATAATTTGCATACTTTCCCCATTCCTCATCCTACTCATGTTGGGGGAGGCTATCTCGATCTCGTCCTTGGTAGCAACGTGGTACAACATTCTGTCACTGTTGACATTGTTCCTACACTTATCTCCGACCACAGTGTCATCCTTGCCATGTATTCCATTCCCATACTACACTCCCAGCACTGCCATGTCAGGAGAAAGTTTAATAATATCCCTAATAAGCTGCAACCTACTTTCAAGGACATGCTAACCACTTGGTTTGCCAGTCATTCGTTCACACCAACTGAACTTTACACCTCCCTGTTACCTTAGTACAGACCTTCTATGATCATTATGTGCTGCAAGTCAACCATATGAAAGCGTTTGCTCGCCAGGCTGAGGAATGGGTACGGGATCGCGTCTACTTGACAGCGAGGAGAACGTGTGGCGAGCGGCGGCTGTGTACCGCGCTGACCTCACCGCAGACAACCTCCACTCCTATCCCACTGCACCCAGGTCCTCTCGTGACCTCAAACACAATGTTTGCTAGGAATATTGACATGACTTTCTCTAGAATATTAACGCACACACTCCTCAATCTAAGGCTTGGCGGCTTGTTAATAGAGTTGTTCAGTTACGAGAGTCCCCCTTCCCTCCTCTCCACCTCAATCCTGTGGAGTATGCCAGCAACCTAGCTGATAAATATTCCGCCCAGTTTCAACTGACATCCCTGCCTCCCCCCACCAAGGCTCGCCTCTCGGCAGCTAGCGGAAACAGGCTAGCAAATATTGCAGAGGCTCGCTTCACGCCCTCTCCCCTCAATGATCACCCCATCACCGGTGATGAGTTGCTCCTTGCGCTATTGCAGGGCACGGCAACTGCCCCGGGTGATGACGGGATCACGTACGCCACACTGAGACTCATCGCTCATGTCTCTGGGAATCCCTTACTCTCACTGTTCAACCTGAGTCTTTATGTAGGCAGTCCCCCTGCAGAATGGACCCGTAGTACCATCATTCCCATCCCTAAGCCTAACTCCTCTGATTTCCGTCCCATCTCCCTAACTTCCTGCATATGCAAAGCCCTCGAGAAAATTCTTTTAGCAAGGCTCCGCAATCTTCTTCAGGAACAGCTCTCTTCCCATCTTTTTGGTTTCCTCCCAGGCCGAAGCACACACCGTTGCCTTGCAGAATTACTCATTCACCTCACATCCTCCTCCTGTACAACCTTCATTGACCTCAAAGGTGCGTTCGACGTCGCAAACTGTGACGTCACCCTGGACGAACTTGCCCACCTGGGTGTCTCCGGCCACCTGTTCTGCTGGCTGGAAAGCTACCTATCCCATCGTCACTCTGGGATTCTGTTCTGTGGGTCGGTCAGTGATTGCCGACCCTTCAAACCTGGCACACCTCAGGGTAGGGTACTTAGCCCCTTTCTCTTCAATCTTCTCATGAATAGTCTCCTTCGTCTTTTAAGTCTTATCCCTGACTTCTCTCTGATCCTAACCTATGCTGATGATATCTGCACCCACTCCTCTTCTCCCATCACTCTTCAGCGTCCGCTAGTTAAGTTCGGCCAGGCTGCATCTGCTTGTGGTTTGATTATCAACACTGCCAAAGCCAAACTGTTTATTCGAGTCCTCACTCATAGGCTTGCTTGCACAACCATAACCTTCATCAGTTCTTATCTTGAGGTGGTGTAAGATTATACATACCACGGAATTTCTCTCTTTTCTCTCTTTAACCCCTCCTAGTATGTCTCCATTATTTGCACCCGCCTCCACCTCAGACTTAAACTCCTTGGCACGCTCACTTGTGACTCGCATGGGGTTAGCATCCCCGTCGCTCGATCATTTTACCTGTTATGTTTTCGCTTCTTCCTTGATTATCATGCTATCCCTCTCTTTCTCTTGTCCCCCCAGCACAGCTCCGACCACTTGAAGTGGTACAAAATCGGGCGATGCGTCGCATTCTTCGCTGCCCCAGGTCTACCAGAGTAGTCAACATGCTCCATTAAAGCAATCTGTGTCCCATCACCGAGTCTGCTTTGCCACACAGTGTCTGACCACATTTCCGTCTCCTGCTTCATTCTTTTCCTCCCGACTGGTTGACATTTTCTCAGGTTCCACTCACCTAGACCGGATCCGGGATACTCACGTGCCAGGCCTGGCATCCTAGCTGAAAAGAATTCGTTCAGCACTCAACTGTTCTCTCCAGCTTTCTGGCCGTGATCCCGCCAGTAAACGTGCTGACCTTGTCACTCCCATCCCTACTGATCCTTTGCCCCCTACCTGGACACGTACAATCCTGCTGTGCATTACACACCTTCTGCCACTGCTTCTGACCGCTTACCAATCCCCTCACAGCTCTCCTTCACTGAAACGCTTATCTCCGTAGCCCGCACCCACCCTTCCCATCCTTTTCACGTCTACACTGACGGTTCTGTCCTCGCTAACGGCCGGGCGGGAGCTGCTTGCATTGCCTTTACTAACTCTGCTTCCTCCGTCTTCTCCATCTCCCACCGCCTTCCCAAGTGGGCCAGCAGTACCCAGTATGAACTATCTGCAATACGGTCTGTCCTTGACTTCCTTTTCTCTCATCACCTACCAGGTCTCATCATTGGCGATTCCCAACCCGCCTTTGCCCTAATTCGCAACCTCCTCGACTCCCTTCCCCTCTCTTCTCCTCCCGCTACTCCCGCCTCCATCAGGCTCATGCTCTTGATCTCAGTGTTTCTTTTATTTGGATCCCAGCCCATGTTGATCACATCCGCCACGATCAGGCAGATCGCCTGGCCCGAGCTGCCTGTAACCTCCCCCTTCCTGCCATCCGCCTCCCTGTGTCCACAACGATTTCCCGGAGAATCCTTCTTGAGGAGTCCAGGGAGGACCTAGCCATGCGTACCGATGCTGAACGTCCCACTAGTGTCACCATCCAGCACACTGACACCTACCGTAGCGTGAGACACACCTATGGCAAGCACCCCAGCCATAACCGCCGCTGTGATGTGGCCGTTGCCTGCATTCGCCTGGGCTATTGCTCCCCAGGGGATATCACCGGACGACCGGCCGCCAACAGGCCATGTAAACCGTCACAATCCCATGGATGAAGCATTATCCCATCATATCGTTTACTGCCCACTTATTACCCCCTTCAGACTCCTTGGACTCTTGTTTTCTGCTTTGTGTACTTACTTCATCACACATCTTGATGTACTCGAAGACATTCTCGTCCTTCACCCCGACTTCCTTTCATGGTAATGCATTGGCACTAGGACAATGGTGGAACACTTTGGTACACACACACACACACACACACACACACACACACACACACACACATATATATATATATATATATATATATATATATATATATATATATATATATATATATATATATATATATATATATATATATATATATATATGTGTGTGTGTGTGTGTGTGTGTGTGTGTGTGAGTGCGTGTGAGTGTAGCATATGTATATGTATGCACGTCTGTGCACATACCCATATCTTTA
Organism: Coenobita brevimanus; assembly: GCF_032717465.1. Lineage (NCBI taxonomy): Eukaryota > Metazoa > Arthropoda > Malacostraca > Decapoda > Coenobitidae > Coenobita > Coenobita brevimanus. Next base: position 25,467,895 of record NC_137017.1, read on the forward strand.
TACAAGCGTACCTGCGGTATCCTGTACATACAATATGTCTATGGGTAGATGTGCGTGAATGTACAGTATACATATATACAGTATTTAGATATGTACGTATATGTATGTGTGCATATGTGCCTCTCTCTGCAAACGTTTGTGCATACGTATGTGTGCGTCAGTCTATCACTTTGCTTATTCCTGAACTTGTAATGATAATTTCTGCAACAACTTTGTACCATGTATGTGTCATTTTATCTTTTTGTTTATTACTTTCTTTATTACTGTAATGATAATTGCTTCTGTACCTTTTATGGGGTGAGACGAAATACCGAATCGGCTGCCATTTACCGAACCCGCAGATGGAAAGACAAGGAGGGGAAAAGAAGGAAAGGAAAGGAGGAATTAGAAACAATGAGAGAGAGAGAGAGAGAGAGAGGGGGGGGGGGAGGTGGTGGAAAGAGGGAAGTTAATAGAAGGGGAGGTAAGAGGAACGGAGGCTGAAAAGGAAGGATTTCTGGGGGAAGGAAATTTTGCCTACACTTTGGTTAGTCTGGCTGAAACCGTGACTGGCGAAGACTCGATACGATTTGGTAAGATTTGTCCTTTTCTTCACTCTAATGGCTTTTATGACGTTACTGATTTTAGTTTGTAATTGTAAACACTCCTGCATGGGTGTTTCCATAGCTTACGCAGATAATTGAAATCGTAATAACTAAAAACTGAAGGATAACAGAGCTGTGTGTGGACTTGGGGGTGGGGGTCTCTGTATGGAGATTGGGGTATTTGTGTGGAGTTTGTGTGTGTGTGTGTGCGTGTGTGTGTGTGTGTGTGTGTGTGTGTGTGTGTGTGTGTGTGTGTGTGTGTGTGTGTGTGTGTGTGTGTGTGTGTGTGAGTTGGTGTGTGTGTGGGGGGGTGTACTTTTGGTTTGATGTGGAACTCAGGTGTTGGGTTTGATTTTTTTTTTTTTTTTCAGTATGTTTATGGGTATTTTATAGTTGATGTTATTGTAGATTATAATGTGATGGCTTGCCTTATAAGGTCCTTCCTCATGGGAGCTGGGGGAAAGGGCAGCATGATGACGAGGAGCAAAATGACATAAAGGCGAAATGGCGACCGAATTTCCCGGTTTCAAGACATTAACTACAAAAGAACTACCACCATCACAGCTTCCAGAACTACCACCACCACCACAGCTACCAGAACTACCACCACCACAGCTACCAGAACTAGCATCACCACGGCTATCAGAACTACCACCATAGCTACTAGAACTAGCACCACCACAGCTACCGGAACTAGCACCACCACAGCTACCAGAACTAGCATCACCATGGCTATCAGAACTACCACCATAGCTACTAGAACTAGCACCACCACAGCTACCAGAACTAGCACCACCACAGCTACCAGAACTAGCACCACCACAGCTACCAAAACTAGCACCACCACAGCTACCAGAACTACCACCACCACAGCTATCAGAACTACCACCACCGCAGCTACCAGAACTACCACCACCGCAGCTACCAGAACTACCATCACCACAGCTACCAGAACTACCACCACCACAGCTACCAGAACTACCATCACCACAGTTACCAGAACTGCCATCACCACAGCTACCAGAACTACCGTACCACCAACACAACTACCAGAACTACCACCACCACAGCTACGAGAACTTCTACCACCACCACAGCTATCAAAACTACCGTACCACCAACACAACTACCAGAACTACCACCACCACAGCTACCCGAACCACCACAACCACTACTTACATAACCAAGCAATTCTTTGGAGGGGATATTTAATTGAAGACTGTGTGGTGAGTATACTAAAGTCTTCAGGTATTTTATATTATTATTATTATTATTATTATTATTTCCACAAGGTTTTTCTGGAGTGGATAGGTATATTCACATTCACAACTAAATTGTAATAATGCGTTATACTTCTCATCTGACGAACCGTGACCCCTTTTCAGGTATTTGAATGCCAGGTGTAGTTAGACTGGAGAGGTAATTTTGACTAGTAGCCAAGGAGGCACATTCCTTAAGACACAATAAATTCCATGCAACAACTTCCCAGCTTCTTTTCAGTTACTTTATGGTCAATTTCGGTCGGATTAGGAGGGCAGTTTTGACTAGTAACCAAGGGGACTCAATAACTTGATCCAGATTTTCATTTTGTAAGTTACAGTATATCACATTCCTCACTGGCAGAAAGACAATGGTATGGCTCTACATTGTCCCATTACACTTCATGACTAGCCTCATATTCTAGTACAGTATTAATTATTACAGTTTAGCATTCAAAATAGAGAGAGAATTTTAGGTCAAATTAAGGTAAAAGGAGTAAAGCAATCAAGGAAGACTCAGTAGCTAATGTGTCACTGGAAATCATCATCATCATCATCATCATCATCATCATCATCATTCAGACCTCCTTTCTCACCCGAAGGTAGGGTGAGGTAGGGTCGTGAGCCAGGAAATAGTTATGAGGTTAACCAGAGTTTGCCCAGTTGAATGAGCCACACTCCCATTCACTCACCATTCAGGCCCCTGGAATCCTGGAAGTAAATCCTAATTATGAAGTGCTATAGATAATTATGATATGTTGAAGCATAGTCTAAATGGGAATAGATCTGCTCTACCCTAAAATGATATAAAAATCCCTCCCACTCTCTCTCTCTCCCCACGTAACTCCACATCCAAATCAACACCACAATGCTCCTTTACTTACTCATTTGTCTGTCTCTCCACGCAACTCCACATCCAAATCAACACCACAATGCTCCTTTACTTCCTCATTTGTTTAAAGCATGTTCTCTCATAGACTCGCGTTCTCTTTCAAACTTACATTCTCTTCAATGTGTACTCTGTTTCCTCACGTTCTTTCTAAGGCTTACACTATCTTACGTTCTCTGAAGCTTACGTTTTACCTTAACACGTTTTCTCTTAATCCCCCAATTTCTTTCATCGCCTGATTGAGTTGCTGGTTAGGCGTTAGGTTTAAATATTTGAACTGAGAGGCATCCGAGAAGCAGGGTGAATTTTTGATGACGTCACATTTCCTGTGTTCAGTGCAGGCCATGTTGTCGAGGTGGAGGTTGTAGCCGGCTTCCCTGGGCCCTCATTAAAGGTAAATATGTACAAAACCTCGTGATATCTTAATTTAGACTAGGTTAATACGCACGTGAGGCAATGTAGGTTAATTTATGAGAGAAGGATAGGTGTATTGCGAGTTAGTTTGAATTGGAGCCGTGCTGTGGAGGAAGGAATGCCGATTGTTTTTCTCGGACAATATTTTCCATGAAAGGTAAAGTATAAGTTAAAAAAAATCACGATACACTAACTTATAACAGTCTGATGTCCACGTGAGTAATCATGTATGGACTTACGCTAGGATGAGAGGTGTCTTTCAGGGTTAGTGTGTTTCTGAAATATAACCTACCAGACAAGCTTGTGGTTGGGTAAAGTTGTTTGATAGTTTCATAGTGGTTGTTCTATGTTAGGTGGCATTGGAAGCTCCTTAGCAATTCTTACTTAGCGAGTTGTTCTGAAAACTATGACTATCTGTCGTAAACTGGTGAAGGCCAAGGGCACAGGAGAGAGTCATATAGCTGACCCTCAGACCAGTTGGCTAGCTCTGGTATTATTCTGAGTGCCCCTTGTAGGATGTGGCACTGTTGCTATTGTTGTTATGGTTACCATGGATTACTGTTGCTAGCACCGTTATTACTATAGCTAATGTTACTGTTGTTCTACTGTTGGTATTGCTGTTAAGATTCTCCGGTAAACATGTTTTCCTTTAAGCAACGGAAGCATCTTACTAAAAATTTCTTCCTGATTTTTAGATTTTTGTTTTTGTTTTTGAGGCGGTAAATGAATATTGAACGTTAAATTCTTTCGCTGTTGTTTTTAGCCACGTTCCTTCCGCTGTTGTCAAATGTTTCTCGAGTGTAATGGCGGACACTTACTCCAACACACTTTCCGGTCGCCTTTAGTACCTCGCCCTAACCTTACATTTTAACCTAATCTAACCTAACCAAACCTATAACAACCAAGCTTCGAGAAAGTTTTAGTAAGTCCACCATTACGTACTAACGTCGGTATGGTATATGGAACAGTTCATAGGGAAAAAATTTCAATTGAAAACAATTTTTACCATCAGGAAAGTAAAAAAAAAAAAAAAAAAAAAAAAAACACTAAAACAACTTGGATCAATAGGAACTGAATTGGTAACGTCCTTGTGCTGCTTAAAGTAATAGGCTACATACAGAACATTTACCCGATTCACTTATTGGTATTGGTGCTGTTACTTTTATTACTCTTATTACTATCATCCGTTACTAGTTGTTATTACTCCCATTACGGTTATTCATTACTTATAGTTATTACTCTTGCTATTACTATTATTACTTTTATTGCTATTACTGTACTATCGCTGTTATTGTTATAATTATTACTGCTATTATTACTCTGTTACTTCTTCCATTTTCTTATTCAGATAGTTTGACCAGGATAACTAAAGAAATGAGGACAAGACGAGACGACAGGACAGAAGGCAATGGCAGGAGATGGGACCAAAAAAAAAAAAAAAAAGCAGCTACTGCAATAACACCGCAGTCACCACCACCACCACCACCACCACCATCACCACTAAGTGCCACCACCACCATCATTATGTGCCACCACCACCACCACCATTACTAAGTGCCACCACCACCACCACTAAGTGCCACCACCACCACCACTAAGTGCCACCACCACCACCACCACCACAACTAAGTGCCACCAGCAACATCACCACCACTAAGTGCCACCACCACCATCACCACCACTAAGTGCCACCACCACCATCACCACCACTAAGTGCCACCACCACTACCACCATCACTTAGTGCCACCAACACCGCCACTAAGTGCCACCACCACCACCACCACCACTAAGTGCCACCATCACCACCACCACCACTTAGTGCCACCAACACCGCCACTAAGTGCCACCAACACCGCCACTAAGTGCCTCCACCACCACCACTAAGTGCCTCCACCACCACCACCACCACTAAGTGCCTCCACCACCACCACCACTAAGTGCCTCCACCACCACCACCACTAAGTGCCACCAGCAACATCACCACTAAGTGCCACCACCACCGCCACTAAGTGCCACCACCACCACCACTAAGTGCCACCACCACCACCACTAAGTGCCACCACCACCACCACTAAGTGCCACCGCCACCACCACCACCACTACCACTAAATGCCACCATCACCACCACCACCACCACAAAGTGCCACCATCACCACCACCAAGTGCCACTACCACCACTACCACTAAGGTCCACCACCAACACTACCACTAAGGTCCACCACCATCACCATCACTACCACTAAGGTCCACCTCCACCACCACCATCACCACTACTAAGTGCCACCACCACCATAAGTGCCACCACCACCATAAGTGCCACCACCACCACCACTAAGTGCCACCACCACCACCACTGAGTGCCACCACCACCACCACTAAGTGCCACCACCATTAAGTGCCACCACCACCACTAAGTGCCTCCACCACCACCACCACCACTAAGTGCCTCCACCACCACCACTAAGTGCCTCCACCACCACCACTAAGTGCACCACCACTACCTCTAAGTTCCACCACCACCACCACCACCACCACCACCACCACTAATCGCCATCACGACCATCCGATTATCACTACCATCCCACCACCCCACCACCACCTCCATAATCACCGCCACCACCTCCATAATCACCACCACCACCACCCATAATAATTATCGGTATTATTATTTCTGCCTTTCCCACTTCAGTGAAATAATGTTAGTGTTGTAATAATAGACTCTTAAAGTTGCAAAACGTTTACATTTCCCAAAATTTTGTTGACATGGGTATAATGGAGAATATTCTGTTCTTATTAGCTGTCTGAAGAGCTTGTATTAATTTTATCTTATTTTTCCAGATTAATTTGAACCTGAAAAGTAGATGATAAATGAGAAGACAAGACAAAACAGGAGCAGAGAAGAGTTTTCATTGGGAAGAACCACTATAACCACAGCTACCTGCACCCCAACCATCACAACCTCCACCCCAACCATCACAACCTCCACCCCCACCACCACCACTCAGAAGTAAGGTTATTCTACTCGAGTCTACATGCAGGTGTTTGATACTGAGGGTGGACCTTGCTTTTTCTTAATTTTGAATGGATTTGACCCTTTTGTATGTTTGTGGCACTGTTTGCCTTTTAGGCATACCGTTTTGCAAAGTACATGTTCATAGATTTTCTTTAACGAACTGTTTAAAGTATTCACACACACACACACACACACACACACACACACACACACACACACACACACACACACACACACACACACGCACACTGAGTCACGCATGCAAACGCGCCTGCGCGCACGGACGTACACGTTAGCACACAAGCACATGTACACATGCACATATATATAACAGAACATGCATACATGCATGTACCAGCATGCAAATATTTATACTCACTGACATGCTTCCATACGTATTTTAATTCATGTATAAATGCATACACAAATATCTATATACGGTACACGCTAACATACAATCATATACGTGCATATGTATATACACATACAAAAGTATCTTCAGATAAATAACTACACACAAGCTCATTATATACATGTTGACGTACAGCTCCGTTCAGAAGTTCGTACTACACCCAAAGTGGAAGGCTCAAGCCTCGGTCCGCTGTTTCTGGACGACATGTTAATACCCCGAACCTCTCGCCACCACAGACAGAGCAGCAAGTACCGGAACAGTTTCAGTCACACGGATATTTATAAAAATATTGGCAAGTATTATTACATATTAATGAAGGAAATACGTGGACAAATTGCGGTTGTGATGAAAATATGTATACAAATAACAAGTTACAATACATAAATGGAGGGAAATGAAGAAGTCTGATATGAATCAGTAAGTGATTTGTGAGCTGACTATTCTCCCACTGAAACGCGCACACGCGCGCACACACGCACACAAACACACAAGAAGAACAATAACAACAACAGCCACCACCACGACCGTCTCCGCCACCTACCACCACCCACCACCACAGCCGTCACCCACCAACACCCACAATCCACCACCACTGCCGCCGCCGCGACCACCGACCACCACCACTGACGCATTAACAAGTCGCATATGGAGGTAAAGACACTGAAATAGTTTACTTCATCCGTCCTGTTTGTGTGGGAAGGCCAAGGAACACATTATATTTATTACGTGTGAGTGATCTTGCTTCCAGTAGGCGGTGGAAAGTATTTAAGACAATTTCATTTTCAATTCTGTTTTTTTAGTCTCTCTCTCTCTCTCTCTCTCTCTCTCTCTCTCTCTATCTATCTATCTATCTATCTATCTATATATATATATATATATATATAATATACATGAGCCTCTGTGATACAGTGGTAAAGTGTGCGTTTTCGTACACTGAAGAACGAGGGTTCGCGCCCCGCCATGGTAATGTGTAGGAGGACTACTGGGCCTTGGGATAGGCTACTGCCCCCAAGATATAGGCCCTGAAGCCTTTGCCCAGAGTCGGACACATAAAAAAAAAAAAAAATAAAAATAATAATAAACTTTGGGAGCGTTCTTCTGGCCATGTACTGCATTGGCGGACGCAAGGGGTGCTGTGGTTGAACCAGTGTCACATACTAAAGTAAGCTTGTACCCAGTCGGCTTGCGCGGGCCGATTACACTTGGTTCACAGACTACACACACATCCAAAGCCACTCCAACACAACAATTACATTTACAAGCACTTCTCACCCTACATACAATCTCGATTAGACAGCCTAAGCCACTTGGTACAGATATATTGGCTGTATCGGCCCCACTTCGGTAGGGATAGGCCGATCCTGAAGTTGACACTCAAACGGCTGATGAGATAAGATGTATCTATCCATCTATCTCTCTCTCTACATATATATATGATCTATATTGTATTTATATCTCTCTATCTATATTATACCTATCTATCTATATCTGTCTATTATATCTATCTGTACTATATCTATTAATCTATTATATTTATCTATCTATATCTATATTATATACATCTCACATCTATCTATCTATCTATATTATATCTATCTATTGTATCTATTATATCGGTCTTTCTATTGTATCTCTATTATATCGATCTTTCTATTGTATCTCTATTGTATCTGTCTATCTGTATATACATATCCTTAATATAATGATAACAGTTGCCTAACTTTTCATATCAATATCGGGTCCAGCTGCCCTCTTTCTCAATCACTGCTTTGCAACCTGTCAGGCATGGAGCTTACAAGGCCACGGATGAAGTCATGTTGCGCCGGCAATGTTCCCACTGGGCGTTTGCATGGTTGAGGAGTTCATTTCTTGTCCTCTCGTCAGTCCTGGCTGCCAGGTATTAACCATTTCAGCCCAAACGTGTTCTATTACATTTAGATCGGCCCCTTTGGCGAGCCAGTCTAAGAGCTGAAGTGTGTCTTGTCTCTGAAACCACTGCTGTACTACACGTGCTGTGTGGATGGGGCACCGGTCATGCATGAAAATAATAGGTCCATCTGGGAAAGGAAAACCCTTTGCGCGTAAAGATGGCAGGAAACGTTCCTCCATGATATGGACATACTGGTCAGCAGTATAACGCCCCTCGTTGCTGAACAAGTCACCCAGGCCATGTAGAGTCAGGTATCCCCAGATGTTACAGGTAACATGACCCGATCATGCCTCATCACAAATTTTGACCCTCTCGTACCTGCATGTGAAATATATATTTACTTTTATTTTTTTTTTTAATTACTGCAGCCATTAGACAGAATACTAGGTGATGACATGTCCCCCTAACCTTATATTATTTAGAACTGATCACATTTTTTCTTGGCACTAATGTCTTTATACAAAGAAAACAGAGGCAAAGAGTAGAAGGAATCATATCTTTTTCAGGACATTATGAACAGACTAAGACCAAAAATAAGAGATCCTGATTATTTTAGATGCCTGGTCATATTGCCTTTAAAAGACTTGAAATCAAGGATGGAGGGTTATGAAGACTGCGGAAGACAGCTTCATTATTGACCTATTCCATACGTAAAAGTCTAAATATCGGTTAATCACCGAAACAGAGTGATAAAATACAGATGACTGCAACGAAGACAGAGCCTGGAGGGGGGCAAGAAGAGTACGGAATTTTATCAGTAATAAAAATGATACATATCTGGTGTTGTTTCTCCTCCAGCAGTGAACCCTACCATGCGAGGTGGAGGGGAAACGCTTCTCATCTGTGAAGATGACTCGCGACCAAAAGTCTAGGTTCTCCTGGAAGTAGCGTTGAAGGCTAACCTTCCCTCTCTGTGTTGTAGTGTCAGGCGTTCCTTCATTGCTGGAATTCTATGGTGTATACCAGCGTCATGCAGCCTTCGCCTGACAGTCAGCGCAGACACGTCTAACTGAAGACCGTCCCTTATGGGTACCGCGTTCGTAAGGGGAGTTGGCTCTTCTGCCACGACAATAGCAGAATCTTCAGCCTGGGTGGTTCTTCGAGGGGTTCCCATCCTTTCTAGCATGAAAATATTCGCTATTAGTAAATATGGAGCTAATAAAAATCAATGCCGAAAGTCTAGTTTGGAATAACATTACGAGTATGTATACTTGTGTTAAAATAAATTATATGATATGAAAATATTGTTACAAGGGCAACTGTTGTACTAAACAAACTGCTGCCTATAAAGCTAGTGGCGTAGCGAGACTAAATGCACCTCAAGGCCAGATATCCTAGTTTCACCCCATCATTGCACGGGACAGCCCTGCAGAGGCGATTGCTTGACTGTGGTTCATGGCTCTGCTTGGCCAGACAGACCAGGGTTACACAACAGCAACAACAGCTATAAATCAGGAGCTGGGAATTGAAGTCTCGTTCTAAGAATGACTAGGACTGATTTGTATGTGACCGTCATAAATCAAAGCTCTGTCAGTTCCTTCCAAAGAAACGTAAACACACAAATATCCATTCCATTGAGTTGCCTGGACACACTGTGTTTGAAATATTGGGCACTGTGCATTGGAAGAAGACATGCTGAGACATTTCAACAAATAACTAGTCGTATACAAGCAAGACAGATTACTAGTTAACAGTTGCATTGCAGAGTGGGTGGGAGGATGGGGCAAGGCTGGTGCCTCGTTTCAGTCATAATGGGGAAGAGATGCTAGCAGAGAATTCAGGTGGGTGTGGGTGTGGGTGTGGGTGTGGGTGTGGGTGTGGGTGGGTGTGGGTGTGGGTGGAGAGAGAGACCGACGGTTATGTAGTTATGCAGGGGAAACATCATGTAGGTTACTTCATCATAAAACATATGATTTCCATTATTCTTTAGACTCCACCAATCGTCTTCATCTGGTTTTGAGTATGAATATGAGTTTTAACTGTTCTGATATTTCTTAAATGTTTGAATATCTTGACTGCATACAAATTATTTTTAGCTGCTTGGATTTTCCTTGAAGCGGTAGAACATGTCATAGATACTGAGCTAAGATGGTTAGCTGAAATAATGCCCGTGTCTAGGGATTAAGACATGTGATAACTCGCTAGCTCGCCTAATCACACTGATTCATAGCCGAACTTCATATATTCTGTTATGTGCATTTCTGCTATTAGTACTGTATTATATTTTTTGAGGCACGCGAATATAAACATAATATCATCATTTAATCAGCAGTAAGATTGTCTGATACCTACAAGTATGAAAATAAAATTCTCATTTCATTTAACAGTCGGTGAGTGAATGACACTGCTTTGATACTAGCTAAATTCTGGTTGCTCGTGGGAGGTTCGAAACTGTAACCTGTCGTCTGGGAAGGAGAGGCCGAGACTAGCTCCTTCCACATTGGGTGTAGTACGAATTTCTGAACGGAGCTGTACATGCTCTTATTCTTGTATACCTACATTTATGCATACATACGCGCCAAAGTACCGTACATTCGTACTTAAATACACACACAAATATGTGCATGTGTTAATACCTATATAAATGCATATAATCATGCAAGAGTACTTATGCAATTCCCTACATAAAAGCATACATACTGTACATAATACACATGTAGCTGTCTACACATTAATGCAGACTCATATTTCTTAATAATTATGCACATATGAACACAGCATACACATATACATATAAATATAGATTTTGTATACACATCAATGCGTACTTAAATATAGATACCCAAATGCACATAAGCATGCACACCTACACCTACACACAATCAAACATTTATGGACATCTCCATTTGCACATGAATACACGAATACTGTAAACGTAAATACACACGTACATATGCACGAACATGGATGCATGCGCGCGCACACACATGAATACACATTCATTCATTCATCCATCCATCCTTATGCCTTTCCGTTCATAAATATTTTCACTGTCATACACACTTCCCCACCTGCTAATCCCTTCACCTCCATGACCTACTGTATATTAGTATAATCTTCGCATCTGCAGACGATTTTATTCCCATCAGGATAGACCTTTGGAATAGAAGGGCTGAGCGTAACTTATTAACAAGAGGATTTCCCTAAGCTGAGCGAAACCGTCCGTGGCAGTAGGAATAAAAGATGTTATTTCTCTCTCTCTCTCTCTCTCTCTCTCTCTCTCTCTCTCGTACTTCATTCTTTTTACCAAATTCCTCTCCCCCCATTACACTGGTCTCCCTTCCCCTCCAATTTCTCGGCTGCCACCACCTCCGCTTCCAGCTTCACTGATGCCCCACCACCTTCTCCTCCAACTTCACTATTGCCACCACCTTCCCCTCCAGCTCCACTACTGCCACCACCTTCCCCTCCAGCTCCACTACTGCCACCACCTCCCCCTCCAGCTCCACTACTGCCACCACCTCCCCCTCCAGCTCCACTACTGCCACCACCTCCCCCTCCGACTTAACTGCTGCCACCACATTGTCCTTTAACACTACTGCCACCACATTCCTCACCACCTTTATTCCTGCCACCACCTCCCTCCAACTTCACTGATGCTGCCACTTTCCCGCAGCATCACTGCTGCCAGCATCACTGTTGCCATCATCATCGTTGCCACCAATTGTCCCTCCAGCACTGCTGCCGCCACCCCTCCCTCCAATACTGCAGCCTCTACCTCTCTCTCCAACATTGCTGCGACCACCTCTCCCTGCAACATTACTGCCACCACCTTCCCCTCTGACTATATTTCTGACACCACCTTTCCCTTCGACTTTATTGTTGTCGCCACCTGCTCCCAACTTCACTTCTGCCACCACCTCCCCCTCCAACTTCACTGCTGCCACCACCTCCCCCTCCACTTCTGCCACCACTTCCACCTCCAGCTTCACTGCTGCTACCACCTCCCCTTCCAACTTCTCTGCTGTCACTAATACCCATTCTTACTTCAAACTTCAACTTCTTTTCTTCTTCCATCTCCCTATCTAATATTCTTTTCGTTCGAAAAACAAATTTTTCCCAAAATGAGTAAAATATTCTCTAATGACCTGGAATATACTAAATAGTTGTTTCTGGCCTTCTTTAAAATTTTGTTTTACAGTGTTACTTCTTGGCCCGTTTATCCTTTGGTATGGAAGCTCCTTAACACCTCCTTCTGAGCTATTTTTTTGTTTATTACACCATGCTATCGCGTTTTGTGTTAAAGTAATTCTGAAATCAGCATACTCTGCATAGATAAAAGTCAAAAGGATATTAACATGGTGTTTCCAGGCCAACTCTGGAGCTGTCTTCCTCTATCTGTATTCACTACTGCCTATGATTTCCAGTCTTTCAAACGCAGTGTGTCCAGTATCTCGAAATGAACAGAGCTTGAATTTGGCTCTGTTATATATATATTTTTTCTTGAAGGGAACAAAATCACGGGCTTCTGGCCTTTTGTTCCTTCTTCCTTGATAAAAAAAATGCGGGGGGGGGGGGTGGCAACTCTTACCAGACGAAAATACATGCTTATATAGTTTATATTTAAACCCTCCAGTTCAAAAAATCTGAACTGAATAAAATCGTCTGGAGTTAGCAAGAATGATATTAAGCCCTTTCTTAGTTTAATCTTAGTGTCTACTTTGTTTACTCTTTATCGCCGGACGCTTTTATTCAGCTTGAGGGAGACTGTTCAAACTGAAGGCGTTAGATATAGGCTTATGCTCTGGTCGGATAAGGAAACTCCCTAACACCTCATCCTTACGGAGTTATTTTTGGATATGGCTGGCTAGTACAGTTTTGTGCGTTATTTCTGCATAGTATGGCTATGCTTGAAGGATTTATATATCACAGAATAGGACAGTACGGGGTAATAAGCAAAACCAATCGCTTAGGAAAAGATGTTAGGAGTCTTCTCAGTGCTCGAGTATACCGGCCAGAGCCTTCACTACTGCTCTCTTAGCCTGAATAAAATCGCTTCAAGATGGCAGGGATAAGATAAATTACTTCACTGGCTTCAAGGGCCGCATTCTTGTCGGTTAAGGCTGTTCCCTAGTACCTCTTCCTTAGCGATTTATTTTTGGATATGGCAGGGTAATGTCCTTTTGTACGCTATTTATACGGAATATGGAGGTGTGGAAGGATTTGTATAACACGTAAAAGGATAATACTGTGTAATAAGCAAAAATAAATCGGTTAGGGAGAGGTGTTAGGGAGCCTTCTTTTCCGACGAGAATTCCGGCCAAGGTGATAGTAAAATCGCCTCGAAGCAGCAAGAATATAAAAATTTTGTTACTTGAGTGAAGAGGTTAAGGTGTGTGTGTGTGTTGGTGTGGTGGAGGAAGGTTTTGTTGTAATAGTTGTGGTGTGGCTGTGTATCTAGGAGGCACGGTAGTCGTTGCACCTCTTCCTAAGCGATTTATTTTGTCTTCCATCTACTGTTGATTCAAACTGGTATGTAAACCATGTTGATGAGAGAGAGAGAGAGAGAGAGAGAGAGAGAGAGAGAGAGAGAGAGAGAGAGAGAGCATACAAGTGGATATCAAGGCGTAATATGCGGAGTAAATTGCTATGGAATAGGCATTACGAAGCCTCCTATGCCACTTTGAATATAACCCTGTGAATTGTGTGGCTGTGTTATTTTGGTTGTGTGCGCGTGTGTGCTTGCATGTTTATAGGTCTGCTCGTGTATGGCGCTTATCGTTTAGTTTCGTTTGTAAAAGCTCCAACATGCTTGCATGCGTCAGCCTTTGTCACCTATGGCTGTTCCCCATGCTGCTTGATCTCTAGCAGCCTCCCTATTCAGTTACACTCAGCTCTCATCGGGTCTGTTTTGGTCTGCTTGTCACAACCTTTCCCTCGACGTTCACACCTCTCATCTTCTGCATCTAACTGCCATCTTCCATCCTCTCAACGAATGCGGGAGAATATCCCCTCGGGGCTGCATCACCATTTATTCATTCACAATTTCTCTCCAGTCATTCCTGTCGTGTGCTGCTACTCTTCCTTGCTCAACAGACGTCCCTCTCGCATCTAATGCTCTCTTCACACTGTCCATCCATCCTATTTGTGTCTTCCTCTCAGCCTTACACCTTTCACATATGATCCAGCTATCTTTTTCACCAATCACTCTTCATCCATTCTCACCATATGCCCAAACCATCGCAACACTCCCTACTCAATCAGCCTTTTCCCGCATAACTCCAGTTCCCCTTCATACCTCATCATTTCTCACTCGATCCATGCATGTCACTCCACACATAGTCCTCAGACACCTCATCTCCATTACAGTCAAACTTTTCCTCTCTGCTACACCATATTCTATGTTTCAGCCCCATATAACGCAGTCAGTACCACTACACCCTCATACAGCCTTCTCTTTACATCCATTCTAAGATAACGACATCTAAACACTTTTTTCATTCCTCTCAGCTCTTTTACTACTACATTTATTCTAATCTTCACTTCTATATCTATTCTTCAGTCCACAGCAACATGTGACCCTAAATACTTAAGACACTCTACCTCCTCAAGCAACTCTCCTTTCAAAACAATATTCATCCTCCTACCATCCACCAAGCTCGTATACTCCATCACTTTACTCTTATTCTCATTTACTTTCAATTTCCTCCCTTCACACACCCTTCCAAACTTCTCTATCGACCGTCCTAATCTCTCCTCCGAATCAGCCGCCAGTACAGTATGATCCGCAAACAGCAGCTGATTCAATTCCACCCTCTACCATCAGCATTCATCAGACTCAAAACTCAACCTAACACTGTCGCATTCACCTCCCTTACAACACCATCCATAAATCAAACAACCAAGGCGACATCGCACATCACTGCCGCAGCCCCACTCTCACGGGAAACAAGTCTTTCACAGTATTTCCCACTCTTACACACGCTCTACTATTTACATAATAACTTTTCGCTCCTTTTAACAATCTGCAGTCTCAAAACATTCCACAAAGCCTTCCAATGAATTCTATCATACACTTTCTCTAAATCCATGAACGCCCAAAACACTTCCTTACCTTCCGCTAAATACTTTTCACACACCTGTCTCGCAGCAAACACCTGATCTACGCATCCCGTCCCTCTCCTAAAGCCACATTGCTCATCACCAATCACTCCCTTTGTACTCTCTCTCTCCTAATTAACATTCTGCCATTCACATTACCTACAACACTCAACGAACTTACACCCCTAAAGCCAGTACATTCATACTTATCACCCTTACCTCTATACAGTGGAACCATACAAGCACTTGCCCAGTCAATCGGCACCATACTGCTCACAAAACACACATTCAGCAATGTTACTAACCACTCAACAATAGTCGCTCCACCACCTTTCAAACATTCCACAGCACACCCATCCTTACCTGCAGCATTCCCTGCTTTCATCTCCTTTACTGCCTCCTGCATTTCCTCCATCTTGATCAAAGAATCATTCAACTCTCCCAACACATTTACTCCTTGCACCCTTCCATCTGCCACAATCTCCGCCTCCATATCCACCTCTGCATTTAACAAACTTTCAAAATATTCCTACCATCTCTTCCTTAATGCATCCATCTCAGTTAACATCCTTCCATCCTCTGCTTTTACTTGATCTTCCTTCCCAGATTCTCCCTTTCACACCCTTTTCACCTCCTTCCAAAATAATTTCTTTTTCTGTTGAAAAATCTCAGTCAAACGCCTACCCCACCTCTCATCTGCTGCCAGTTTAGCATCACGCACAGCCCTCCTTGCCCTATTCCTCTTTTCCTTATACCTCTCATATGACTCCTCATTCTTCCTCTGCAGCCACACTTCATATGCACGTCTCTTCTCAGCCACAGCCATACTTACTTCCTCGCACCACCATTCACATCCTCTCTTACACCACCATTTACTTCTCACACAACACACCTCTTCCACATGCCCCACCAAAGCATTCTTAAATAGCTGCCATTCCTCCTCCACACTGCCATTTTCCTGATCTTTCACTGCGTTCCACTCATCTTTCAACTTCTCCTGATACTCTATCATTTTCTCTCTCTCATCCAAAACACTCACTTTCAAAACCTCCCTGCCACACCTAACTCTCCTACCTCTCACCCATCTCATACCTACTCTCAACTTTCCCTCCACCAGGTAGTGGTCAGACATACCTCCACCCTCCCCTCTCAAAAACAATCTTCCTCTTACATTCCTGGACACAACCACATAGTCCATCAATGCTCTATCAACAACCCTTCCACCCAACCCGTCTCACCCATGTATACTTATAAATATCCTTCTCAAACTAGGTATTTCCAATCGCCATCTCGTGCTCCATACTCATCCCTATCATTCGTTCCCTATTTTCATTTCTTCCAGGCACACCATGCATACCAACTACATCTTCAACTGCTATACTTCCCTCTTTAGCATTCATATCTCCCATCATTACCACATTCACATTTGCTCCAAGACTGCAGACACTCATTAACATCATTCCAGAAACACTTCCTCTTTTCTGCAACCCTTTCGCTACCAGGCCCATATGCACTTACAAATACCCACAACTCACATCCAGATTTCGCATTCACTCACCTCAGTCTCGATGACACCTCCTTCCATTCAGTCACACACTGCTGCACTTCCTGGCACACCAACAAGCCCACACCTTCTCTTGCCTTTCCTCTATCAACACCTGATATCCTTCCATTCACATTTCCAAACTTAGACCCACTTTTCCCTTTCATCTTTGTTTTACTCAAAGCTAACACATCCAACTTTCTTCTCACAAACATTCTCCCAATCTCCTCCCTTTTAGTCTCAATAGTATTACATCCACGCACATTCATAGACCCAGTCTTCAGGGTACGGGGGTAACTCAGTCCCCCATCCCTTTCTCTTCCCTGTCTCTTTGTAGGAACTAAAAGAAAACAGAGATGGGGTCCCTAGTCCCTCACCCTGCCCTTTTTAGTCCCCTCTTACGACACCCAGGGACTACGGTGGCAGAATTCTTCCTAACACACAACCTGGCCGCAGAGTGGTAACACCACTCTATAGTGCGGCCAGATTGTGTTTCCGTAGCCACAGGGAGAGGGGGGTCACAATCTGGCCTAATTGCTTACTTCTTCCACAGAAACCAATGGCAGCAGCAGTGCATCAACGCCGCAGTCTTACAAGAATGGCAACCAAAGACAAGAAGATGGCAACCCCCAGAAAACAACATAACTCTAGACATCAGGATAGTAATATATCACAAAGAAACTACAGCAGACGACGAGATGGCACCCTAGGTTGACGAGACAGCAACAGCACAAGATGAGATGTCAATCCGCGATGACAAAATGACAACCTTGAAGGACAAGATGGCATCCTAGGATAACAAATGACAACCTTCGACGACGAGATGGCAACAGTAGAAGATAACTTAAGAGAGCAAGGCAGCAAACCTGGAGAGCAAGACTGGCAACTCAGAGAAGCCATCAGCGTCCGGGTCAAAATGGGCATAGGAGGCTTCATAGCATCTTCACCATTGAGAATTATTTTCCATTACACCCAAGCTTTCTCTCGCATGCTATTTATAGTTTTAATACCGATAGTTTGCATCAGTAACAAGACTGAAGTGAAATCTGTAAACTAAATCGCTAAGGAAGAGTTGTTATGAAGCCTCCAAAGCTACATAGACCCTGTAGTGTGTATTTGTAGGCAATGTAGCAGGGATGATTGAAGCAGTTATGGCGGCACTTGTATACCGTTACTCTGGTAGGCAGTCCAGTCCTTAAGCACCTTTAATGTTCCTGTGTTTTCTCAAGCGATAGAGACTCTGATGCTAGGGAGAGAGGAGAGACAAAATCGGAGCCAGCTGAGAGACTTTAATGTTCCTGTATTTCCCTGGGCAATTGAGAGACTGATGCTAGGGAGAGAGGAAACTTAATCGGAATTGGCTGAGAGATCAAAGGGGATGTGGGAGCACGAGACAGGACAGGTTACAGGTTGTATTTTTCTTTGTATTCTTCCTTTAGGGTGTGATGTGTCTGTATTGTTCTAGAGTGAGGAGGGTGGAGAGGAGTAGCAGAGCAAGTGGGCTGGAGATGGAGATAGATTATTGCACAGCAGGGTGGAAAGGAGTAGGCGTGCAAGTTTTGCCTGTGCACTTGACATCTCAAAGGCTTTCGAATGAGTCTAACATAAATCTTTAATTTCCAAACTGCTCTCTTGCGGTTTCTATCCTTCCATCTGTGCCTTCGTTTCTAGCTTCCTTTCTGGTAGTTCTAGCTGCTGTTGTAGATGGCCACCGTTCTTCTTCCAGAGCTTTCAACAGTGGTGTTCCTCAGGGCTCTGTCCTATCACCAACTCTTTCTTTTATTCATCAGTGACCCAAGCTGTACATCTAACTCTGTCCATTCATACGCTGATGACTCCACCCTTCACCTTTCCATTCACTTTCCACAGTGCCCATCTCAGCAGTTACTTCAACAACAATGAGAGATGAGACTATGGCACACCAAATGTCTGACTTAGCTCGTATCTCTGACTGGGTTAAAAGTAATCTTGTTTTTAATGCATCAAAGACTCTGTTCTTTACATTTTTCAACTTGACATAATCTTCCACAGGAGTATCCTCTAGACACTAATACACATAATCAAGAACCTAGAAATCAATAAATTAATCAATGATCGGCAGTATAAATTTAGACAAGAAAGTTCGACTGTAGACATTCTTTGCCTTCTTGCCCATCAGATTAACAAAACATTAGACGAACATGGTGAAACACACACAATGGCACCTGATATTTCAAAAGCATTTGACAATATGGCACCAGGACATTTTTTACAAGATGTCACACTATGGCCTTGCATCATTGGTTCCTCTAATTTCTTCTTACCTTCATAACAGAAAAAATGCGGGTCATGGTAGATGAAACATATTCCCAACTTCATTCCATAAATGCTGGCGTACCTCAGGGATCAGTTTTGGCCCCAACCCTCTTTCTCATTCATATAAATGACCTACTATCTGTCACTCACAACCCAATACACTCTTATGGTGATGACTCGACACTTAATAGTTCTTTCACATTTAAGCCCTGTCCACACGAGCGGGCAATACCCGCGGGCACAAGCGGTGAGCCCGTCAACAGGCAAACTGCTCGCTTGTGCCCGCGGGCATTGCCCGCTCGTGTGGACAGGGCTTTAGTACCTCCTTTACACAATCTGATATTATTAATTACAAAATAAACACAGCAGTCAGTCTGAACCAGGACCTTTCTAAGATTAATCAACGGGGACAAATAAATCTGGTCTCATCTAATGCTCAGAAAACTAAATACATTAATTTCTCCAACAGCAAGAATCCCTCGGACTCCCACATAATTTTACATGATGTCAGTATTTCCCTATCCACTACAGTTGATATCCTAGGTGTCACACTAAACACAAAACTGAGCTGGACAGCTTATGTTAAATCCCTTGCTAAAAATGCATCTAAAAAACTGGGACTTCTGTACAGAGTTCGTGCATTCTTCACTGACGATTAGTTGGGCACAATATTCAGAAGTTATGTGCGTTCGCAGATCGAATACTGTTTGCCACTGTGGAGTGGATTTAGAGCGGTTGCACCGAGGCAGTTGGACAAAATTCAAAATAAAGCCATTCGATTAATTGATAATACTGCCATTACGCAGGACCTTCCTCCATTATCAGTACGAAGAGATGTTGCATCTTTAGCATTATTTTACCGATATTTTTACCGTAAGTGCTTCGACGAACTTGTTACGATTGTGCCTCCCCTTCACATTTTCTCCCGAAATATTCAGGCAGCTGGGAGCGCCCATGAACTTACACTCTCTCCTTCGCTGTGCAGAACCTCTGCTTATCAAAATTCATTTATCCCCAGAACTACCACTATCTGGAATTCACTTCCTGTGATTTGCTTCCCACAAACATTTAATCCACTTTTACTTCAATCCAGTTGTTATATTGTATGAATGGAGAATGCCTTTAGGCACATGGAATTTTTTTTTTTTTCTCCTTCATTTATCCTTCCTCCATTCATTCTTAAAAATGGCAATAAACTATCCAACTCAATCCTGCAACATCTTTAAATATAATTGGGGTGTTCTTCTCTCAGGAATTATCATTGAAAGATCACATTACCTCCCTTGTAAAATCTGCTTCCAAGAGATTAGGTGTGCTAAGCCGACTCTGCACTTCTTCTTTTTTTTTTTTTTTTTTTTTTTTTAACCCTTGCACAGTTGTTGACTTTATACACGGGTTTAGTTCATCCCTGTGTGGAGTACAATTCTCATGTGTGGGGAGGCTCCCCACATACAGCTCTTCTCGACAGAGTGGAATCAAAGGCTTCTCGTGTCATTAACTCTATTCCTCTTACTGGCTCCCCTTAACCTCTGTCTCTTCGCCGCACTTTTGCCTCTATCTCTTTTCTGTCGTTACTTCAATGGTCATTGCTCCTCTGAACTGTGTGCTTGCATCCTTCCATCACTACGGTGGCCGCGTAGCACCCGTCTAGCAACAAGCTCTCATCCCTTTTTGTCCAACTCTCAAATGCAAGAGCTAACCATTACTGCCAGTCCTTCGTACATGCATTAGGTCAGATCTGGAACTGCCTCCCTACTGTCCATGATCTCCAGTCTTTCAAACTCAGTGTGTCCAGGCATCTTGAAGTAAACTGATCTTGATTATGGCTGTCTGTTATCTTGTTCTTGTTTCTTCGATGGAATAATCTTGCAGGCTCCTGGCCTTTGGTTCCTTCATTCTTACATTAAAAAAAGCGGGCTGGAGATGGAGGTAGCTTACTGCACAGCAGGATCGAGAGGAGTAGGAGCAGCAAGTGAGCTGGAGCTGTAGATAGCTTATTGCACTAAATTCACTGATATACTTTCATAGTGCTTGAAATATTTTGTGACATACTTGGGACTTTTGTGATGTACTGTACTTAGAATATATTTTGATAACACTACCTTCTGCCAGAGTAATAGTGGCGTATATGGGGGGGGGGCACTCGCCCTTGGCCCCCCCTTTTGTCCCAGCAGGCCTACATATCTGCCCATATGGCATAGACCCCCATGAATACATAAGCTTCTTCATTGTTTTGCCATTGGATATCAGATTAGTGCAATATAGCCCTCATGAGGCCTCAAAATGCCTGTAAAAAATGCTTGGTTTTCAAAAAAATTTCCTGGGAGGCTTAATGTGCCCCCCCCCCAAACTCCCCAGCTGTAGAGTTTCGCTTCGCTCGCCCCCTCCCTTATAAAAATCCTGGTCTCTCCCCTGTGCCCCCCTCCCCCTTTCCCTGGACCTATATACGCCACTGCAGAGTAACTTAACATGCTGCCGTCAGAGCTATTAATGTACATTGTAAATATGCATTGCAAATGTGAGCACGTGTAAAAGAATATAAAACAATAAAAGAAGTTGTATATTAAGTTTATTCGACCTTTTATGGTATGGTTACAAAAAACTGTGAATTACTGGAGAATAACCAATACTTAAATAGGAAAAAAAAAAAAAAAAAAAATGCTCCATAGGAACTCTAGTGGCACAAAAACTCTCAATTCAGCTTTTGATTATAATCGCGAGTTGTGGAATAAAATCTAGGGATACAAAACCCACATTTCGTTTTAGTATTATTTTAAATAATATTGAACTGGGTAAAAGGTCGACGGATATAAATCCCACATTTAAACTTAGAGTTTTTCCGAGATCCAGTGGCGTATGGTATAAATGTTAAGTATCAATACCTCTTATTTCAACTTAGAATATTCAGAATCCAGGTATATGGAAAGCAAAACTAGGCTTCCATTACTTAAACTTTAGTAATATGTACAGTAATATACATGACCAGGGAAATTTGTAAGGTTATGACAGCTTGAGTCCCAGGTGCTATTTACTGGCATGTTAAGTGACTAGCCCTAATAGCCTCATCTTGACTGGACTTCATGATCCTGCACAATGCTAGTTTCACGTAGAACCTGCAGTTTTTCTCGCTACTGCCAGGCTATTTCTTACAGCTTAGGAGAGATACCTGGTGATGCTCCTGTACACTAGTCGTCCAGGTCATCTTGTGTCTGTAATTACTCAGGTTTATGCTTTATATAACAGCACTATTATACCTTGCTTTATACCAATAGCCTGGTTATCGGTCCTCTATCAGGTTCATACGTTTATATTCAAGATCTTATTCAAAATCTGTCCACTTACCAGTGTATACAGAATGTCCTTACAACTTCGGTACACAGTGACGTAAAAATACTGTTAAAAGTCCCATCGCTACCCATTAACAGATTAACCAGCTTCCCCCAGCTTAGTACGTTTTATGTAACCAGTATATACAAAAAGTCCTCATGACTTAGGTCTATAGTGGCGTAAAAATACTACTAAAAGTTCCATTGCTACCAATGGAACAGATTTGCCAGTTTCCCCCCAGGTTGGTATGTTTTCTGTCAAGACGTATGAAGAGGCCTGCCCCTGTTATCAAAGCCACTGCTCTTGTCCAAGCCATTCTGAGTGTAATTATTGACTATTCCTTTTACCTATGTCCTTATTTCAAAGGACAACCGAATACCGATTCCTTTTGCACTATTACCAAGCCATTCTGGCGACTTAATATACACAAAACACTTCAGTTTCCCCTTGTTTATTACCGATACCAAACATCCAAAATACAGTAGCAGTTCTGGACGGTTATCTAGCGGGGACGTGATGGCTGAGTGAGGAGAGCGTTGGCTTGCCAATGCTGAGGACCTGGGTTCGACTCTCGGGAATTAGAGATTATTGAAAGCATATGGCAGTGTCCTTAGTGGACTGTCATTGGACCCGGGTTTGACTCTCGGTTGATATAGAGGTGAATTGGGGCAGTTTGGCAGCCACTTAGTGGTCTATCAGGGGTGGGGTGTGTGCCTTTGGGAGTTACATATACAATCACACACACACTCCTCTCACACCTACCAGACACACACCCACTCACTTACACAATGCTCACACACATACCACATTTACACAAGACATCCACACACCACACCCTTACACAAGACACACACCTCACTTACACTAGACACACACACACCCTAAGACAGACACACAGGAAGGGTTATACGAAACAGTGGGGGGGTGGAAAGTAGGGGGGGTTTTATTTCAAAGTCCCTAAAAGGGTATACCCTTTTTGGGACTTTGAAATAAAACCCCTACTTTCCACCCCCCACTGTTTTGTATAAGCCCCCCCTGTGTGTCTGTCTTAGACGTGTGTGTCTAGTGTGAGTGAGGTGTATGTGTGTGTGTCAGATGTGTGTGTGTCTTGTGTAAATGAGGTATGTGTGTGAGTGAGAGTGGTAGTGTAAGTGAGTGAATGTATGTATGTGTGCCTACTTTAACATTCCCCCCAAAGGCAGCCACTACGTGACTGCCAGTCCCACGCCTCTGACAGACCACTAAGTGGCTGTCAAACTGCCCGAATTCACCTCTATATCAACCGGGAGTCGAACCCGGGTCCAATGACAGGCCACTATGGACACTGCCATATGTTTTAAATAACCTCTAATTCCCGGGAGTCGAACCCAGGTCTTGAGCATTGGCAATCCAACGCTCTTCTCACTCGGCCACTACGGCCCCGCTAGGATTGCGGCCAGAACTGCTACTATATTTTGGTTGTTTGTGTCAATATTAAAACGATACTAAGCTCTAACGTACAGAGTAAGTTTCTAAGGAAGAGTAATTATGATCCAGAACCACGTGAAATATAAAAATGCTAATTTAATGCTAGTCACGATGAAGTGAAGAGTACCGTGTATCGACTCATATGTAGGAAGCAAATAAAAACTGGAACACACTTTTTTTTTTTCATTTTTTATTGTGAATAATTTACAATACGCTCTTTACTCCCACTGTGTTATTTTTATTTACGTGTCTCTCAAGCTCCTACGTCCCACTCGGCTGGACCAAATCGCCTGGAATCAGCTGTAAAGAATATGCTGGTCATGGAGAGGTTAATGCTGACAGTTTATTAACTTTCTCAGGCTCCTATGACTCACTCTCAGCTGAATAAAATCGTCTGGTTTAACTGGAATGTCACTAGAACTGTACAGATCATCAAAGGGTCAATAAATGCCTAGGTTAACCCTTTAATGCTCGAAAGTACTCTATGTTCAGCTGACATGGGGGACTAGGTTATTCATTTGAGAGTGAGTCACAGGAGCCTTAGAGAGACAGTACGATACTTTATTCACATTAGCTTGGCAAAAAAAGTATTTGCAATGTCTCCATCTTGATTTCTGACCTGTAGCAATACATTAACACTAGAATACTATGCTAGTCAACGAAAAATGATATGGAAAGGATGCAGGGCAGTAGCATTGTCTCACTCTGCCTCTGAGCTGCGGGAAATAACCTACAAAAGGACGAAAAAGTCTGCCCAGCTAATCAATAGCTACGACTCAGCATTCAAGATGGAGAGATGGCAGTTTTAGGTCAAGTTGGAGTAAAAAGAGCAGTGTCGTCTGCTTGACCCCTTCCCTTAGCGGCAATGCAGAGGTGGCGCCACCTTGTGCGTGGAATGCAGGAATTCCAGGCCATTTAGCACGAGAACGCATATCTGTAATTTTCCAATTTGGATGGGTTAGAAACAAAAATTCACTGAGTCCTTACATACGACAGGGCTGCCCAAAGCTGATTAAAATCTTTTGAAAGTATCAGAAATAAAATATAAAACGTCTAAATGATATAAAAACATCTGGCCATACCTGGGACTCGATCCGTAGCACCAAAAACACAGAGCACTCATCTGTTGAAGTCATTTTTTACATTTACTCTACTAGATTCAGACGATTTAATGCTGGTTTAAAAAAA
The DNA here is from genome assembly GCF_032717465.1 of Coenobita brevimanus. Classification (NCBI taxonomy): domain Eukaryota; kingdom Metazoa; phylum Arthropoda; class Malacostraca; order Decapoda; family Coenobitidae; genus Coenobita; species Coenobita brevimanus. The sequence continues at coordinate 25,493,258 of NC_137017.1, forward strand.
TTCTAAGGATGATTGAACAGGTACAGTCTTTATTAACCCCAAGACTGAGAATAATTATTTATTTTGTTTAAGCTAATATCACACCCCACCCAACCCAATCCAACCCCCTTTCCTCCCCATTCAACATCGCTCGTACTCCACTCCACCCCACTCAGTATCTGGTCTTACCTTACTGCACTCCACACAATCCTGATCTTACCCCACTGCAACTCTCCAAAAAAAGCGATCCTACCCCACTACACCCAAACAAACCCAGCTCCAACCCCACTCCGTTCCAACCCCACTGCACCCCCCAACCCCAATCCTACCCAACTCCACCCCATCCAACCCCGATCCTACCATTCAACCCCGATCATAGCAAACTGTACCCCACCCAACCCCGATACTATCCAACTGTACCTCACCGAATCCAGATCCTCTCCCATTGTACCCCAACCAACCCCGTTCCAACCTCAATGCACCCCAACTAACCCCGATACTACCTCTTTGTACCCCACCCAACCCGGATCCTAACCCAGTGCACCGCACCTAACCCCGATCCTTCCCAACTGTACCCCACCCAACCCCTATCCTACCCCAATGCGCCCACCCAACCTCGATCGTACCCCACTGCAAATCCAACCCCGTCTGTATCCGACTGCACCCAACCTAACCCCATTCCTACCCCACTGCACCCGACCCAACCCTAATCCTACCCCACTGCACCCCAGCCAACACCGATCCTACCCCACTGCACCCCACCAAACCCCGATTCTACTCCACTGCACCCACACAACCCCTATCCAATCCCACTTCACTCCACCGAAACCCCCTCTTTACCCACTGCATCCCACCCAACCCTGACCCTACCCCACTGCACCTCACCCAAACCCCGATTCTACCTCTTTGCACCCCTATAAAAACTGCCATTACTCCACTACACCTCACCCAGTCCCTCCCTGCCCGACTGCGCTCCACCCAAAACCGCTATTCCCCCACCTCACCCGATCAAACACCTTTTCTACCTCATTTTAAACCAACCCAAAACATTATTAACTTACGGCACCCCAGCAATACATTAACACCAGAATACGATGCTAGTCGCCAAAAAGTGCTATGGGACGGATGCAAGGCCGTAGTATTGTCTCAATCTGCCACTGAACTACGGGAAATGACCTACAAGAAGATGAAATATTCCGGCCAGTTAATATAGAGTTATGACTCAGGGTTCAATAAAGAGAGATGGAAGTGTTTTTTCTAGTTAGTGTGAAAGGAGCAATGTCGTCTGCTTGACTTCTTCCCTTCACAGAAATGCGTGGAATGCAGGATTTTCAGGCCATTCAGCACGAGGACGCATATCTAATTTTTCGAACTGGAGAGGTTAGATATAAATATCACTGAGTTCCTCTGTACGACAAGGCTACCTAAAGCTGATTAAAAGTTTCTGGAAGTATCAGAAATTAAATATAAAACGTCTGTATAATATAAAAACATCTGGCCACCCCTGAGACTCAACCCGTAACGGCTAGAACACGGAGCACTTATCTGCTGACGTCATTTTATATACTTACTCTGCTAGATTCAGATGATTTAAAGCAGGTTTAAAAAATCTCTTTGGATCATTGAACAGGAACAGTCGTCATTAACTCCCAAACTGAGAATGATTTATTTACATTGTTCAAGCTAATATCACACCCCACCCAACCCCATTCCTACCACCTCCACCCCACCCAACCCCGACCCTACCCCTACGCTCCCCATCCAGCATCACTCGTATCCCACTCCACCCCACTCAGTACCTGGTCCTACCTTCCTGCACCCTACCCAACTCCGTTCCAACCCCAATGCATCCCACCTAACCCCGATACTACCCCTTTGCACCCCACACAACAATGTTCTAACATCAAAGCGCAGTATCCAACCTTGATCCTACCCTACTGCATCTCACCCAACTTTGATCCTACTCCATTGCACCCCACCCAATCCCTATTCTATCCCAGTGCACCCCATCCACCCCATATCCTACCCCACTGCATCCCACCAAACCCCTATCCTACCCCATTGCACCCCACCCATCCTCGATCCTACCCCAATGCACCCCACCCAACCCTGATTCTGCCCCACTGCACCCCACCCAATCCCGATCCTAAGCCACTACATCCCACCCGACACCGATCCTACCCAACTGCACCCCACCCAACACTGATCGTACCCAACTGCACCCCACCCAACCCCGATACTACCTCACTGCACCCCACCCAACCCCTATCCTACCCCACTGCACCCCATCCAACTCCGATCCTACCCAACTGCACCCCACACAACCCCGATCCTATCCCACTGCACCCCACCCAACCCCGATCCTACCCCACTGCACCCCACCCAACCCTGATCCTACCCCACTGCACCCAACCCAACCCCAATCCTACCCCAATGCACTCCACCCAACCCCTATCACATCCCACTGCACCCCACGCAACCCCTATCCTACCCCACTGCACCCCCCCCAACGCTGATCCTACCCCACTGCACCTCACCCAACCCCGATCCTATCCCACTGCACCCCACCCAACACTGATTCTACCTGACTGCATCCCACCCAACCCCGAACCTACCTCACTGCACCCCACCCAATCGCGATCCTACCCCACAGTACCCTACCCAACCCCGATCCTACCCCACTGCACCCCCCCCAACGCTGATCCTACCCCACTGTACCCCACCCGACACCGAACCTACCCCACTGCACCCCACCCAACTCTCTCCAACCCCAGTGTACCCCACCCAACCCCTATCCTACCCCCTGCACCCCACCCAACCCTGCTTCTATCCAAATGCACCCCACCCAACCTTGCTCCAGTCCCACTGCACCCTATCCAACTCCAATCCTACCCCATGGCACCCCACCCAACCTCGATCCTACCCCACTGCACCCCACCTAACTCTGCGCCAACCCCACTGCATCCCACCCAACCCCACTCTTACACCACTGCACGCGACTCAACCCTGCTCCAACCCCACTGCACTTCATCCACCCCCGATCCTACTCAACTGTACCCCACCCAACCGTGTTCCAACCCCAGTGCACCCCACCCAACCGTGCTCCAATCCCAGTGTACTCCACCCAACCCCTACCCAACCCCACTGCACCGCACCCAACCGTGCTCCAGCCCCACTGCACCCCACTCAATCCCGATACTACCCCACTGCACCCCACCCAATCGCGATTCTCTCCCACTACACCCCACCCAACCCCGATCTTACACCACTGCACCCCACCCAGTCCCGATCCTATCCCACTACACCCCACCCAATCCCAAATCCATTGTACCCCACCCAACCCTGCTGCAACCCCACTGCACCCCACCCAACCCCGACCTTACCTCCCTGCATCCCACCCAATTCCGACCCTACCCCATTGCACCCCACCCAATCCCGATCCTGTCACACTGCACCCCACCCAACCCTGCTGCAACCCCACTGCACCCCACCAAACCCCGATCCTACCCAAATGCACCCCACCCACCTCTGATCCTACCCCACTACACCTCACCCAAACCCCGGTCCTATCCCACTGCACCCCACCCAACACCGATCCTACCCCACTGCACCCCACCCAACACTGATCCTACCCAACTACACCCCACACAACCCCGATCCTACCCCAATGCACCCCACCCAATGGCGATCCTACCTCACTGCACCCCACCCAACTCGCTCTAACCCCAGTACACCCCACCCAACCCCGATCCTACCCCCCTGCACCCCACCCAACCCTGCTCCTACCCCACTGCACCCCACCCAACCTCAATCCTACCCCATGGCACCCCACCCAACCCATATCAGACCTCACTGAACCCCACCCAACCCTGCTCCAACCCCACTGCACTCCACCTAACCCCAATCCTACACCACTGAACCCCACCTAACCCTACTCCAACCCCACTGCACCCCACCCAACCCCGATCCTACCCCACTGCACCCCACCCAACCCTGCTCCAACCCCAATGCACCCCACCTAACCCCAATTCTACCCCACTGTACCCCACCCAACTCTGCTCCAACCCCACTTCACCCCACCTAACCCCGATCATACCCCACTGCACCCCATCCAACCCTGATCCTACCCCACTGCTCCCCACTCAAACCCACTCCAATCCCAATGAACGGCCAATCCCAATCCTACCCCACTGCACCCACCCGACCTCTATCCTACTCCAATGCACCCCACACAATCCTGATCCTACCCCACTGCACCCCTCTCAACCCTGCTCCAACCCCACTGCACCCCACCCAACCGTGCTCCAACCCCAGTGCACCCCACCTGACCCCTATCCTACCCCACTGCACCCCGTCCAACCCGCTCCAACCCCACTGCACCCCACCCAACCCCGATCGTATCCCAATGCACTCCCAATCCCACTCCTCCTCAACTCACAGTCCTCACCTTCACATTGGAAGTGCCTAGTTAGCAGAGAAGTCGTCAATCAGTTTCTCTCTGGCAATGTATGGAATCGAGTCGGGGTAGTAGGTCTGGAAAGGGGGAAAATAAGTGATTTTAATGTGAAATTGCACCTATCTATGTATTTCTCTATCAGTCTAAGTACTTATCGATCCACATTATGTCTATCTCTGTGTACTAATCTATATACCTATCTATTTATCTACATAACAGTCTGTCTAACTGTATGCCCATCTTTTGTCTGAATCTTTCTATCTATCTATCTAGCTATCTACCTATGTATATATCTGTCTGTCTGTCTGTAACTGTTTCTATCTCGAGACGCCTAAATCCCGTAAGGGGTGAGTTAAAACAAGTCACCTCCATGTCACCCTGTCCTCCGTCATCACGCTGCCCTCCCTGCCTCTCACACCCCACTTATCCTGTACATCTCTCCATTCCACTTGAAACAGTTAACAAAAGACTCTCTGATTACGCAATACCACCAAGGGAAGAGGGCTGGTCATGTCCCCTTAAATATACAAAACCAAGGTGTCAAAGCAGGAGAGAGACAACTTCAGCCTGCAGTCCACCGAGTTCACTTTGATCCTGGCCTACCTTGAAGTATGATAGTAGGTGTTCTGAAGTGGTGATTCCCTCAAACAAAGGGAAGGTCATGAAGAAGGTAATAGTCCATGAACGATCTTGATCGGGTAAGGTGGATCATCAAGAATTGTCCCTGTAGCTAGATGTACGGGTAGCTAGCAGGCATGGCGAGCTGGAATAATGTTGATGAGGTGGCGGATATCAGTAGTAGTAACAGTAGTAGAAGTAGTCGTAGTAGTAGTAGTAGTAGTAGTAGTAGCAGCTGTAGTAGCAGTAGTAGTTGTAGTGGTAGTAGTAGTAGTAGTAGTAGTAGTGGTAGTAGTAGTAGTAGTAGTAGTAGTAGTAGTAGTAGTAGTAGTGGTAGTAGTAGTAGTAGTAGTAGTAGTAGTAGTAGTAGTAGTAGTAGTAGTAGTAGTAGTGGTGGTGGTGGTGGTGGTAGTGATAATAATAATAATAATAATAATAATAATAGAGTTACCGAACAGACCTCCCCTCCCTGATCCATATGCTTGTGATACACCTTTACGGTATACTTTCATACACACACCGGAGCGCAAACGAAATATTACTTTGCTCGACGTGTGAGTATCTCTGTGTGTGTTTGTCTGTCTCTGAGTGTATGAGCGTGTTTGTTTATTTGTTTGTTTGTTTGTTTATGTTTCTGACTCTCGGCATAGGTTTCACAGCCTGCTCCCAAGGCCCAGTAGTCCTCCTACATACCGTACACCTCTATATGTGTGTGTGTGTGTGTGTGTGTGTGTGTGTGTGTGTGTGTGTGTGTGTGTGTGCGTGCGCGTGCGTGTGCACGTGTGTGTTCTTGTGCGAGTGCATGTGTGTGTGTGTGTGTGTGTGTGTGTGTGTGTGTGTGTGTGTGTGTGTGTGTGTGTGTGTGCGTGCGCGTGCGTGTGCACGTGTGTGTTCTTGTGCGAGTGCATGTGTGTGTGTGTGTGTGTGTGTGTGTGTGTGTGTGTGTGTGTGTGTGTGTGTGTGTGTGTGTGTGTGTGTGTGTGTGTGTGTGTGTGTGTCTGTGTCTGTGTCTGTGTGCGTGTGTGTGTGTGTGTGTGTGTATTGGAGTCACTTGGTTAGGTGGATGGGGTGGATGCGGTTGGTGTGGTGGGTGTGGTGGTTCGGTGCACCGCCAGGGTGGGTGGGCAGGATGACTGCCAATGGTGGGGTGGGTTGGTAGGGTAAGGTGTGTGAAGTGGCTTAGGGTGGGGTGGGGTGGTTGGGTGAGGTGTGTGGAGTGGCTTGGGGTGGGTTGTAGGGGTAGACGGGCTGGTGAATGTGTAGGGTGGGCTTGGTGGGTGAGTGGCTGGATCGGTGGGTGGTCGGGGAGGGTTCGGTAAGTTAGGTTTGATTGGGATGAGTTTGTTGGATGAGTAGGGCTCAAATAGGTGGATGCGATGGGGGGTGCATGGGATTGGGTAAGAAGGATGGTTGGGCATGTGGATGTGCGGGTGGGACGGTGGGAGGAGTGGGTGGATAGGATAGATGAGTTCTCAGGATGGGAAAGGTGGGCTGGTACGATTGAATGGTTGGATGAGTGGATGTGATGAATGGCTTGTTGAGTTTAGCATGGTTGATGGCATTCCTGGGTAGGGAGGGTGGGTGGCCGGGGACGGTGGGCAATATGAGTCGTCGGAATGTGTGGACAGTGTGTGTCGCCAAGGTGAGTGGGCACGGTGGGTCGCTAGGGTGGCTGAGGCGATTGCGTGACCGGGTGCTCTGGAAGGGTGGTTGGGTTGGTGGGTTGGGTGGCTGGTTAGGTTCAAGGTGGGTGGGTAAGTGGGTGGATATGTTGTATGGCACTGCTGGATTAACTTCGTGTGTGGCATTCGTGGGTGGGCAGGGTGGATGGCCGGGGTCGGTGGGCATGGTAGGTCGCCAAGGTGGCTGGGCAGGGTGAGTGGCCGGGGTGTGGTAGGTGGGTTGTGTTGGATGGGTTGAGTGGGTCGGTGGATGAGTGGGTATGAGTATATGTGGCAGGAGGGGGACTTATATGGCTAGTAATCATATAACTTGTCGCTGTTACTTGGATTTTAGTACATCGTTTAGAAGACGCTGGATAAATATCTGGAAATCAAACTCTGTACACTGGGATCAGTCTATTGAAATCTGCCAGAACTTCAATTTAATTACTTCTGGAACTGAAGATGGATGTATGCACCTTATAACACACCTAATAGTTGTATAAATGAAAGTGACATTTCATGCGGCAAGACGTGAGAGTGAGCAAACCTTCAGATCCCCGATCCATCCACCTAACAAAACAGTGCTTTGGTGGGGGTAGGGATGGGGAGCTGGGGGTGGACGTATGCGATGAACCTGCCCTCTAGTGGCAGCCTACCCTGTCTCTATATTAGTGCTCATGACTGTACAGCACGGCAAGATATAGCAACCAGTCAAAAGGAACCTCTGAACTTAGACAGTACAGCTGCTTAATAATAATTAGTCTACAGTTCAGAGGTAGCAACAAAGCTACAATCCGTTTTTGAGAGCCCACCAACTACTACGACTCATTTGTCGTAACAGTCCACCAGTTATAAGTTGCCTATCAGTATGATGGGTTGGCCATCAATATCACGGGAGGAGAGAAGGACAAAGAACTACAGGATAGGAAGCTGATCCCACTGATAGAAACTAACTACCCGACCCAGTTCATCACAGAACCAAGAAGCGTGAGTGCGATAATGAAATCCTAGTACCAGATAGTGCACTACGTTATGATATGGAGGTATAATAAGGCGTGGGGAGAACACGGGATAGCTGTTATCTGTTTTGGATGGAGGTATAAAGAAGGAAAACAGTATAAATTTTCCATGTCCTCAGTTCTTCTGTAAAAGCAAATCATGTTTTGGACAAGGAATCGATCGTAATTATGTATGAAAATCCCGCCCCAGGAGAGGAGCAACCTGGACTCTGCAAAGACCAACTTCATTTGTGTTATCAGACAAAAAATAAAGTACACAAAGAAAGTAAATAAATCCAGCACTCACTTTCTTCAATCTGTCTAGCTGAGGGGATTTTCCGAGTGGAGTTGAGATTCGTAAGGGCAATCATACCAATCCCCATGCCTATTTCCTCCTACTCCTGTCCTATTTATCTCACTCCCTACGTCTGCAAAGTCCTCGAGAGAATTCGTTTAGTCAAGCTCCGCGACGCTGAAAGGATGATATTCGTAAATGGCTTCTTCACTCCTTTGCGAGACGTCTTGATTGTGGTGAGTAGAATCGTTTGGAAGAAGCAGTAAGTTAAGACTAATCATGGAGAAACAGGCAGGGGGGTAATGATCATATTTGTGTGTGTGTGTGTGTGTGAGAGAGAGAGAGAGAGAGAGAGAGAGAGAGAGAGAGAGAGATGCATTTTGTGAACCAACATCGCACAGGAAAATGAAAGAAAAATATTGTCAATTTACCTTCTCTCAGAGGGGACGCTGGAGAGAAAAGAGCGAGAGAGGTGAGAGAAGGGAGAGGAGACGGGGAAAAAGGGAGAAAGGAAGGACAAAAGGACGGAGAGAGAGAGAGAGAGAGAGAGAGAGAGAGAGAGAGAGAGAGAGAGAGAGAGAGAGAAGGGAAAAGAGAGGGGAAGAAAACGAAAGGGATGACTAAAGAAGGAAAAGAAGGGAGAGAGAGGGAGAGAGAAAGTGAGGGGAGAGAGAAGGAAGGGGATGAAGACAGGAAGTAAGTGAAGGAACAGAGCAGAGCAGGAGGGGAGAGATAGATAGATAGATAGATAGATAGATAGATAGATAGATAGAGAGAGAGAGAGAGAGAGAGAGAGAGAGAGAGAGAGAGAGAGAGAGATTAATATAGATGCTGATATGAACCCAAATGTACGCAAAACTCTAGGGTGCTAACATCCACTGTCCCTACTGAATGCAATATGCTGTTGGGGTTGTCTCATTTAGGACTGGCGTGGTGGTGTCAGTAGTGGTGTCTTCATGGCATATAGAGGGGCTTTTGTGGATGGCGATGATGATTATTATTGTTATTATTATTATTTTTAGATATTCAGAGACACGAAATGATAATTGCCCCAGCCTGTATTGGATCTCGAGTCCTTTCGTTATGTATCTCATTTTCCTAACCAGCTGGCCATCACCTTCATATTACTCCAGCTTTAAAGAACTAATTTTTCCTTGGAGGAACATTGAGCAGGAAAATTCAAGGGTGCCTAACAAGTCAAGAATGGTTGACATGATTCTAAAGTGCCTGACGCAATTTAAATGTGCTTAACATAATGCTTCCGCTTGACGTATCTGAAATGTGCTTGATATAACTGAGGTGCACTTAACATACTTGTAATTCGTGCTTTGTCCACGTTTCATGCAGATTACGACTGTCTAGATGGAGGTGGACTAAAAACCAAATGTGTGTGTGTGTGTGTGTGTGTGTGTGTGAGAGAGAGAGAGAGAGAGAGAGAGAGAGAGAGAGAGAGAGAGAGAGAGAGAGAGAGAAAGCGGGAGAGAAAGAGGGCAGTGTAGTGGAGTGGGAGTCATCTGAGTGGCACAGGGACAGAATTTGTGTGAAATGTTGGTGAGGTGTGGTGGGGATTTGGGTTACCACGAGGGTCAGGGAGGCTGTGACTGGAATGTGAATGGCTGTGGTCACCGCTGGATATCATTTGTTTCTTTAATATATGCCAATCTGGTCGGGACCGCTCTAGCTGTCTATTTCTGCTAACCTCAAGCGATTTTATCTAACTGAGAGCGATCCGTACAACCCTGAGTGTTATAGTTCATTCACTTTACCTTGGCCCAGATTTTCATCCTTTTGCGGTTTATTTCACGTAGGTCAGTGGCAGAAAAAAGAAAGTGCTACGACGCTACATCCTTTCCATGGAACTTCTTCGTGACTAGCATCATAATTCATTCTTTTCCTTTGTTACAGCTCAGTATTCAAATTGAAGAGATTGTAAGTTTAGGCCAAGTTAAAGTGAACAGACTATAGTACTGTCACCATTAGCTCTCCCATTGTCAGGGCAACTCTGGTACTCTTCTCCAGGCGACGTCAGGCGATTAATTTTGCCTGAGGGCGAGTCACAGGAGTGTGAGTGTTAATAAGAAAGAATAAAACGCTGAGCACTTACAAGAAACTGTCCAATCCAGACAGTGTTGAATAAAACAAATCATTCTCACCGACAAGGGGAGTATGTTTACACCTATGCGTGTTTGCTGGTTTGTCAGCTGCTTGCCGGAATCGAAAGATTCTGCAAGCATGTTAGTCAGTTTCGTATGTTTTTCTGTTTGTCTGCGTTCTACAGGTCACAATATCGCGGCAATCGTTCGGAAAAAAATATAGAAAGTAGTTATCCATGAACTCTGGAAACCTACTGTTTTTCATCAAAATTGGTCGAAGGCCCTGGGCTGGGGAGGGGGGTTGAAGCCCCTCGATGGGCGTGGGTCAGGAAATCGTTGGGACCCAGTGGCCGGCCCCGGCACTGTTTTTTCAGAATTCAAAAATCGATTTTGTTTCTCATCATATTGAAGAGAAACATCTGGCCCACCTGGCAATGCAGTTTTTAGCATCCTAAACCCATCCTCTGCTTCGTAATGAAACGCGAGAAATTTTGCCAAATGACTGCCTACACGCCGGTGAAAACTAAGCAGACACATGACTGCCTACACTCCCGTGAAAACTAAGACACAATAGGATCCACCCGGAAAACGTCCTGCCTATGGCAGTTTCGTTTGTTTGCTAACAGGATTAGTCAAAAACTAAAAGAGAGATTTGGACCAAATCTGATAGATAGATATTCCATTTCCCAGAGAACAATCGCTTAACTTTCGGGACCGATCCGGATCGTATTACAGATTCTGGATCCGGAAAACACTTTTTGCGAAACCTTAATCAGTGATGAGAAACCGTAACCCATTATGAAGAGTGGTTTGGAAATTACATTACCTTTGTAGAAGAGATGCGCTCCACTGAGTGCCCCTCTAGTTCATTATAAGATGTTTAGGTTCATTACATACGAAAAACTGGAGGTCATAGTCAGAAAGATTAATGAAGACAGTTCCAGAGTACGTGAATGACTGAAAGAACCAGTAATTCTTGCAGCTGATAGTTGGATAGATAAGGGGCAAAAATTTGTAGATAGACGGCTGCTGCATGCCCGCAGAAAAGAGGGAGGGATAAAAGGAATAACATTGACGAATAATTGTAGCCATGTAGTGAAGATTCTTTGACTTACCTGTAGTTATTTCACTTTAATTAGGAGTGAAATTGCCATCTCTCCATCTTGAACGTATGCAGAGAAAAGGAATATCATTGGAATATTATGCTAGTCACAAAGAAGTGCAAAGAACATGAAAGAGACCCATAATATTGTTTTATTATGTTTCTGAGTACCGGAAAAAAAGTTGCAAATAAACGAAAATTCCCACCTAATTAAAACTAGTGAACTATAGCATATAAAATTGTCCTGGTAACCCCTACACACACACACACACACACACACACACACACACACACACACACACACACACACACACACACACATTCATACAAGGGTCTGGATTCATTGACAAACTTAAGATCATTTCCCTGCGATAGTTCTGATTTGTTTCTGGAGAAAGAACAAGACACAACGGAAAATTTTTGCTTTTTGTCCCTCGTCCTTCTTATAACCAAAAAGAAGAAAATAAAATAAAAAATCATAGTCAAGATAAGGAAATGGTTGCAATTTTCTTTTCATTTCAGGGTTCAGTACTTTAGAGGCGAATGAACCTCTTTACCCAAAAAGTAAGTGGGTGAAATTAAAGAGACTATTGAGTCGGTTTAGCACGTCTGGGAAATTGATTTTTGCAAATTACTGACTTCCCATGACCGATCACGGGAAAAAAAATCACCACCACATCACACCACACCACAAAGCACTGCACCACCACACCACACTACACCTCACTATGTATTACACCACATTACGCCACACCACACCACTCCACACTAAAAACACATCACACCACACCACTCCATACCACACCAAAAACACGCCACACCACACCACTCCACACCACACCATGCTACGCCACACCAAGCCACCGCCAAAGGAACCAGTCAGGAAACACAATGCGACAGGAATATATATCGCCATTTTACTTGCCTTCCCACCCCTCCCTTACCTCTTCCCCTTCCTCTGCTCTCACTTCTCTCTCTCTCTTTTCTCCTTCTTCTTCCTCTCTCCTCTTCTTTCCTCTCCCTTATCCCTTCCTCTTTCGCTTCCGTTCCATTTTTCTTTCCCCATCCCTTCGTTTCCAATTCTGTCTTATTCCTTTCCTTTGTTCCTCCTCTTCCTCCTCTACACTTCTCTCTCATTCACTCATATTCCCTTCTTTTTTCCTTCCTCCCCCTTCCCTATTCCCATCTCTTCCCTTACTTCCCTTCCCCTTCCTTCTCTCCCTTCTCTTCCCCTCTCTTTCCTTCTCCTCCCTCCTTTCTACCTCCTCTGGCCCCTTCTTCTTCTTCTTCTTCTTCTTCTCTCCATCTCCTTCTCCTCCTCCTCCTCCTCCTCCTTCTCTATTCCTTCCATTTTTAGCTGCCTTGTTTTTCAACATTTTATTTAAATTATTCCATTTCCACTCATTTTTATTCCTCACATTTTCCTTAGTATCTCGTATTGTCTCTAGACTTTAATATTTTCCTCATTTTATCATATTTTCCCAAGTTTTCACACTAACTTTCTTTTTTACACTTTTTATTTGTCAACTTTATTTTCTTCAAACTATTTTTTTTTCACTTTTCAGCTGTGTTTTTCTTTGACTTTCACATATTGCCTGTTTCTTATATTACTGGCGTCATTGCTTTTTCAATTATTTACGCTTTCTTTAATTTTCCAACGTTGGGTCTAGTTAGTACTTGGATGGGTGACCGCTTGGGAACACCAGATGCTGTTGGCATAACGTTCTCCCTACGTGTCAAGTGGGGTTGGTGGAGGATTAGTGCCCCTCCCTGTAAAACAATTAACTCTAAGCCCTTGACCACCCTGTTTGGGATTCATGGCGTCTGGCAATGAATGAATGAATGAATGATGAATATTTTTTCATTATTATCATTTGCATATAGTTTTCCCTCCATTTCCATTTTTTTTAAATACTTTTACGTTTTCATTAAAGTTAGTTTTATTTTTTTCTTCTGGCTGTTTGTTGTCTGATTTTCCTGTCTTATACCGTCGCAGTTCTTTCTATCCAGCACTCTCTCTCTCTCTCTCTCTCTCTCTCTCTCTCTCTCTCTCTCTCCCATGGCCAGAATATTCGGGCAGGAATTCAATGACTTACAAGGGGAACTAATTAGCAAGTTCTTCACAAGTTTTGCGATAGAGGAATTTTGAGAGAGAGAGAGAGAGAGAGAGAGAGAGAGAGAGAGAGAGAGAGAGAGAGAGAGAGAGAGAGAGAGAGAGAATGGGTAAGCTAAAGAGGAGTCAAAGGAGCCAGGAGGAGAAGAGAAAAAAAGAAAAGACAGTAGAGAGAATAAGTGAGACTGATTTGAAATATATATAGTGCGTAATAGATAAGGGAGAGTGCATAAGAAGAGAGGGTGGAGAAACGAGAGAAGGAGAACAAGGCAAGAAGGAAAAAGAAAAGGAAATAATAATGACAACATTAATAATAATAAAAGAAAAAGAAGAAGAAGAAGAAGAAAAAGGAGGAGGTGGAGGGGGAGGAGGAGGAGCAGGAGGAGGAGGAGCAGGAGGAGCAGCAGGAGGAGAAGGAGGAGGAGAAGGAGGAGGAGAAGCAGGAGGAGAAGGATTACACAGGATTACACAGGAAAGCAAACAGCAACAGACCTTATGGTCCTTTCGAGGCTGCTTGTTAGAGAAAACTATGACTACAAGATCTACTCTACATGCTGAAGGATAAGGATAGTAAAGCAAGAAGGCTCCCTCCACCACCAAACCCTCCAGGAAAAAGTGAGAAAAACCACCATGCAGCATGGAAAAACTGACATGGAAATTTTATAGGAAACACTGGAAAGGAAAAGTCACATTCTATAATACTTTATCTGTAAGCTACCCGATAGAGTAACCTGAAAGAGAAAGTAAACAAATAAAATAATAGTTACGGCATGACATTATAAACCGGTACATTGAGTTAATAGGAAGTCTGTGGACATAACGTGGAAGCTACACACTGCACAGTGTGTATGTTTAGGGGTGGTGCGGCAGCCTTGCCTGGCGCTTTTAAGGTAGGCAGCAGTCAATCAGGCCCTAGCTCCGTTTGCTCCACTGAGACAAGGAACTCTCCCATGTGGGACAAGTACACAAGTTTCATCCTGAAGCAGTGATCCCTGGTACATTAAAAAAATCCCGATGGTGGTCACTTGACTAACATGGACCCTCAGTGATCCACATCCCATCACAGGTCGAAAGTAAGAGTAGTGACCGTTAACTCAGGGTTATCTGTGCAGATCCTAATCTGTGCTCATATTGCTTTCTTTGCATTGGGGAGATTGAAAAATATATAAGACGGGTGTCTTAGATAAAAGGGGACTGCACAGTGCATAGTGTGGATGTGCAATGCACAGAGTGGATGTTTAGGGGTGGTGCAGCAACCTTCCCTGGCGCTTTTTAGGTAGGCAGCAGTCAATCAGGCAATAGCTCCGTTCACTCCACTGAGACAAGGAACTCTCCCATGTGGGACAAGTACACAAGTTTCATCCTGAAGCAGTGACCCCTGGTACATTAAAAAAATCCCGATGGTGGTCACTTGACTAACAGGGACCCTCAGTGATCCACATCCCATCACAGGTCGAGAGTAAGAGTAGTGACTGTTAACTCAGGGTTGTCTGTGCAGATCCTAATCTGTGCTTACTGTATATTACCTCATTTGCTTTGGGTAAATCGAAAAACGTATAATGAAGTGACGTGACGCTATGTTAAGTTTACGGGGTGTCCTGTAGACACGAGGGGACTGCACAATGTGGATGTTTAGGGGTGGTGCGGCAGCCGTGCCTGGCGCTTTTAAGGTAGGCAGCAGTCAATCAGGCCCTAGCTCCGTTCACTCCACTGAGACAGGGAACTCTCCCATGTGGGACAAGTACACAAGTTTCATCCTGAAGCAGTGACCCCTGGTACATTAAAAAAATCCCGATGGTGGTCACTTGACTAACATGGACCCTCAGTGATCCACAGCCCATCACAGGTCGAAAGTAAGAGTAGTGACCGTTAACTCAGGGTTATCTGTGCAGATCCTAATCTGTGCTTATATTGCTTTCTTTGCACTGAATAAATTGAAAATGTATAATATCGTGACGCAACACTATGTACGGGTACATTGTTTACGGGGTGTCTTGTAGACAAAAGGGGCATGAACTTACATGTACCGTAGCTATAAAAGCAAGTTATTCGGACAGAAAAAGAGTCAGCTGAAGATTCTCGTGCAAATACTTGTCTAATTTGTTTTTGAATGTCTCAATTGAGATACTGTTCACGGTATCTGAGGGCAATCTGTTCCAGATATTTACAACTCTGTTAAAGAAGAAGTATTTTGCTTCATGGGATTGGAATCGCTTTCCCATAATTTTGCAGCCATTACTTCTGGTTTGACTCGACCGGTCTATATCAAAATATTTATTCATGTCTAAGTTGTCATATCCCTTCATGATTTTGAAAACTTCAATAAGGTCCCCTCTTAACCTGCGCTTCGTTAGGCTAAATAATTTAATTTCTTCAAGGCGTTCCTCATATGGTTTGTTTCCAAGTCGTGGTATCATTTTTGTGATTCTTCACTGAATTTTCTCTAATTTTTCAATGTCCTTTCTGTAGTACGGAGATCAGAATTGCACACAGTACTCAAGATGGGGGCGCACTAGCGAGTTGTACAAGGCAAGTATGACTTTTTCCGATTTAAACTCGAAAGTTCTTCCAATAAAACCCACTAGCTTGTTTGCAATTTTAACCGCATCAGTACACTGCTTGCTTGGTTTTAGGTCATTTGATATGATCACACCAAGATCCTTTTCACTGTCTGTACTTGATAACTGAATATTGTTCATTTTGTAATTTGCATGGACATTGTTACTTCCAATATGAAGTACTTTACATTTTTCTGTGTTGAATTTCATTTGCCATTTTTCTGCCCAGCTTGCTAAAGTATTAAGGTCATTTTGTAACTGCTGCCACTGTAATTTTGAAGTGACTTTACTTGTTATTTTAGTATCATCTGCAAATTTGGATACTTTACAATTTAGACCCTCATCAATATCATTTATATAGATAATAAAAAGTATCGGTCCAAGTACTGAGCCTTGGGGAACGCCGCTGATCACATTACGCCATTTGGATTCCTTTCCGTTTATCACAACTCGCTGTTTTCGGTCTGACAGCCAGTCTTGTAACCATTTTTGCGTCTTTCCTTTTATTCCATGTGCTTCTATTTTTCTCATGAGACGCTTGTGAGGGACAATGTCAAATGCTTTCTGAAAGTCGAGGTAAATTATATCTACTGCTCTTGAGTCATCGTATGATTTGTAAACATCATGGAAGAAGTCCAGTAAGTTAGTTAAGCATGAACGACGATGTCTGAATCCATGTTGCGAGTCTTTAATTATATTATTTTCTTCTAGATAATTAACTATTTTATCTCTTATGAGGAGGAGGAGGAGGAGGAGGAGGAGGAGGAAGAAGAGGAGGAGGAGGAGGAGGAGGAAAGAAGATGAAGTAGGAGAAAAAGAAGAAGAAGAAGAAGAAGAAGAAGGAAGAAGAAGAAAGAAGGAAAGAAAGAAAGAAAGAAAGAAGGAGAAGAAGAAGAAGGCAATGAGAGAAAGAATGAAAGGAAGAAAAATGAAAGAATGAAAGAAAGAATGAAGAAGAAGAAGAAGAAGAAGAAGAAGAAGAAGAAGAAGAGGAAGAAGAAGAAGAAGAGGAAGAAGAAGAAGAAGAAGAAGAAGAAGAGGAAGAAGAAGAAGAAGAATAGGAAGAAGAAGAAGAAGAGGAGGAGGGGGAGGGGGGGAAGAAGAAGAAATAAGAAAGACAAATGAGAAAGAAACAAAGAAATAAGACGAATGATGATGAGAATAATGATGATGATGATGATGACGATGAGGAGGAGGAGGAAGAGGAGAAGGAGGAGAAGACGAAGAAGACACTAAGGAAGAATAGATTACCTTCAATGAACCGAGGAATTAGAATGGTAATGCATGGAAGGGGAAGAGAAGGAGGGCCATAAACCAAGGAGAAAGGAGAATGGAAGGCGAGGGATGGTAGACATTCAATCAGTGTATCTACTACTCTACTTTCCACTATACTCTTTCTACTCAAATTTGGCCCAGATTTTCGTCCTCTTGTAGCTTATTTCACTTAGGTCCATAGATAAGTAAAACAATACCATGGTTGTACATCCTTCCCACTGTACTTCTTCGTGACTAGGAACTTATTCTAATGTTAATCCATTGTTACAACTCAAACTTAAATACAGAGATGATAATTTTAGGCAGAGTTACTGGTTCGTTACTAGCATCATATTCTAGCGTTGATCTATTAAGACTCAAAATTTAAAACCAAGATATGATAACGTTAGGCCAAGTTGCATTAAAGTTGGTGTAGGATTTCCCTCGGATGCCAAAAATCGTCTGGTTTTGGCATGAATTAAGCGCTTCGACCCTCCCTCCTAAACCTAATAATCCATTTTAGTTTTAGTTTTGGAACATCTCAACGATTTTATTTAACCTAGGATAGATTTTTAGAATTAGAGGAGTTAGATACCGCCGTCATAAGCCTGTTCAGTGAGATCTCCTCCCCTCCCCCAAGCTGAATAAAATCGTCTGAAGGTAGCATGAATCAGGTGAAAACTACGTCATCGCTAGGATTTCTCTCAAGTAAACCAAATCGTGTGGAATCAGTCTTCATATAATTCCTAGGTGTACTAGTCGCTGAGAATTAGTTAGCTGGAGGGTGATGAGGAGTGGACGGGATGGGCTGGGATGGTGGTGGGTGGAGAGGAGTGGACGGGATGGACCGGGATGGTGATAGGTGCAGAGGAGCGAACGAGATGGACTGGGATGGTAGTAGATGGAGAGGGCTGGGCTGGGATGGTAGTAGGTGGAGAGGAGTGGACAGGATGGGCTGGGATAGACGTAGGGAGAGGAGTGGACGGGATGGGCTGGGATGCAACAGTATATAGAGACACTGACCTCACACACCACGGGCCGTCCTCTCGTCAGTTCATGGTCTGTACAACTTCTTCCTCACCGCTCTCATGGCATACAAGGTCCACGTTATCACACTTATCTCCCCTAGGTGTTTTCCAAGGTACACATTTCGCCTGTCAGAGGGTGGAGGGACACCTGAGTCGAGTGGAGTCAGCTGTCCGAACCAGAATTCGAACGCTGCAGCGAACGGGTCGGCAGCTCCTTTCCATTTAGCTGCCAGATTTTCCTAGATTGGGTTAAGGAAGACATTGTTTATTAAAGGCATGGGGGAAAATCTCCAGTAACACGTCCACTACAATAGCTCTTTCCCTGTAGAAAATCAGCTGATGGTATAGAGAATATTATTAATCCCTCCAGATAAATAGAAATAATAATAATAATAATAATAATAATAATAATAATAATCCATATCCTAATTCCCACATTCGAGCTAAGATAAAAAAAAAAGTAAGCAAGAAGAAAATAAATGTTAAAAGCAAAAATATATAGAGTGTGCAAGCGTCGAAAATCCATCAGGAAAACGGAATATGTATTTTGCAAACAATGTCGGTGCGTTCGAGTTACCAGCAAAAAATTTCACCTATAGCCTGGCCCGGGAAATTCTGGCAACGAGGGGAATCTCATTTGAATACTCGTTACCTTCAATATCTATGCATGGACTAATTAGCCTGTCTACCTGGGTACACACCAGAGCCAGTTTGTATCTATTTGGAGTCTATTTTGAATCTATTTTGAATCCGTTTAGGTCTATCATTGATATGGTTCATCCCTTTGATAGCTGGAATGGAAAACGGTGCCATGGTGGGAAACTGGGGTAAATTGTTGTGTGTGTGTGTGTGTGTGTGTGTGTGTGTGAGAGAGAGAGAGAGAGAGAGAGAGAGAGAGAGAGAGAGAGAGAGAGAGAGAGAGAGAGAGAATTTCCATATTGTACTGAACGGACCATATTCGCAGACCCATTTAATTAGCCACCTACTAGACGACATAACCAACTATAAACAAGGCTTTCTACTAGTGAAGGGATTACAAAAGGCTACATCTAATTCCTCCGTCCTCCCCCCCCCCAAAAAAAAAAAAATCCAGTCAGCTGAATAAAATCGTCTGATATTGGTAAGAAATGCGTAAAAAGAATCACCGGGTGCAAGGGGTGAATATTTTTGTTTTCATCGCCTTGAATAACACGATTTCCTCCCTAGAACATTTTCCTTTTGGGATTTATTTTTGTATATGGGTAGTTATTATCCTTTTGTACGCTATCTATGTAGAGTATAGCGATACTGTGAGGATTTATGCATCACAGTAGAGGATTGTCAGGTGCAATAAGCAAAAAAAATTGCTTAGGAAAAACTGTTAGGGAGCTTCCTCAACCGACGACAATATGTGCTTAGGAGTTAGCCTAGATCAACTATCCAAGTGAGTACAGTCGGCATCAAAAGTTCCATCGCCTCTCCATGGACTTTGAAAATTAGTGGGTTGGATTTGTGACACTGATGACACTAGCCAAATGAAGTCATCAGTGTCACCTTACGGGAATTCGCCATACTAATTTATTCAATGACTATGGAGAGAAAAACGGGAAAAGTGACAGGACTTTTGTTGCCGACTGTACATAAGAGCCTAAAGTTAATGAATGAATGTATTTTCTTCTTCATCATCATCTTTTTCATCTTTTTTTTTGTCTCCTCCTCCTCCTCCTCCTCCTCTAAGAGTAATTTGATCAGTATCCTCACACCGGTCGACTACTATAATGTTTAGAAAGTTAGATTAGGTTAGTTTAGGCTAAGTTAGGTTACGTTAGGTTGGGTTAGGATGGATTAGAGTGAATTGAATTGGGTTGGGTTGGGTTGGGTTGGATGGGTTGGACTTGGTTGGACTGGGTTTGATTGAGTTGGGTTGTATAGGTTGGACTGGGTTGGACTGGGTTGGGTTGGATGGGTTGAACTGGGTTAGGTTGGTTGGATTGGGTTGGGTTGGATTGGGTTGAATTGGGTTGGGTTGAATTGGGTTGGGTTGGGATGGGGTAGGTTACACAGGAGTACAAAGGAAACCATATAACAACAGACCTACTGGTTCTTATTGCTGCTTTATACGTCGACGACAAGGATAGCAGGACGATTGGCTTGGGCTGGGTTCAGTGAGGTTAGTAAGTTTATGAGGGAGTTTCAAGGAAGCATGAATATAATAAAATGGTATCCTCTTCCTGAAAATGACAAGATGCTTTTGACAACTGAATGTCATCTTTTGTTTACATTGGTGACGCATTATTTCATCTAGGTTACCATCAAGCTAGGCGATTATATTGAGAGAGAGAGAGAGAGAGAGAGAGAGAGAGAGAGAGAGAGAGAGAGAGAGAGAGAGAGAGAAAAGAGAGAGACGGTATGTGGAGGGAGAGGGGGAAGTGAATAAAGAAGTTTCCGTCAAGTTGTATGTATGAATGTGTGAATGAATGTATGTATGTATGTGCAAGTATGTATTTATGTATTTAAGAGTGTGTATGTATGTATGTATGTACGAGTATGTATTTATGTTCGTGAGAGTGTGTATGTATGTATGTATCTATTAATCATGATATGTAACTGCACTGCTTACAATCGATTGCAGAATTTCTGGGCTAATTATAACAGTATTTATTTAGGCTACACTAAAATTTTCGTAAAGGTTTCGAAATCATGAACGAATACAACAAAAATGTAATAATACTGGTGGATACTCTTATAATTAAAATGTCACGTCGTCATTTCGATGGATTAAAATGGAAATATCTGCATGTTGAAAAGCTATATTTTAAACTATGCCCCTGACTCATACACTCAAAACTGTGTGTGTGTGTGTGTGTGTGTGTGTGTGTGTGTGTGTGTGTGTGTGTGTGTGTGTGTGTGAGAGAGAGAGAGAGAGAGAGAGAGAGAGAGAGAGAGAGAGAGAATTTAATGAGTCAGACACCCATCATTTCATTAGTATGCTTTGTCCTGTCACCGTTATTCAGTGCATCCTTCCTGTTAAAATTCGTCAGTCACCTTTTCAGTTATTCCCGGGATACGTAAAGAATAACCACATACGTAAACACAGTGTAACCATATTAATTATCCGGGCTTGTCAGCTAAATACTCTTATCTTGTGGTAGCAAAAGGTAAAGTAAAAATAACGTTATCTTTCAAAATGGATTGAATTTAACATCTCGGTACATCCATAGCCACGAAATAGTTCAAGCTGCATATAAAAGTTGCTATTCTTTTACTCCCCCACCTGTGTTTTCCCCAACGCCCTTCCCTCTACGGATATAGAGCCTGGCTGACAATATGAGAGACTGTGATATTGCCTGTGGAGTGGGCAGGATTGATTGTATTTTTGTGTTCATTTTATTGTGTGTGGGAGTCAGGTATTTTGAAGGCTTATACGACTGGTGAATGGCGCTGTGGTTCTTTTTTGTCGGGATCTCTAATCATAATACATCTGTTTTTGCCTTTTTTTTTTTTTCAATTAATTTCCTCCTTTCGTGCCCCCCTTTTCATTCGGCACTCAGAGGACAGTTATCATTCTTTCCTGTTTTCCTTCTCTGTTGTTGCTGAGTCCTGATGATATGTTCCCCCAATTTTGTGTTTTTTCTTCATTCTATTTCTGGGATCATAATATAAAAGTGATGAGACAACTGAAGTGTGTGTGTGTGTGTGTGTGTGTGTGTGTGTGTGTGTGTGTGTCTTTTGCTTGCTGCTCTGTTGATTGCTCTCCTACCTTTGCGTGATTCTTTTTATTATTTGTTTTTTCTGTATTTGAAGCCCCTAGTGGCCGGGTTGGTGAAGCGTACGTCTGCCAGTCATCCAGATCTGGGTTCGACTGCTGGGGGTAAACATTTTTAACGGGTACAGTTGTATGTTTTTCGTTTTGTGTTCTAGTTTGTTGACATCCTTCCGAATTTTCCTTTTCTCTCTCTCAGGTTCGTATTCTTGTAGGGTAAGAAAGCTCCGTATCCCCTCCTCCTTAGCTCTTTATTTTTTGGTATGGCTGGTCAGTAACGTTTTGCAAGTTATATATGCAGAGTGGGGCCATATTAGAAAGATTTGTATAACACAGGACAGGATAGTAAGGTGTAATAAGCAAAATAAATTGCTTAAGCAGTGGTGCTAGGGAGCCTCCTTAAGGGACGAGAATAGGGCCTTACACAGTCCCTTCAGCGCAAATTTCCACATGCAGATCTCACCCTACCCTCCAGAACCTTTCCTACACCCGTGCGTGAGGCAGTGGGTGGGAGGGGATCACTTCTCGAGTAATAGAAAGTGGTGGGTTTCGGCTCTACTGATTATATGACATTTTGGATCCGTAAAAAAAGGCGGCTTGACGTGGATGAAACAGCTGCCACCCCTTGCCATGCTAAGTGTAAGCCCCACCCGTGTGTACCCTACAATACATGCACATACGCACCTACATACATACATGCATACATACCTATCTATCTACCTACCTGCCTACATACCTATCTGCCTACCTACCAACCTACCTATCTATCTACCTACCTACCTACCTACCTACCTACATACATACATACATACATACAGTATCTATCTACCTACCTACCTACCTACAGCACATGCACACATACATACATATATACATACATACCTACCTACCAATCTACCTGCACACATATAAATACCTACATGCATACATAGAGGCCCTGCCCCACCTCACCCCACACTGCAGTTCATTCATTCACCCACCCCATAGACGACACTGGGTTGGTCTTAGGCACTGATAGGACACTGACCCCTTCAAAACGCTGACGTCTTTTTTTTATACTAATCTTGTTCCCTCCACACCATTAGAATATCAATATCCTCAGACGATTTTCCTCAGCCTGGAAGGGATGTCTTGAGATGAGGGTGTTAATAAAGGCATTGGCCCGTATTCCCGTTGGATGTGGAAGTTCCCTAACCCCCTTTCCTACGTGATTTATTTTGCTACTTTCATCTTACTCTCCTCCTATTTGCTATGTAGATTCTTATAATATCGCCTTACTTTACATACATAACTTACAAAATGATATGAACAAACCATATCTGAAAATAAATCGCTGAGGAAGCGGTGTTAGGGAGCTTCCTTAACTGACGCGAATACGGGCATGTATTTAAGCACTACTTGTATTATGCGCTAAATATCGGCTGAGCTGAATATAACCCTGAGAATACTGTAGCAAAAACAAATAAAAAGACATTTTGGTAGTGATGTGGTTAGCCTTTTCAGTTCAATCAAGGAAGCCAGTTCCCAGTTCCGTCTGAAGAAGTGTTACAACTGGCGAAATTCAGCGAAAACCCCATCTCTACTAGTGCGTGTTTCAGATGGTTCGATTTTTCCGCTATGTATTCGTTCAAACTTTGGGAAGTTATCTGTGTATTTTTTATCCTTGTATTCTTTGTATATATTCTTGCTGCACCTGGAGAGTTTTATTCAGCTACAGAAAAGTCTCTCATCCTGAAGGGTTAAATAGTCAACAATAGCCCCTGCTTTAATATAGCTTCACCAATAATCTGGTCCTGCTACTACCAGACGATCTTGTGTGTAGCTACGATGACTCCTTTTCATTATCATCCCTACTTTCATGCAGTTCAAATTAAGCTTAATAATGTCTTTTCTAACTAGAGGAGTTAGTTTCAACCCAGACTAACCCCTTCACTACCAGAGGTTATCCTAAGCTGAATAAAATCCCGTGGCTGAAGCAGGAAAAGAAATAAAAAAGGACTGACATGTCAAGGTTAAGACCAAAGGATGCCAAAGTTAGTGATAAAAGAGCAGTGTGTAGCAGAATATTATTTTGTGGGGTAGAAAAAGTACAAATAATGAAATTAAGCAATAAGATGTGTGTAGTACGAGAAAGATGATGATCTGAACCCCCCCCCTTTCTCTCCAACTTCTGGTTAGATAGTCCGTTAGATCAGGACTGGTGTGAGGTGGTATTGGATGGGGCGTTGATTTGGCATGTTCGGTGGGTATTGTTGTAGATTATTTGAGACTTCAAAGAAGTTCAGAATTCACATCCACAAACCGATCCCTGTCCTAGTCTGGGTTCGATCTCCCGTCTTTTTAGATCACAGTGCTATGTCCTATACACTGCACATACGATGATGATGATGATGATGATGATGATGATGATGATGATGATGATGATGATGATGATGATGATGATGATGATGATGATGATGATGATGATGATGATGATGATGATGATTGTGGTATAGACTATATCTGTTAAATAATACTTATAGTAATGATAAAAAAAAATGATAAAACTGACGGTGATAATGAATGTGATACGTCTAGCTATAAAGGAATTTATAGAAAGAGGGTCAGATCTTTCACTTGTGCCATTCCATTAGAACTTAAGCCGTTTTGTGAGCCTTCCCTCAAACTTTTATTCGGCTTCTTGCTGAACTGTTCCCGCGGCTCCCACGGACTGTAGCTGATGGTTTTACATCACTGACATTAAAAGAATCCAGCGCGCTGATATTAAGGATCTTCACTGCTATGAGGGATTTTCCTTTTTAAATTTTGATCAGGCTACCAAAGGACGATTTCATTCAGCTTTGGAGAAACGATTCGAAAATTGGGATTATTTATTTACATTTATCCCTTAGCCAGCAGATGTCACCCTAATCTGAGAATAAATCATCCGTAGGTAAAAAACATATAATAAAACGTCTCCGGCTGAAGAGATTAAGGGGGATTAATTCTAATAAAAAAAGAAACAGTGGTATGCATAACTCATTACTTCTCAGGGCTGCTGCCTGTGGGATTTTGCTGAAAGAGGAGTTAGCGTACCGTTCTTAGTCTACCATCTCATGGTCACAAAGCTCATATGTCCAGACTCTGAGGCATCTCCCCATAGTTAATCTTTGAAAATGTCGATTCTTTCCCCCTTGTTTTTTTATTTATTTATTTATTTTTTTGAACCATGGGCCACATAGGGTTACAACTTGTAATGTTTGACAAAGGGGAAGCCTAGACCTTGATTCTGAAATACATTAAATTTGTAGAATTCACAGGGCTTATGAGATTGATTACTCTGCATGCCATGTTATAGAATGCTGAGAGGTCTGACTTTATTCTTTTGTCACTTGTTTCCAAAATTGCGTTAGTAGTTTTGGGCTTGCATTTCCTTGTCTTCGGGTGCCCAATGAATGACTTCAAATGAGCTGAGACAAAAGTTGCGGTCCTGTGGTTGTGCTAACCAAGAAATTGGCATCTACAGCACAGGAGTGGAACGTGTCCTAGCGAGCGAAGTTGTATTTTTGTTTTTATTTGGTTACATCTGGTTCCTTTTTACAAAATGGTACTGTATCACCAGAAGGCAATGTTCACGAGAGCTATGAAAAAAGGGACGACATGCCATGATTTGAGCAATATCTGCAAAAACGTCATGGTGTGCTGTTCTGGACTGGAAGAAATATTTTTAGCGCTTTGGGGCTCCTTTGGAGAAGAAAGTCTCTTGCCACTGAAAAGTAATTTATATAATAGTTACAAAATGCTATGCCATGCCACGACTGGTTCAACAGCTGAGAGGGAAACAAAGTTTTGGTGCTAATAAAGGAGGGGTATTGAGCAAGCAATATGAAGGAAGAATTTTACACACTCAATTTCTGCTGATGTACTGTATAATGTTCTCGCTAGCTATGCTCGCTCGAACAATAAAAACTGAGGATCACTTATTACAATAAACAGATCTTCATAACAATTATCTGTTTTCACAGACCGTTTTCTTTCTTGTTTCTTTTCATTTTAACATTGACTCTAATTTGACTGTGAAATGTTTGGCAACTCTTCAAGTATAAACAAATATATATACATTACAAACAATCTCAAGTTTAGGAGAGCATGTAAAAGGGGCTTCTGTCCCCTGGTTTCCGACGGTGTACTCCGAGGTGGAGTGGGACGACCCAAATCAAGGAGGTGTTTTTGTGTCCAAGATGCTTGCTGACTTTCCACTTGTCTTCATTTGAGGAATGAAAGGAACCCAAGGTGAATAAAAAAAGATATATGGACAAAGACTTTTAAGAGAAGGGATTCTGCTAACTCATCTTCCCTTCAGGATGAGTTCAAATTGAACTACTGTTGCTAGAATCCATTGGAGGATCATTTCCTTGTGATTTGGACATCTCCAACCTCCTCCAGGGTAAGATTGTCCCAGATTCTTTCAGTGGTTGTGAAGAAAATACTTGAATATCCACAGGCTGTTTCAGATGTGAGGGGACTTGCTGATTATCTGTTTAACTCTGGTAGACACGGATGCCTTCACGCAATAGCTCCAGTGCCCGATTGTACGAACATCCCTCAACTTCGTCCCTATTCCTCGAAAGGAGCTTCTTATACTACAAAAAGGAAATTTCTGCCTGAGTCCACCGGGCTTATGCGTCATATGAGCCTGGGGGACCACCACCACCACCAACGACCACAAAAACATCACCACTGCCACCACCACCACCACTATCATCAACAACAACAATAGAGATAATAACAACAACATCTTGCCAGTGAAACACGAGAGATCCCTTTATGTGGGAAAATAGGGGGTTGGGGAGAGTTGCACATAGGGTGGGGAGAGGAGAGGGGGAGGAAAAACATCCTCAAGAGAAAAGAGAGTCCAATGAAAAGGACGTCTCACGTGAGCCTTATTTCTCCTCGTTATCTCTCTCTCTTTCTCTCCCTGTCTCTGTCTGCGTCTCTGTCTGTCTGTCTGTCTGTCTGTTTCACTTTATAATTCCTTTCTTCTTCTTCATCTAAACCAAGAAACCTACCTCTCTTTAATTTCTTCTACTCTCATGCCTACGATCGACAGTCTATTAAACACACACACACACACACACACACACACACACACACACACACACACACACACACACACTTTGTACTGTACAGGGAACGTGAAATAATCGAATCGCGACTTTTGTTCTCTTTCGTTGGACGGTGTTTGGAAGGGACGAATTTTGTAGTTTTTCTCCCTTTGATCCCCGTCTCCTTGCATAAAGAAACTCCCTTTTACTCTCCTCCCCCAGTTTTTTCAATCCTTTTAATTAAATTTCTACTCCCGCATGTCCTCTTCTCTCTCTCTCTCTCTCTCTCTCTCTCTCATACCACCCAAACCCATTTCCCTAGTCAACTCCCTCAATCTTGTTACGTGTTTTATTGTTTTTTTTTTCTCTTCCCCGGACGATTTCATTCAGCTTACGAAAAATATCTAGTAATGAAGCTGTAAGTGAAGGCTATATCTAACCCCCCCAGTTCGAAGTATCTGCAAAGCTGAGTAAAATCGTCTGGAGACAGCAAGAATATGATGAAAATATTAAGCTGGATACGACGTTTTGTGTATCACTTTCGCAGTTTTTTTTTTTTTCCAGGAAAGTCTAGGTTAGGTTAAGTTTGTTTTCTTAGTATCAGTTTAGGTTAGTTTGTTGATCAGTTAAGTTAATCAGGTAGGTTAGGTTAATTTAGGTTCGAGTAAAAAAAAAAAGAAAAAAGGAAATCTTCGTAGATTTAAACTCAGATCGTAGTGCAAAAATAATATACAGAACGGAACTCTGTCTACGGGCGTGAAACGGGAGCTATAATCGCAAAATTTTAAGGAGGTGAAGCTCCTCGTTTCCGAAAAAAACAATGGTGAGTGATTGACGGATCAGGCCGCTCCCGGGGATGTCCCCGAATTAAAAACTGTTTGGAGGTAGGAAGGACAGAGCGTGAAAGACATCATGAAACTACCCCTCCATCTTTCATCTATCCATCACTGTCCCACCACAAAGGAGTACGAGAAGAAGAAGAAGAAGAAGAAGGAGAGAATAGGGGTCCAAGACTAAACTGTTAAATCCAGGGTGGAATTCTTTAACATATTTACGATCGATGCTCTGTCCTAACTATTATTATTTTTTTTTTCTTTTCAGGATAGACTAGGACCCGTATTCTCGTCGGTTAAGGAAGTTCCCAGGCACCTCTCCCTTGGCGATTCATTTTCCGAACAACCCATTGATATCCTCTCTTCCTCCACTTATACTTTTTTAATGTCAACACAGATAGCATGGATAACACACAAGAATACAGTAACGGAGCAGAATCAGAAATAAACCGGTAAAGAAGAGGTGTTAGTAACCTTCCTAACTGCACCAGAATATTGCACTAGGAGACTGTATATTATTTCCCCGTGTGTTTGTTCTTCCTGCTAGTACAAAACTTAGCGATGAGAGGAAATTTTTCGTTCGCTATTTTCAGCTGCTGAAGGAGGGGCAAGGGAAAAAGAGCACAAAAAATTCCTATTCCTTTTTTCCTTCTGCAGACCACAAGCAGAATTACGGGAGGGTTTTAATTGTAAATATGTTCAAGAATTCACCCCCAGATCTGTATTCAGGTTGAATCTGGTAGCATTATGTGAGCAGTCAATGTCTTTCTGTCGATAGGGATGTGGCCTGCAGTCCTACCGGACGCAGGTTCAAATCCCCGCCGGGGCAAGGATCAGTTTAAGGATTTGAATTTCATATAATCAGACTTTACTGATCTACCAGAAGGCCCACCGATATGTCGTAAAAATACCCCCGCTAATACCAATACACCAGCCCTGTATGAGACAGCCCTAGCATGTATTCAATCTGGAGTGTGGGTGTTCGCGCCGAAGTGGTGACATGTAGAGAGGTGTATGGTATGTAGGAGGACTACTGGGCCTTGAGGGCAGGCTATGAAGCCTATGACCAGAGTCGGACACATAAAAAAAAAAAAAAAAAATACACCTGGAGCGCCTCGTCCGTTTAGGCTACCAGGCGTTTAATTTTGGCTATATGGTTACCAGCGAACTAAGAATTTAGCCTGTGTTGGGTCATCTCCATCAGCGCTACATCAAACGAGTGGATGGTGATCGTCCCCCCTTACCAATTTTGTACATCGCGATACTTAAAATATGATGAAAGGTAACACTGAGCTCTGGTGAAAATGTGAGGGAGAGAACAAGATTAATTCTGTAAATGGCCCAAGACGACCATTTTCAATACACTTTTCCTCTCGTGACTTACGCTTCATTGACTCCGTTTTCCTTCCAGTTTCCTCCTTTCTGTCTTTCTTTTTATGCTTCGTTTATCTTTTTTTTTTCTGTCTGCCTTTCTGTCTGTCTGTCTCTGTCTGTCTGTCTGTCTCTGTCTGTCTGTCTGTCTGTCTCTCTCTCTCTCTCTCTCTCTCTCTCTCTCGGGTCGGCTGCCGCTCCACTTGTCATTTACATAGTTTGCCTGCCTGCCTACCCGTCTGTCTGTCTATCTGTCTTCCTACCTATCTGTCTGCCTGCCTATCTGTCTGCCTGCCTATTTGTCTGCCTGCCTATTTGTCTGTCTGCCTATCTGTCTGCCTGCCTATCTGTCTGCCTGCTTACCTGTCTGCCTATGAGTCTGCCTGCCTACCTGTTTGCATGCCTACCTGGCTATCAGTCTGCCTGCCTAACTGTCTGCCTGCCTATCTGTCTGCCTGCCTAACTTTCTGTCTGCCTATCTGCCTGTCTGTCTGCCTATCTGTCTGTCTGTCTGCCTGTCTCTGCTGCTCTATCCCGTTATTATTGTTCCATTTCAATCGTCAAGTCTATTCGTTATCTCTCTCTCTCTCTCTCTCTCTCTCTCTCTCTCTCTCTCTCTCTCTCTCTCTCTCTCTCTCTCTCTCTCTCTCTCTAGTACCAAGCAAGTCAAATTCTTCCATTTAGATTCAGACGAGATTAAGACGAGAAGGAAAAAGTTTGAATCTGTCCTTTCAGTGAACCCAGAGAGAGAGAGAGAGAGAGAGAGAGAGAGAGAGAGAGAGAGAGAAACTCATTAAGAAAGGCAACGTGCTTGTTTTAAACATGACTAAAATGGTAGGATGGAGATTCATAGAAATTACCATCTCTCTCTCTCTCGCTCTCTCTCTCTCTCTCTCTCTCTCTCTCTCTCTCACACACACACACACACACACACACACACACACACACACACACACACACACACACACCGAGTCAATATTGCAACAGTGAGACGTCTTGCAACATGCAGGAGGGAAGGGGAAGTGGTTGCAAGGATAGATTCGAGGTGGGGAGAGACGGCGGGGGTGTAGGAGGAGAGAGAGAGAGAGAGAGGGGGGAGGGAGAGAGAGAGAGAAAGAGAGAGAGAGAGAGAGAGAGAGAGAGAGAGAGAGAGAGAGAGAGAGAGAGAGAGAGAGAGAGAGATAGAGAGAGAGGAGAGTTCCCACAACATTCCGTACCGCCGCAGAACGTGACATGTTCGTGAAATTTCCGCGGTGTTGTTTTGCACCGATCCTGTTTCCTGTTATGACGGAAGCAGTTGACGAAAATATCCCTTCACACCATCGCTGAATATTTATGATTTTTTTTCATTTTTTTCTGCGTGTACTATAGTTTATTCACCTTAACTTGACCCACATTTTAGACCTTTCTTGTAGCTTACTTCATGCAGTTCAGTAGCGGAAAGACAATACTACAGCTTCATATCCTTTCAAGAACGCTCTTTTCATGACTAACATCATGTTCTAGTATTAGTGTGTTATCAAACGTTAGCATTCAATAAGACCAGGGAATTTTTGGCCAAATGAGAGAGAGAGAGAGAGAGAGAGAGAGAGAGAGAGAGAGAGAGAGAGAGAGAGAGAGAGAGAGAGAGAGAGAGAGAGAGAGAGAGAGAGAGAGAATCTTAGCCTTGTGAATAGAAAGGGTAGTTCAGGGTGATGATCTTTTATACGTTCAGCCAAAAAAAAATTGACTGGAGACTTTTTGATCATGCTGTGCTAAGAGGGAAGTAGGCTGGTCGTCTACCCTAAATGTACAGTAGGGGTCAAAAGTTGTGGCTGAGAGACTGTAGTAGAGGAAGAACAGTCAGTGTTAAAAGTTGCTTCAGAGAGTCAGTGGTGGTATAAGTAACGAACCTTCATTACCCTTAACTCTTGTGACGTAGTTTTTGACTCACACTGTATTTTAAGCTCACCCATGTACTGATCCCGATTTTGCATCCACCTGACTCAACTATTGACTAAGACTGTACGGAACTAGCCTAGAAGAAGATGAAGAAGAAGAAGAAGAAGAAGAAGAAGAAGAAGAAGTAGAAGAAGAAGAAGAAGAAGAAGAAGAAGAAGTAGAAGAAGATGAAGAAGAAGAAGAAGAAGGAGGAGGAGGAGGAGGAGGAGGAGGAGATCATAGGACTGAGGAAGATGGCAGTAACTTATTCAGGCATTTCGAAATAAACACATCTCTATATTGGCTTTATTTTCCTTTTCCTTTTTTCCGGAAAGGGGGAAAGAAAAGTTTTTCATGACCCCAGCCTTTGTTTTTTTTTCTCTCTCTCAGTCACCTCTTCAGCCCAGGGATGGCATAAATATTTAATTATTACTGATAATGCTCTTCATTTATTTTAACTAGGCAGAAATCTTGGTCATTCTCCTGCTTATATCCCGTAGCCTAGTTCCAGAATAAGACAGTATCACGGCCCTGCATCACACCCATAGCACTTCTTCGTGACTAGTATCATGTTCTAGTTTTAGTCTCATATTCAACAGCTCAGTATTCAATAGGGAGATTTTTATTTTACGCCTAATTAAGGAGAACAGAGTAGTGTCAATTTTGTTTGCCTAAAATGAGCGCCCTAGTAGCCGAATTTAGATATGTCTCGCCTGAGCTGAATAACTCGTCTGGAGAGAGAGAGAGAGAGAGAGAGAGAGAGAGAGAGAGAGAGAGAGAGAGAGAGAGAGAGAGAGAGAGAGAGAGAGAGAGAGAGAGAGAGAGAGAGAGAGAGAGAGAGAGAGAGAGAGAGAGAGAGAGAGAGAGAGAGCTAGTATTGAGTAACCCCTCCTGCTCTCCACCATACAAGCCTAACAATGTCCAAACTTTTTCCACTCCGACCCAGAATCATGTTAGAAAAAATTCGTCCCCCCTTGAAAAGGAAAAAGAGAAAAATGTGAGAAAATGGGCAGAAGGATTTGTTACACTTTTTTACAGCTTCGAGTTTACGTGAAACTGATCCGTTACACACTGCAAATGTTGAAGAAATAATCTGGAGGAAGAAAGAATATATTAAGATATCCCTCCTCTCCAGCCCAAATGAAAAATGAAAAAATAAAAAATGAGAGGTTAGGAAGAAAGATTTGTTATATATATATATATATATATATATATATATATATATATATATATATATATATATATATATATATATATATATATATTAAGCATTCGATTTTACGTGAAAGTATCCTTTAAGTACTGGGAATGCGGAAAAAGTCGTCTAGAGGCAGCAGAAATATAAGACTAGTAGGGGTACCCGGCTTTGCCCAGGTAAAAAAAAAAAAAAAAAAACTATTGCCGTGCATAATGGTGTGTTTTGACACCCATGGGAGCCGCTCCTCTATCAAACTACCACTGTCACTACCACTATCATCACTACCACTATTACCACTACCACTATTACCACTACCACTGTCACCACTACCACTGCTATCACAACTACTATCACCACTACCACTACCATCACTATCACTCTTATCACTATCACTACCATCACTGTCACTCATCACTATTACTGCCACCACAATTACTATCACAGCTACCAATATCATCACAACCACTATCACCACTACCACTAACAACACAACCACTATCTCAAGTACCACTAACATCACAACCACTATCACCACTACCACTGACAACACAACCACTATCACAAGTACCACTAACATCACAACAAATATCACCACTACCACTGACAACACAACCACTATCACAAGTACCACTAACATCACAACCACTATCACCACTACCACGACCATCACAATCACTATCACTACTACCACTACCATCACAACCACTATCACCACTACCACTACCATCACCACCGCTATTACCAGCACCACTATCATCAGCAGGAAGGATGTAATTGTGAGGGACAGACACATTTTCTATTACATACACCTGTTACTTTCCCATGCCTCCTGGGTCTTTCTTCCTACCATTATCGTCCTATCTAATCTGTATAATTTTATATTCCCCCCATTTAGCTTTCATGAGTAATACCACCGTCTCACCTACACCACCCTCACAGCTACATACCACCTTCCCACCTACACCACCCTCCCACCTACACCACCCTTCCTGCTGCACCACTCTCTCACCTACACCACCCTCCCACGTACACCACCCACTTACCTGCACCATCCACTCACCTACACCACCCATCCATCTACACCACCCTCCCACCTACACCACCCTCCCACCTCTACACCACTCACCCACCCAAGGGACCGTCCTTTCCTTACATTCATACGATGTATTTCACCTTAGATATTTTGGAACAGGGAAAGCTAAATAAAGGAATCATTAAAATTTTAAGAATAGTATTTGAAATATCCATCGAACTGAATTAACTTGTCTGGAGGAAGCAATAATTTGGCACAATACATTTAGTCATACTGAAGGGTTAAAGTATGTCACTTTTGATGTAATCGTTAATAGTTTCCGATTTCGTATTATCATTATTATTATTATTATTATCATTATTATTATTATTATCAACATCATTATTATTAGACATAAATAAATGCATACATACATATATTCGAACATGATTACATACATACATACATGCATTCATTTATACATACATACATGCCAGTGCATCCATGCATCCATGTATATATATATATATATATATACAGTACACTAAATTTATATACATACGAACATACATATATACTTACCTACACACATACATATATACATAGAGAGAGAGAGAGAGAGAGAGAGAGAGAGACAGACAGACAGACAGACAGACAGACAGACAGAGACAGAGACAGACAGACAGACAGACAGACAGACAGAGGCAGAGAGAGAGAGAGAGAGAGAGAGAGAGAGAGAGAATACCTGTGCTGATCCTCATATTTCACCCGGCCTAATGGATTTCCAGGTAATATTTTTTTTCAAGCCATGAAAGATTAATCTCGCTTATCTAAGGCGTATGTTTCATTTATTTTCTTGCTTCCTTTAGAGGATTTTATAGAGCTTGGGACAGACCTCTTGTGGCAGAGGGGTCGATAAGGACCCACTCTTGCTCGAAAAAAATCCCCCTAAGCTGAATAAAATCGTTTGAAGGCAGCAAAAACAGGATTTTCATAGCGTTTTGGGAATGAAGGGTTTAAAGTGTTATGGTGGTAATGAAGAAGAAGGATTATAAAGGGCGGTAGTGAAGAAGAAGAACAAGAAGAAGAAGAAGAAGAAAAAGGAAAACGAGAAGATGAAGAAGAAGAAGAAGATGATGATGATGATGGTGTCAGTGATAAAGGACGAGAACAATATCTTATACGAAAGTAAAAGACAGGTTAAGCTTATTGACACCATCCACGGCTCAAATCAAGGCGACACACCAAAGTTATGTAGGTTGTTAGAAGTCTCTGTAGTAGGAAACGAGAGTGTGGCAGTGTGTGGTGTGGCAATGTGTGGTGTGATAGTGTATGATGTGAGTGTGGGAGGAGTGGAATCGGGAGGTGTGACAGTTTGTGGTGTGGCAGTGTGGAATGTGAGAGTGTAAGATATGGAAGTGTGAGATATGATTGTAAGAGGTGTGGTAGTGTGTGGCGTGAGAGTGTGAGCTTTGGCAGTGTGTGATGTGAGACTTAGAGTTGTGGAATTGTGTGGTAGGGCAGTGTATGACGTGGCAGTGTGTGGCGTAGCAGTTTGTGTGGAATTGTGTGGTGTGGTACTGTGGAGTGTGGCAATGTGTGTTGTGGGAGTGTGTGATGTGGCAGTGAGCGATGTAGTAGTGTGAGGTGTGGCAGTGTGTGGTGTGGAACTGTGTGGTGTAGCAATATGTGCCAGTGTGTGGTGTACTAGTGTCTGTGTGGCAGTGTGTGGTGTACTAGTGTATGTGTGGCAGTGTGTGGTGTGGTAGTGTGAGGTGTGGAACTGTGGTGTGGCAGTGTGTGGTGTGAGAGTGTGAGGTGTGGAATTATGTGGTGTGGCAGTTTGTGGCAGTGTGTGGTGTGATAGTGTGAGGTATGGAATTGTGTGGTGTGGCAGTGTGTGATGTAACAGTGTGTGGTGTGGCAGTAGTGTTGCAGTGTGAGCTGTAGCAGTGTGAGGTGTCACGTGTGGCAGTGTGCGGTGAGGCAGTTTGATGTGTGGCATTTTGAAGTGTGGCAGAGTGTTCCATGGATGTTTAAGGTGTGTCAAAGTGTGGTTTGAGAGTGTGTGGTGTGGTAGTGTTTTGTGTGACACTGTGGTTTGGAAGTAGTGTGTGGTGTGGCAGTGTGTGGTGTTCCAGTCTCAGGTGTTGGACAGAGAGAGAGAGAGAGAGAGAGAGAGAGAGAGAGAGAGAGAGAGAGAGAGAGAGAGAGAGATGTGAAAATATCGGTGTCAATGTACACTGACTTTTCTAACTTTCTATCCTATCAGTGTTGTGAATTACTCAGTTCCCTACGTCACTCCCCTCTGCCACCCCTCGTAACGCAACCCTGGTAACTGCGTCTGAGATAATTAACTTCTGCCTTTAAGGGAATGGAAGGCCCCGTCTGCTTCTAAACCGGCAATGTTTGCGGTCTTAATTAAGTTCTGTTTGGGAATCGTACTGGCTGTGCTGTGCTGTGCTGTGCTGTGGTGGGCTATTGAGGGTGAGGTTTTAAGTGAGTATGGAGATTTCACAACACCTCTTCCTCAGCGATTTATTCTGAACATCACTTCTCAATATCCTCTTGCATATCGCTAATGCAAGCTCTGCCGATATTAATGGGACATAAATAACATACAGGAGAATATTAAGGTGTAATATGGAAAATGAATCAGTACACATGAGATGCTACGAAGCGTCCTAAGCCATGTAAAATACGACTGTGAACTCTAACATAGTGGGAAAACTAATAAGAAATGTTTCCCGTAAAAATAAGTGATGGCAGTAGAGATTACTATGTTGAGATTGGTCAGGTCCATAATGGTGTCCCGTACAGGAGTAATAAGGGAGCTTTAAGCATCAGACCTAAAAGATCTTCGCTATTTTAGTGCAAAGTTATTCGTAACGCCTCGCTAACCTTCATCGAAGTTGCGAAATCGGGTCGCAAAAATATCGATTTTGTTCTGCCTCTTTCCTTTCTTTCTACATCAATCATAACTCCAAAATGAAAAAAAAAAAAATGAAATGCACGAGTGTGTTATGCTCCAAAACGCTTCTTAACAACCGAGGTTTTTTAGAAAAAAATACTTAGAGTACATTCACGCTACGGTACGCGAGTTGTAGCCCAAAAACATTCCCTAGCATTCAGACCTTTTATCATATGTAAAACTCAAAGGATTCGTGTTGCCTCATTCCACTTAAGCATTTTAAGTATTCTGTATCAAGAATCACGGTAGTGATTATCATACAGTTAAGAGCTGTTTTATAGAACAGCTAATGTGTATTTAGTAACTGGCTTTAGCAGATAACAAAAACTTAATTCTAAAATGACTGTTAAGCTGTAGGGGTGGAAAAAATGCGAAAATAAAGCATTTGGAAGAGGAGCAGATTCAGAGTTCACTACCCATTACTACATTACACTAGCTATAGACGTTTTGTGAGTACAGCATGAAATGCAGCAAGGAGTAAGGAATTCCAAATCTCCTCCCATCCCAAATGTTGTCTTGCTTCTGCGCTTTTTCCTCCTCAATTGTTTCTGCATTTCTTTCATCCTCACAACCTAAATTAATGGGTAAAAAACTCCGAATCTCCTCCCATCCCAAATGTTCTCTTGATTCTGCGGTTGTTTCACCTCCCTTGTTTCTGCATTTCTCTCATCCATGCAATTTAACAATCATCTTGATTTTTTCTAGTACTCCCGGAAATGAAAAGGATCTAAGAACCTAATCATAACAGTTGCAGCCTCATGATCGCCTGAATGTGAACCAAATGGACCTCTGACTGAAGTTGGTCTCCTCCTGCAGCTCACCATCCTCCTTCGAGAGATAGGGAAGGAGTTGAAGGACTTTTGTATAGCAGGGCAATGGAGCATCCTACTGTAGATATGTCGGTGCCACCACATGAAGGCGTCCCTCTCCTGCACCACGTATCTAGTCTAAATTTGTTAATGTAGCCATTAATAAACAAGCAGGTCTTAATCTCGCGTTATGAGTTCAAAATTCAAGACTTGTAGACCTACAGGATGTAAAAACTTAAAGATGTATTGCTTAGCTTGACGAGTCGGTGGAGCACTGGTTAGCACATTTACCTAATTACTGGAGGGACCTGAATTTAATTTCCGGGCAGGTCAGACTGGTGGGCTCATTTTGTTTCCCTCTTGCCCCTCTTCATCCAGCAATAAAATTTGGACTTGGATATAAGCCAGCTCCTCCACGACGTGTTCTAGGAGAAGATTTGGACTTAGTAGAATTTTATTGTCTTAATGACACTAATGCAGACAACGCACATTTATTTACATTCTCTCTCTCTCTTCGTATTCCACTACTTTCTCGGACTTATTTCCCCCCCGTTCCTTTGCACTCCCTTCTCTCTCTCTCGTACCGTATTCTTTCTTCTTTCTTAACTCTATTTTTTTTTCTCTCCTCCATTCCCTTCCTCCCTCTCTGTTTGTCCGACTTCTTTCCTCAGCCTTATTCCTCTTCCTCCCCCCCCCCTCTCTAATCATATTTTTCTTCTTCCTCGGTCTCATTCTTCCTCCGTCCTCCCTCCCCCCGTCTCTAATCTTATTCCGTCTCTCTCTCTCTCTCTCTCTCTCTCTCTCTCTCTCTCTCTTTCAAGCTGCTAACAGAGGATGAGCTGGAGGGGTTAGTTCTAGATTAAATTCATCCCCTTCACTACGATGTTTTTTAAATTAAAGTAAAAGTTTATGGCAGAAGCAAGACTGACAATAAGTAAATAAGCAAATAACAAATAGAAAATACTGTTAAAAGGAAAATCCAGATAGTGCTACACCCGCGCCCACCAACTTTTCTAAGGTCCAATTTCGACTTTCCCTGTCACATTCACCTTGGACACATTATTCTAAAATAGGAACTACTTATTTTTTGCCTAACCCTTAACCCTTCCACTAACTTCTGTTCAAAATCAAATCAGTACTTTTTGAAGGACTTTGCCCAGTGACCTTGACCTTTGACTTTTCCCTGTGACTTTAACCTTTGACTAATTGTTCATGAAATCGACCTTATGTATTTATTTATTTACTTTTTACCAGAAACCTTCTACAAAGTTTAGCCTACGTCGGAAAAAAAAAAAAAAGACATAAGTTAACCTCGTCGTGAGACCCTGACATCTGACCTACCATTATAAAAAATAAAAGACAACATCATGGGTGAGCCTCGGTTCATCCACCACATTTAGTCCAATTCATATCAAATTTGCTTTTGTTATTTTGTTCACACCCAAACACACGGCCTGAAATTTGACCTTTCTCGGTGACATTGACCTTTAACCGGTTGCTCTCAAAATTTAAGCCCTTCATTCGTGGTTGACCTTTAATCGTTCCACAAAGTTTGGTTCAAATCAGATCAGAACTGTTTAAGGTGACCTAGTCCTATGACCTTGGTATTTGACCTTTCCCTGTTACCTTGACTTTATGAGTGATTGCTCTTAAAATGGAATGCATCTAGTCTTGACTTATCCTTAACCCATCCACAAGAATTGGCTTAAATCTGATGAAAACCGTTGAAGCTGACCGTACCCTGTGACCTCGGCAAGCTGCTCTCAAGGAAAAAAAAAAAAAATCTCAGTCCTCAGTCTTTCCACCAAGTTTGGTTTAATTGTATCAAAACTGAGTTGATCTTGCCTGTGACCTTGGATTTTGACATTTCCAGTGACCTTGGCCTTTGATTACTTTCAAAATCCAGTCCTTTCAGTCTCTCCTTACCCTCAACCCTTTCACTAATATTTGCCTAAATGGGATTAAAGCTATTTAAATTGACCTTGCCCTGTGATCTTGACCTTTGACCTATTGCTCTAAAATTACAATCGCTTTGCTCCTTGCCTTACCCTCAAAACTTACACCAAATTTATTTAAAACTGGATCAGAACTGTTTGAGTTATACTGTTGATGTTTACATGTGTCCGATAATTGATCTTGCTCCGTGACCTTAAATTTTGACTGTTTTTAAAAGTAAACCATTTCATTCTTGCCTTACCCTCAACCCTTCCCACAAGTTTGATATAAACTGGATAAAAACAGTTTATTAGGCTTACTCATTGACTAATCCTCAACTCTTTCACCATGTTTGGTTAAAATAGATTAAAATCTGTTTGAGTTATTTTGTTCACACACACACACACACACACACACACACACACACACACACACACACACACACACACACACACACACACAAACACCGATCAAAACATGACTCCCTTTCCTGGTTCATGAGATCAGGTGTAATAATAAAGTGGCAATAGAAATACACAAATACTTATTGAATAAACAAAGAAACAAACAAACAAACAAACGAATAAACAAATAGATAAATAAAATACGCAACTGTTATAGTGACTTGATTGCAAGATTCGGTCAAGCTTATTCAATACATTACCACTATGCAGGGAATCGAACCCCGCACTCTCAGTTGTAAGCCAGGCAGCAATCCAGTCCCCCATCTACTTGCCGGAGTACCAGTGGGTTATCTCACCCTTTTCAGGCCCACAGTGGGGGCGGAGGGACACTGGTTGCAAGACTGTGATAACTGGTCAAGATTCATTGTAGAAACGACCCTAGAGCTTTGACAGAATATTATCACAGGGAAAAAAAGAAAGATGAAAACAAAAGAAAAGATGTCTTCTGCGTCGGAAATATATTCACGCTGTCATAATAATCTTTCTCGGGATTAGCAGAGAGAGAGAGAGAGAGAGAGAGTTAAAGTAGACTGACGGGTGGGAATATATTTAATCTGAGAGAGAGAGAGAGAGAGAGAGAGAGAGAGAGAGAGAGAGAGAGAGAGAGAGAGAGAGAGAGAGAGAGAGTGGAGGGTGTAAATATAGTCTTGGAAAAATACACCAAGAGTCGTATTAATGTCATTTAATTTACAGGATAAATAATTGTCTTTAGCAGCTTTATTTTCACATTGCGTTAATTAAATATAAATTGATTGTCGATTCTGAAGTGATTGGTAGCTGAATCAGTGAAGGCAAACGTGCAATGCAAAATAATACAAGCAATCTGATATGCAACATTAGTTTATCCTAGATCGCTTTATTGGGTTTATATTATTTGATTTACGAATAACTCTGCTCTGACTTTGAGATTTTTGAAAGCTGAGTCAGTGAAGTTGAGTCAGAGAAGCTGAGTCAGTATACAGACTATATATATATATATATATATATATATATATATATATATATATATATATATATATATATATATATATATATATATATATTAACAGATCATTCTTTTTTCTTTTTAAATTTAACCACTTCAATTTTCAGTCTATTGTTAGAATGAAATTGCATGAATGAAGGTAAAAATACATTACACTGTGGAAAAAAAAAGTCTTATGCACAACTCCCCAAAAGGATGGTGGGCTGCAGGAGGAGGGAAACTTCAGCCTGCAGTCCACTGGGATTACATCGAGATGAGCCTGGGGCTCCAGTTACCACTACTACTACTACTATTACTGCCACTTGTGCTACCACTGCTACTACTACTACTACTATTACAACTTCTACCACTACTACTACTACTACTACTACTACAGAAAAAAAATCCGAGACATGTGAGGGTTCTACCATGTCTTTGTCCTTCTTGTAAAAACATGTGAGCTACGAGGCGGAGGTGGTCATAAGTTTGTTCGTGAATATCAGTCCTGCTTTGGATGAGGAGAAGAAGAAGAAGGAGAAGGAGAAGAAGAAGAGGTGGAGGAGGAGGGGGAGGAAGAGGAAAATGAATATAAGAATAAGTAGAAGATGATGATGATGATGATGATGATGAAGAAGAAGAAGAAGAAGAAGAAGAAGAAGAGGAAGAAGAAGAAGAAGAAGAGGAAGAACAAGAAGAAGAAGAAAAAAAAGAGGAAGAAGAAGAAAAAAAGAGGAAGAAGAAGAAAAAAAAGAGGAAGAAGAAGAAGAAGAAGAGGCGGGGGAGGAGGAGGAGGAGGAGGAGGAGGAGGAAGAGTAAGAATAAGAATAAATATAACAAAAAGAAGATCAAGACATCATTAATACTTATCACCTACTCAACCAGCGGAGGCAGATGATTAATTCAGCCAGATCTCAAACTTACTTCAGACTTCGACTCATAAACATCAGTTTTACCAGCCAGGTCCCTGTTTCATTTCAAAGTACGAACAGGCTGCGGAAAATGAGTTCTTGCCGCTCCGGAAATCGAACCCGGGATTTATCTGTTGCGGGCTGGGTGTAGTTCCCTTTACGCATTACCTAAATCATTCTAATCTGTGTTTTAAATGGCATAGTAGCTTAGTAACACCCTCTTGGCGATTAATTTTCCTTATTGCCCCCTAAAAACCTATTGTACTTTAAGTTCTATCAGTTTAGAAATTATATAATTTACATTAGTTGGTTACGTGAGGATGTTGAAGAGTAAGGTACAGAATAAATCGCAGAGGGAAAGGTACCACGAAGCCTTCTAAACCACGGCCCTTCGTACAACAGCTGGGAGAGGGAATGGGAGTGAGAGGTTGCCTTTAGCTTGCGTTCGGTCTCCAGGCGACATGGGTGTCGACATGCAAGCACACACACACACACACACACACACACACACACACACAGACACACACACACACACACACACACACACACACACACACACACACACACACACACACACACACAC
This sequence comes from Coenobita brevimanus, assembly GCF_032717465.1. Classification (NCBI taxonomy): domain Eukaryota; kingdom Metazoa; phylum Arthropoda; class Malacostraca; order Decapoda; family Coenobitidae; genus Coenobita; species Coenobita brevimanus. Next base: position 25,535,210 of record NC_137017.1, read on the forward strand.
ACACACACACACACACACACACACACACACACACACACACACACACACACACAGAGGCAGTTTTGAAACGTAATTAAACACACATACACACACACACACACACACACACACACACACACACACACACACACACACACACACACACACACACACACACACACACACACACACACACACACACATACAGAGGGAGAGAGAGAGAGAGAGAGAGAGAGAGAGAGAGAGAGAGAGAGAGAGAGACAGACAGACAGACAGACAGACAGAGACAGAGAGACAGAGAGGCAGTTTTGAAACTTAATGAAACACACACACACACACACACACACACACACACACACACACACACACACACACACACACACACACACACACACACACACACACACACACACACACACACACACACACACACAGCTATGCCGGGACAGGGGTGTGAGCAGTGCGTATAGGCAGACTTGTCCAATCGGGCGGACATACACCCAGTTTATTGGCACCAACTCCCCTAAATACGTTCCCCCTCTGGTGAGAGGTGTAAAGGCCAGAGTTTATTTGCACCGCGCCCTGACCCACTCTGGCGCTACTGGCACGAGGGTAGGATTTGGATAGGGGGTAGGCTGACATAGGGGTTGTGGATGTGGATGTCCAGGATACGTAGTGCTATGTAGAATGACATGGGGGCTCAAGTGACTCTGTAGAGGAAACACAGATATAACTCTTCTTATTCTTTGCCAAAAATTGCAGTCTCTCTGTCTTGAATGCTAAGTTGTTTTAACAGATGAACACTAGAAAATGATACTAGTCATGGAGTATGGAGAGGACGTGTAGCTATAGTATTATTTTACTCTGCCATCGAAGTAAGTGAAACAGGCTCCAAGAGGACACAAATCTGGGCCAAGTTAAGATAAACGGACGATAGTATGATTGAGAAGAGCCTTCATTGGCCATGCTCCCTAGTGATTACACTACCCGAACGTGACCGATTCACCACCACCTGTAACGTCATCCCAGTGGCAGGTGGCGGCCTAAATACACCCTGAGAGGACATAAATCGGGACTGAATTTGAAATGTGACCTACTGAACCCCTAGTAGATGTGTCTGCAAAGTTTTATTAAAATTTTACGTTAGTCAGTGTTCGAAGTTGTGTTCTATGAGTACATACATGTGAAGTATACATACAGACGGTTTGTACATACATACATGCCTACATACATGCATAAGAGGTACACGTGCTTGCATACATACATACGCACGTACGTACGGTACATATACACATACATACCGTCATACACTTAAAATAAACTCCAAGAGCACAGTATGCAGGAGGCAAAAACTCATATACTATTGTGCCCATATGCTACTCTGCCCCCCAGCCTTGTGCATTGCAGGGCGTCAGTCTACTGGTGTAAGGAACGTAGATATTTTAGCTGCCTCGTGAAACACACACACACACACACACACACACACACACACACACACACACACACACACACACACACACACAATAAAGCATGGAAAGTTTTATGGGAAGTAGAAAATGACGCAGGATAGACGATGAGTAATTCTGTCCCCATACCACACGAAAGTTTGTTAGCAGAGGCAATGGGGCGCAATATATGAACCATCCCACAAAGGTATATGACTATAGTAAGCGAAGGGCAGGAGCAGAGACAGCAGATACAATAGGATTACCATCAGAAATACAGCTAACAGCACGCCTACGATAGTGGTCTCAAACGAGATTATGCAGTATGCTTCTATCTATCTATTGCCAGACGCCTCAATCCCGTTTGGGGTGGCCACAAACAAATCGCCTCCAAGTCACCCTGTCCCCCGCCATTTCACTGCCCTGCTCCCAACTCACACCCCTCTCTCTCATATACCTCTCCACTCCATCCCTCCATCTCATCCTCGGCCTCCCCCTCCCTCTTCCCCCCTCCACCTCACTCACATACACTCTCTTCGTCAGTCTTTCACCCTCCATCCTCTCCACATGGCCAAACCACCTCAGTGTGTTCCTCATAACGCTTCCTATCACATCCACATCAACACCACAATGCTCCTTTATATCCTCATTCGTCAGCCTGTCTCTCCATGTGACTCCACAGGCTCCTCTTAAATAATTCATTTCCACTGCTCTCACTCTTGACTTGTGTCCTTCCAACAACATCCAAGCTTCACTTCCATACGTTAGAGTTGGTATCACAATACTGTCATGTAGTAACTTTTTCACTTCCATGCTCACTTCCCTGTTTCTTATCACTGCTTTCAAAGAACCAGCAACCTTTCTTCCCTGCTGTACCCTTTCAAGCACTTCATCCTCCAAACCTCCATCCTTACTCATCACACTACCCAAGTACTTAAACGTACTCACATATTCGAATTCCACACCATCCAACCTCGCGTACATTCACTGACTTCACCTCTCTCAAAGACCATCACTTTACTATTCCCTACATTCACCTTTAGATTTCGTTTCTTACACACTCTCTCAAACTCATCCACCAAGCCTTGCAGCTCCCCTTCGTCTTCACTCAACAACACAGTATCATCTGCAAACAACAGTACAGGGAGTTTCCAAACACTATCCTCTCTCACCAGGACCACTCCAACATCCACTACCCTACCTTGTACCTCTTTTATTACCCCATCCATGTACAGATTGAACAACCATGGAGACATGACACATCCCTGTTTCAACCCAACTTTCAAAGAGGAAAATTCACTTAGTTCACCATCCACACGCACTGCAGCCTTCGCACCATCGTACATACTCTTCACAGCGTTCAACAACTTCCCATCTACTTCATATATTCTTAACACTTTCCACAATCCTTGTCTATCCACCCTGTCATATGCTTTCTCCAAATCCATGAAAGCCGCATACAACTTCTTTCCCTTCTCTAGAAACTTTTCCACTAAAGATCTAAGAATGAATATCTGATCTACACAACCTCTTCCCTTCCTAAAGCCTCCCTGTTCTTCTCTAACTAATTTCTCTGTTCTTTCTCTAACTCTGTCAATAAGTATCCTACCATACACTTTTCCTGTTATACTAAGAAGACAAATGCCCCTATGATTACCACACACTTCTTTTTCCCCTTTTCCTTTGTACAAGGGAATAATTATAGGTATGTTTGGGTACAACAAATTACACTTAAGGTCTAATCAAGGTGTTGGAGAATCGACAGAAATGATGTGGGCACTCCTCCCCGTCTCTGCCCGATTACATCACACCCTCCAGATTAATAGCTGGCAAGAGAGAGAGAGAGAGAGAGAGAGAGAGAGTACAGTGTAGGTAGATAAAAAGTAACATACCTTGATGCTTTCCAGTGCTGTCTTATTCTTTCTGCGTATTTCGGATCAAAGTTACTTGTGATCTGTCCCGCAGGCACCAACGCGTAACCCGTAATCCCTTCAATCCAATGACGTATACATTATTCATTCTTGCATCCTCCAGACGATTATATCCAAGTCAGAGGGGATCACTACTAGTCGGTGGGGTCAACGAAAGCAATATCTTACTCCTGCAGTTCGAAAAATCTCTCCTAAGTTCATAAAAACCTTTAAATTTAACAAGAATTCAATAGGAAGGAAGTTAATCGCGTGAAGTAGTTAACTCAATCAGTGCGATGGAGTATTACAATAATTACATCTATTCTTTTTGTTCTAAGACGGTTTTATTCACACAGGGAGAAATTTTTCGTACCACAAGGGTGAGATAGAATCCTCATTGATCTCCTCACTATTAGAGCCCCTCCTATGTTGAATAAGACGAATCACTGAGAGTACAACACCCGCGCGAAAAATCGCTCTGAAGGCCCTTGGTATGGAGTGTTGTAATAATAATAATAATAAAGAAAATAGGGTTTGCAAAGAATCGTGTAGATGTGATGAATAGACGAAGAATCCTAGTCTCTGATTTACTGTTTATAGCACGAGTCGTTGGCGTACTTCGAAACTAATGAGCAACATGTTAGGACGAGACAGGCACCCACTGTTTCATGTAGGTTCTGAAGGTCGAATCTTTGGCTCCGTCCTTTGCTTTTGAAATTCAGCTGGCTGTTCTCAAAATTGAATCACTTCAGCCTTATGTGACCCTTAACCCACTCACTAGATTTTGTTCTAATCGAATCAAGAGTGTTGCGGCTTCCTGTTCTGCCCTACAACCACGGAGGAGAAAAGATACAGAGAACAGACTCGGCGTTGTAATTCCAAGACCTATACTTTCATGCCATCTAGTGCACAAGCTAAATAACAGAGAACGGGAATAAAGGAAAACGTGTATAGATACATTTTTACCCTCCACCTGACAAAGTCATAGGGGGGTGTTGTTTTCACTGGGATCAATAAGTGTCCGTTAGTACAGCTGAGCGGCAGGGTGGCAGGGCAGGTGGCCAGGCGTGGAGATTTCGTTTCCGGGCCAGAACTCGGAAAACATTTACTATAGAGTCGAGAAATCTCACATAGTTATGTGTCTTTTAGTGAACTGGTGCCTTTCGATAGGTAGAATGCAGTGTTTTAAGTATTTTTTTTTTTTTAAATAATGGAAAAGTTAAAAAATTCCAGAGATATCAATGCGACCTGCGCAAGGAATCTGAAGGGCCCAGGTTATGTGTCCTCAAGGCGTTCTCCTTAAGCCCTCCTTTAAAAGAAAAGATTGGGGGGGGGTTGAGGGCCACAGTGCTCTTGGTTAGGCGTGCAGAGAGGTGGTGGGTATGTGCCTGGTCAGAGGGAGGGTTGCAACAGCGTAGCTTTGCCTATTTCCCCCCCCCCTCCCTCCGTGACTGCAGCCCTTCCACCAAATTTGATCAAAATCGGACTGGAACTATTTCATTTGATTTGCTCGTTAACCTATGACCTACGACCTTTCTTCTCAAACAGAATCACGTTTCACTGATAATTTTTAGTTACTGTGTCAAATTTAGTCCAGTTCCATCCAATATTTTTCCATAATCTTGCTAACATACAGATGAACAGATAGACAAACAGGATCAAACGCATAACCTCCTCACTCTTTCTCGTGCGACTGTAAGGAAATTGTCTGGTTGCGTCTGTGCAAGAGAAAAGATTATCCCACTCACAACTGGCCACCCATGTACAGTAGGTCATCTTTCCTCGTGGTGACGCCAGACGGTTTACTCACCGGGGCATAAAGCAGTTTTGTACTCGTAAGTGGCTTTGGAGACTTCGTAACACTTCTTTCTTGGCGATTTATTCTGCACATTACATCTTAATATCTTCCTGTATATTACTGATGCCAACTCTGTTAAAAATAAAAAGCTATATTATGCAATAAACATTTAGGTGTATTATGTAAACTAAATTTTAAGGAGATGGCGTTGCGATGCCTCGTGACCCATGTGGAATAGGGTCTTTAATCATGAATGACCCCCTTGGTAAATTACTCCCCTTTCATTATCTTCCCTCACTGAAGAAAAACAGCATAATTCCGTGATGTTGATTAAAGGTGTGCTCTGACTGGGCAAGGTGTAGTGAGAGTGGGATTAGAGCAGATTAGATTAGGTTAGGTTAGGTTAGATTATTTTAGATTTGGTTAGGTTTGGTGGTCTGGCTAAGTTTGGTAATTTACGTAAGTTTGTGTTAGGTTAAGGTAAGTTGGGACAGACTATGTTAGGTTTGGTGGTTAAGTTAGGCTTGGTTAGCTTAGTTTACTTGAGGTTAGGTTGGGTTGGGTTAGGTTGGGTTAGGTTAGTTTTGGTTTGGTTAATTAACGTATATTAGGTTCGATTTTTTTTTTTCCTGAATAGGGTCGACTGATTAGGTTACATTGGTTCAGGTGGTGTGATTAAAGAATTGGAGGTACGGGAGAGGTTGTGTGTGTGTGTGTGTGTGTGTGTGTGTGTGTGTGTTACTACGCTGTGTGAGTGACGAGGAGATGGCGGGGTGGCTGACAGGGTGACCGGGTAATGGTCAAATGGAACCCGTGGCAGGAATTGTGTCAGAGATAAATTACACGGAAAAGGGAATAAAATCAGAAAGAAAGAAAAAACTTGATCATGATTAGATTTTGAGATCGCATACCAAGAAACACAGATTTGTCAAACTGCTCTTTGATTTTGCTTATCAATTGCTTCTTAAGTCATATTTACTTGTATTTGTGTTAACTCGCAGGGAAACTAGTTGTCAGTCGGGTTAGGAAAATTAACAACTTTAATTATATGCCATTCATTCTCCACGTCCACTGACTTCAGTTGCAAAATTTCAACATGATTTTGCTTACAAATTTGGGATTCGAGGCAGGGAAGGAGTGAGAGAGGGCGAGATTGGTTCACCCAAGCAAATTATCCATGCCCCCGAAGGGTTCACCCAAGCAAATTATCCATGACCCCGAAGGCTGAGAAGGTCAAGCGGACAGTGGGGAGAGGAAGGTAGTAAAGATAAATTATAATTCTACAGGGAATTAATGTGAAACCTTTGAGCTTTATGATAAAAATATATTCTTTGTTACATATTATACTTGAAGGAAGCAAGAATACAGGAATGATTATAAGCAAGAAAATAAAATATAGTAAATAACTGATTACGTTCACTCCCGCTGAGTTGTTGTTGCTGCTGAGCAACCCCAGTCAGTCTGTCCGAGCAGGCCCATTAACTGCAGGCAAGCAACCGTCCATGCAGGGCAGCCCTGTGTAATGAACCTATGTTCCCTTAAGGCAGACAGCAGAGTGTGGAGGTTTGGTTCCCGGGTGAATGCGGCATTAGCGTCTCTCCACTCGGTGGGGCACTGTAGTAGGCTCCAGATCATCCCATTGTTTACTTTTAAGGTAACAACCCATCGTTGAATATAATTTTCTCGGTTACAGGAAACCACTACGCGTCTCGCTCAGTTTAGAACCAACTAAAATGCAAAGAAGAATAATGAAAATTGACAGGAAGGATCGGAGAGGGCAGAAACAGAAAATAATAATGATAAAAGAAGTAAGCAGCACTATAATTATCTACCCAGACGATACGAGTACTCACTCTTCTGTTGTTCTCCCTTTTCCAACTTCCAAGTGCAGTACACTAGCCACTGTTCTTTTGTACTCTCTGCCTGCATACATCACCAGTTTAGTTACACATTCTGACCCATTTATGTCTGGCTCATTTACTGAAGGAATTAACCACTACTCTGAATCCTTCATCAGCACAACCGGTCAACTCTGGAACCATCATTCCCGGTCTGTCTTTCCCACTGCCTACGACCTTCAGTCCTTGAAACGGAAAGTGTAGACGCCTTTCGAAGTTAACCGATCTTGTTTTGGCTGTGTGTGTGTGTGTGTGTGTGTGTGTGTGTGTGAGAGAGAGAGAGAGAGAGAGAGAGAGAGAGAGAGAGTGAGAGAGAAACTATCAACACCATCCCCAGCTATGTGGGTTCAGTTCACATTCATTCACGATTCAAACACCTGGAATCCTGACTACCTTTACACGCTTTACATTACCTGTCAGCTAGAGTGAAAGCAAAAGAGGAAGTAGGTGTTGTACCCGCAGACAATCAACTCTGCTTTTCTGCTCAGTGCACCTCGTCCTGTCCCTTCGTCCTAATGACACTCTTGCTAGGATGATGGATAATTACTAAGCTCGGTTTAAGTAGGCGAAATATATCACCATTCCTACTTCTACATTTCCGAGATGTAACACTAGACTATAATACTAGTCACGATGAAGTGCTATGGAAAGGATGAAAAGCCGTAGTGTTGATACATTCTGTCGCTGAGCTAGGGAAAATAAGCTGCCATAGGTCGAAATTCTCCGCCAAGATGATGTGAATGAACTATATATAGGTTACAGTCTCTCTCTCTCTCTCTCTCTCGTGTGCAGTTCCTTTTCCGTGCCCGTTCTGAGGGTGGGAGAGGAGGGTGTGGAAAGCCATCATCTTTTCTATACTTTTTTCTCGCTAGTAGAATAGGAACGTACTTACTTCATGGTACGTCCTCATTATAGGTCGTAAGATCTTTTGAGCTACTACTTGTTCCTGAAGCTCTTTGCAACTGTCTGTCATAGCATTTCCATATCTCTCAAATTCCGGACCTGGCTTGCTGCTTTAACACACACACACACACACACACACACACACACACACACACACACACACACACACACACACACACACACACAATCTCTCTCTCTCTCTCTCTCTCTCTCTCTCTGCATTTCCATATATCTCTCGAATTGTCTTCCTGACTTGCTGCTTTAAATTTTCTCTCTCTCTCTCTCTCTCTCTCTCTCTCATTAGCAGACTTACAAATCAACCAATCCATGTATTGATAGGATCCTAATTAGAGTATGGCAGGTTGACATCCTTTGTCTGCTGAGTACCTTGCCTGCTATTTCCCTTCTTCATCTATTCTCGTTTGTTGCAGGGCACTTTAGCTTTCTCTCTCTCTCTCTCTCTCTCTCTCTCTCTCTCTCTCTCTCTCTCTCTCTCTCTCTCTCTCTCTCGTGGAAGGCACTACGTCTCAACAAACTGGTAACACCACTCACACTGCCACACCACACAAATTCAACATCACGTTCTGCCTCACCATACACTGCCACATGACACACTGCCACATCACACGATGCCACACCACACAATGCCACACCACACACTGGCACACCACACACTACCACACCACACGCTACCATTACCACACCACACACTGTCACACAATCCACTTCCACACTACACTCTGCCACACCACTCTCTGCAGTACCATTACCACATACTACCTCACCATCCACTGCCACACTACGCACTGCCACAATACACACTGCCACATCACACATTGCTACACCACACACTGCCACATCACACACTGCCACATCATTACAGTACACAGATTTATAAGGTACTTTGCTTTTATCGCCATCCATATCTTTTTATGAATATTCATTGCAAATTATTGCATCCTCATCCGGTACGTCGAATGTGTTGTGTCTGGCTTGGTCTGTCTGTTAAGAAGATTACCGAAAAATGCGTCAGAGTGGAACTGCAGCATATTTTGAATCATGACAAGATCGAAGGTGATGTTGAAAGTTATGATTCGACATTCTTTTAGACAACTTTCTATTAAATTTAGAGAAGGGGGGGGTGAGAAATATTAGGGGAAAGATAATAAAAATTCTGAGCGAAAAGCGTTGGGTGAGAAACACCGAAGCAGATGGTCAAAGTCATGAAAATTTAAAGCCTTTAATCCAAATACAATCTCACGTATAAAAGAAATTAAAGGCAGGGGACCAAAGCCTTAGTATTCATTATGGAAAGGCCATTCTTGTCGCAACGTGAGAATGATAAATGATCTAGAAATCTTGTCAAGAGATTAAGGTAAAAGAGACGCAATTTGACTTTGAACTTTGAAAACGTTGCAGGGTAATATACTCTCTGAGTGCTCTTGTTTTCATTTCTGTGTGTGTGTGTGGGGGGGCGGGTTACTCCAAATTTGATGAAATGGACCAGGGTTCGGCAAGGATTAAGTGATTCAATTTTGAGAACAATAGGTCAAAGGCTAAGGTCACAGAACAATTCACCTCAGACAATATGCATCCTATTTCAGCCAAAGTGAGTGGAATGGTTGAGGGTCAATAAAGATGAAGAGATACGGTTTTGAGGTTATTTTAAGGTGTCAGGGCAAGGACAATGGACGGCCCTTTGATCGATTATTTCACTCTCAAACATGTAAGGCGGGGTTGTTGTACTCTAACTGCCTTTCCTTGTTGATAAAGTGAATTATTTAGCATCTCAGTATGTACTTGTGTGCTTTTATGTCTGCTTCGCGTTTGACAGTTACCTTGGATTGGGTCAGGTTAGGTTAAGTTAGGTTAGCTTTTGTTTTGTGTGGCTATATGGTTACATTAGGTTAAATTGCGTGGCTCAGCTTTTTTCGATTAGGTTAGGTGATGCTAGATTTAGTTGGATTATGTTTCCTTTTCGTAGGCTGGATTATTTTAACTGGTCGGATTAGGATAGGCAAGGTTTAATTAGATTAGGTTAAGTTTAATCTGGCGTGGACTATGTTGGGTAAGATCAAGGTAGGTTTGGTTAGGTTAGACTTTGTGAGGGTTGAGTATGTTAGGGTTTGTTTGGTTAGGTTAGATCAGGTTAGGTTTTATTAGGCGCTGTGGCAATATTACTCCAAGAGGCTTTTTTTTTTTTTTTTTTAAATAAGGTTAATTCTCAAACTACTAAGAGTGCATGGAACCTCTTGAATCCCGGTCTCTTCTTCTTCATCATCATCATCTTCTGCTGCTGCTGCTGGTGCTACAAATACTACTACTGTTATTACTTCTACTATTACTATTACTACTTCTACACCTACCACTCTTTCTTCTTCTTCTTCTAGGTTGTTCTTGGTGCCAGGAGGTGGTTTTAATCAATATTGGTAAAAAAAAAAATCATATTGCATAAAATCATCAAAAAATAGGAAATATGAAACAAAATAAAGATCTCTTGACTGTGATAGTGGAATTGTTCTCGACCCGGAACTGGAGGATACGTGAACTTTGGCAGGCGTGTTTTTCCTTTTTTTTTCATTTTTTTATCAACCAGGAATTGTTCTTCAAAGTCTCAGTATTTTGAGAACCAGGTCGCGTCCTCTAAATATTTCCTTCACTTACCCTCCGAGATAGAGTTGGAGTTAAAAATGTTTACCTACCATTCTATTGTGTTTACTTTGTGTGTGTGTGTGTGTGTGTGTGTGTGTGTGTGTGTGTGTGTGTGTGTGTGTGAGAGAGAGAGAGAGAGAGAGAGAGAGAGAGAGAGATCCACTTAAAGTATTTTTAGCCTTTTGAAACGTGGACGAATCCTTATGAGCACATGTAGCCTATGCCACTCTGTGATGACAGTCAGACCTAATTACTTTAAAAGAAAATAAGTCAGGACCATAATGGAAGTCATGTAGTCTGTGATACCGTCGTGAGAGATTAATATTTGTCTATAGCATACGCTAATTCTCATAGGCATCAAACCACAACGAAGAAACGTTTTTTGAAGTGTGTACTATCACGATTGAACGTTTTTCGACATTCCCCGTTTTACGAACATTTCATTCCTCACCCAGTCGTCAAAAAGTGTCCTTCCATCTCATACTTTCTTCTCTGTATATCATATTTGAAGCTAACCCAAGAGCAAATATTTTCACCATCTTACATCAGCACAGCCAACAGCCAAGTGTCAACAATTTTTATTTCATCATCCTATTCCCGCTTCCCCGCCGAGTCTTTGTTGGAATACTCTATTTACTCCAGCTTAGCCTAAAACTGCCATCTCTCCATTTGAATAGTGAGTTGCTGCAAAAGATCTGCGCTGGAATATGAGGATGTAGAGCCGTAATAGTGTCTTTTCCTGCCACAGAGCTAAATATAAAATGTGCAAAATGAACAAAAAAAAAAATGACCTAGTAAGGTAAAACAAGTATTGAGCAACATTACTAGAACTCGTGTCGGGGTATTAGGTTTTACCCTATACCTGTAGTGTGACCCAGGCAATTACACATGTTTTTCACTCTTATTTTGTAAACTGAAGCTTTCCAGTTCCTCTGCAGATGGCTAGAGAAAGCGATTAAGATTTTTAGTCACAGAAACAGCTCATTTACATCTTCATAACTCTTCTAAGTATGCTCTAATATACTCACCGTAGATTATTTTTCAAAAGCATGTAAGCATTTTTAGTTCTTTTGCATTCCATGATCAGCTGAGAGAAACGTGCTCGAAAGAGTTCCATGTACTTATTTAAAAATGTAAACGAACTTACAGTTTCTAGAATTTTCACTTTAACCTGGCCTAAAATTGTCATCTCGCCATCTTGAATGCTGAGCTGTAACAACAAGATTGACGCTAGAATATGATGCTAGTCATACAGAAATGCAATGGGACCGGTGTAGGGCTGTAGCATTATTTTATTCTCACACTGACCTAAATGAAATAAGGTACAAAAGGACGATAATCTAGGCCAAGTTAGAGTGAAAAGACTGGCAAATACTTTTCCTCCCAGAGTATAAGTTACTTGGATATGCCTCTTTTGTATTTGAGAGCAGCGTACACTCATCTAGGGTTAAGTCCTTTTATTATCGATACAGTTTACACAAATAACATACAGAAGAATACCTTATCAACATGCAGTTGTGGTGGCCCCAAGATCACCTGAACGTGAAGTCGGTGAATTGCAAGCTGAAGTTATCATTTCCCTGCAGTCCATCACCCTCCTTTCGGGAGATAGGGAGGGAGCTGAGTGGTGTTTGTACAACAGAGGAGCGCAGCCACCTGGTTATGTTGGAGCCACAACTGAAGACGTCCCTCTTTAACACCATATTAATGTGTAATACGCAGGAATAAACTGTTGAGGAAGAAATGCTATACCTGGCGTCAGCTAACTTGTTTCCTAAGCTCCTCCCATCTCCACCCACTGTCCGATGACTGAGTGAATAGTCCCCCCATCCTCTTACCCTCTGGCTGGGGACTGGGTTAAGAGGGGTGGTGCCAGGACTTCAGGAAGGGGGTGGACATCAAGAAACAAGTTGCCTGGCGGCTGGTATAGTGAGCCTCCAAAGACCACGAGTAGTCGGCCTTTAACTCCTTCAGTCCGATAATATATTTCTCTATATTGTTCCTGCTATTTGCTGATAATTTTATTCAGCCAAGGATATATATATTGTTGTATTTTAAAGCTTGGATATAACATTTGTTAACCTCTGCAGTAGTCGGCAAAACTATGAGAAGTACCGATGTTTGATAGAAGCAGGATTAAATTATAAAATATGTTATCGGACTGAAGGGTGATAGGAAATAGAACACTGTTGCTAAAAAAAAAAGAAAAAAAAAATCCTACCTTCACTGCTGTAGCTAATTTGTACTTCATAGCACTGATTTCTTTAGTGAATAGTTCTTTAACACGGCATATAAAAAGACGTATAAAATGTGAAGTTTTTCTCAAGTGTCCAAAAGCACTGCAAATATAACAAAAATGGAATCAGCAATCCATACTTATTGCAGCCATTTCACGCTTATTACAACACTTTTATATTTATTGCAATCTTTTCATCGTTAGGTACGAATCCTCTGTTTCTTATTGCGGTTGTTTAATATTTATTGCATGGTCTGATGGTCTACTCGTTTGGTGCCATTTTCAGTTTTATTTAGTCATACCATCACTGCTAACCATGTCTGTTGTCCTTTTCGTATTGGATTCCTTCTGTTTCGTTGTTGTTTCTTTCATACTTATTGTAATCCTTTCCTTGTCTATTTCAGATCTTTTCATGATGCAAGTCTTCCCCTCATTTATTCCTTCTTCTACATTTAATGAAATTCTTTTCCTTTTCTTTAGAGTCTAATGGTTCAAGGTGCCTTTCGGAGGTTTCACTTAGTATTGTTGTCACTGTCAGCCTTGTCACAGTCTTGTTTACTTCAGACGTGCGACGGACACCACCGGGGCGGCTGGTAAAGATGAACACACAACTGACCCTTACAATTTAATGACGTCTTGCTTATTTTGATCTTGCTGCCAACAGATGCCTGTATATCCTTCTGTCGTTGCACCCTTGCAGCTTGTCTAGACTCCACCAGGACACCTAATTATAATTAACACATGGTGAAATAAATCAGTGAAACAATGAGTCAATGTCTGTATTTCTGAACCTGACAAAAAAGGATCAAAATCATTACCTGAATGCTGTAGTATGTACTGTATGTGTGAAGCCTGAATGACCAGTGATGGAGAGTGTAGCTGAAAACCAACTGTGGAGCGTGGAGCATTTCAGCTCTAATGTACGTAAATATCGTGAGGCTGGTTGCCAATAGTGAGCGAATCTTTTCATCCTGCTTCAGGTTTTGTAAATGTCTGTAAGCGGCTTCATTTGAACGCAAATGTAGGTAAGGGTAATATGATGGCTGCTGAGAGAGAGCACGACTTTCACCGTGATATGTTCGTGAACGGAGACTTGAGTTATTGGAAAATTCTGAATACCTTGGTACAGTAACAGAAAAGATATATATATATATATATATATATATATATATATATATATATATATATATATATATATATATATATATATATATATATATATATATATATATATATATATATATATATATATACATATTGGATGTGAAGAACAGAGTGGCTCAAGGAAGAAAAGTGGCCGGTGCTATGAAGGCCTCGATATACAACAGAGGAATGAGTATGATGGCTGAAAGAGGAGTGCAAGGGGTGTTGGGCATGGGTAAGAGACTTTGGTATGCCACATGAGTGAAAAGCAAACAGTGGCTGCCATGGGAATGGATATGTTGTAGTATGGGTATGATTTACTTGGAGAGGATAGGATGAGAAAAAGAAAGGTATTGTAAAAGGTATATTCTTACTACTTTCAGAGAACTTTACTCTGCATAGGAAAATACCTCTATGTAACGGATTAATGAAGGCTATAACTAACATTGATAGCTGAAAAGTCTCCCTTCAGTAGAATATGATTGTGTGGTGGCAGGAAGAATATTACATACAAGTATACATAATCAGAGTTGTTCCTGTTGTTGTTGTCTCAGACTCATCACAAGAGTGAACCCAGTACAGTGCTGACTTTAGTTCTTCTTTTCGGGGGATAGGGAAGTAGCTAAGGAACGTTGATATAACCAGGCAGTTGAGCCTCCCGACTATATTAATTACGCCACATGAAAGCGTCCCTCTCCAGCACCAGGTTATCTAGCTGAAGGGGTGAACGTCACATGTTTAACCCTTTCACGCTGATGACGTGAGGCCGGTGAGGATGCCTTTATGTGGTGGCACCAATATAGCCTGACAGATGGTTATAGTCATTCCTTTATTCCCTCCCTATCTCCCGAAGGGAGGATGGTGGACTGCAAAGGGACGGGCAACTTTAACACTGTTCTGGGCCAACCTTGCGTAACTTTTTTACCCTTTTCCGGGCCGGCGGGAGTTTCCAATGAAATAAAGATTTGTTACCTGTGTTCACCATACTGTTGTGCCATGTCTTTGAACCATGAATAATCACTCCAACATGATGCACCGCTGCGTCATTGGCCTGGAATCAGTTGGCCAACAAATGACGCATGGGTACGCTATCGGCCTGGAATATTGTCAACCTGCTGTTCACAGTGTTTACGTTCAGATGAGCCTGGCATCACAGCAAAAACTGCAACCAGATGGCGTGCGTATGTATATACGTATGCATGTACGTATGTACATGTGTCTGTATGTACATAAGTATGTATGTATGTATGGAAGTATGTATGTATCTTACTTCTGATACCAGACCATTTTATTTAGCATTGAGAGGACTTTCCCAGCAAGAGGGATTAGATATAGCCTTCATAAACCTCTTCACTGTTAGCCATCATCTCGAAGTTGTATTAAATCATCTGGAGGTCGTACGAATAAATTATTGCTCACCTTGAATTGTGTCTGAAGCCAAAATACCCCAGCTATTTTACTGCTGCCTTCGTCAACAATTTGGGCCGGTCAGACTGGCAGACAAAGCCTGCTTTTTCCTCCTGGTTTCTGTTCTTCTGTCAGTATGATTTTTGTGAGCCTGGATGTAAATCAACTATTGTGGAGCATGTTCTAGAAGATTGTGACTTGGGTAAATCTGCTTATCTTAATGGCCCTCGTACAATCGGCAGACATTATTTTAACTTCTCTTTTCTTCTTCCGGGCACCCAGATATACAATGACTATTGGATGTCATTTCTAGGGGAAGAATTTGAATTGAATTTGATCATCTGCCTTGAATATCATTGTTCAGCTGACAGGCACAATCCTAAGGTCATGTCAACATTAGGTGCGTGCTGGCACGGGCAGCTGTTGGCGGGAATTCTACGAGTACATCACCATAGCCCGCGCCTGGCCGCATCCAGTGGGGTCACTTGTATGAGTTATGAGTGCTGACGAGGAGCCTACATGTGGTGGCGCTGTGCACCCTGAGTGAAGAGAAGCAGCTGCAACGTTGACAAGGAAGTCAAACATCCTCATATTTCCCAGCAACTCGCCATGGTAAGGACAACGGTCCGACCCTGGCGAGGCGTTGTCTAACATCATGGGGGCGCTGACTACCTGCACAGCGTACCTACTGTACTGTATCTGTAGAACGCCCCCATAATAGCAGATGCTTATTTGTGGTCGACGGGTCCACTTGGCCAGACAAACTGAGGTTGAGCAACAACAATAACAAGGACTGTGATGCAAAACTCTCATCCACACCTGCCTGCACCACAAAACATTTGGTGTGGAGGCGCCTAACACCTCGTCTTCTTTTTATTATTTTTCGTTTTCCTTCTAGGACGGAGAAGGTGAGAGCTGTTTGGGAGGAAGAGATGCTAGTTCAGGGTGAGGGTGAAGGCGGCCCCGGTTGAGAGTAGCAGTAGGAGGTGGGGTATCCGGGCGGCAGGGTGACCACTGTGTTGCATCGCTTCCCGCTGCTCACCTGTGGCAAAGAGAGAAGAATGGTGAGGAAATTATTATAGATGGATAGATAAATAGATAGACAGATGGACAGACAGACAGAATGATATATAGACAGAAAGACAGACAAAGAGAGAGAGAGAGAGAGAGAGAGAGAGAGAGAGAGAGAGAGAGAGAGACCGATAAAGGGGATAAAACAGTTGGCTGTATCATTAGAACAAAAAGTGCACGAAGATGTAGGCTTGGAAATTGCTACTGCTGCTGCTGCTATAGTAATAGTAATAGTAGTAGTAGTAGTAGTTGTTGTTGTTGTTGTTGTTGTTGTTATTGTTGCTGTTATTACACCAGGCTCATCTGGACGTAAACCCGTTGAACTGTAGGCTGAAGTTGCCCGTCTCCATACCCTGGGAGGAACGGCAAGGAGTTGAGGGGGGTACCACCGTGTGAAGGCGTCCTTTTCTAGCACGTACGGAACATTTATTAGAATTAAACCTTACACAGCGTATTCAGCAGTGACGCAGGGAAGACAGACATGAATTTTTATCGTAAAGGGTTCCATAAATAAGTGCCACAAATTCGTGTTTTGTCTATACTCTCTAAGTATTACCAATAGGACAGAGCGAGGGTTGGCGATTGTTGCAAGGGAGACTACCGACAGGGGAAGAGCTGACATAAGAGTGAAAAGGGCATGCCAGAACTATTATATGGTAGGTGACACGTCCACCATCCATTTACTCTATGTACTGCTGCCTTCAGGTGAGACTACTCTGAGTGACAGGCCAAATGGTTTCCTTTAACTTAGAAAGCCTTTTACCTGGAGACATATAATCACATAATGCCTGGTGGTCTAGTGGGCTAAGACACTCCAGTCGGATCTGTAAGAGTTTATAGCCGAGGAATGCTTGGAGTTAATTTCTCACATATGCCATTCAGGGAAGAGAAAGACTGGTCAGTCTTGTCTTAAAATGCTGAGATAGAGCATCATAGCCCTACGCTCATGGTGGACCAGATAAGACTGGATGGCAGATAGACAGATAGAGAGATAGAAGGGTAGGTAGTTAGGTACATAAATACAAGACAGATTGATAGACAGATGGACAGACAGATAAATGGACAGATAGATAGTATACGTCAAAGAAAAGTTAGTGGAGGCCATTTTTTTTTTTTTTTTTTTGAGAAATGAGGCAGAACGGATAGGCATGAAAACAAGTATATTTATAGTTCTTTCATTTACATTTGGCTCTAATTTTCGTCCTTTTGCAGCTTCTTTCACGTCGTTCAGTAACAGAAAAAGATAGTGGCACGGCTCTACGTAGGAGCTCTTCGTGATTAGCATTATATTCTAGTGATAATCCATTTAACTCAGCATTCAAGATGGAGAAATGGAAATTATCAGACCAAGTTGGTGAATAAAAAAAAAGAGAATAGGAGTAGATTTAATATGATTAGTTTTAATTTAGAGAGAAATACTATACTATATTTACTCTAACTTGGTCTAAAATTGCCATCTTTTCATCGTGAATGCTGAGTTGTTACAAAAAATTAACACTAGAAAAATGATACAAGTCACGAATAAGTGTTGTGAAAAAGTGTAGAACCGTCGTAATGTCTTTTTTTTTTTTTGTGCGTGTAAAATGCTACAGGAAGTAAATTATAACAAAACTACAATTTGGGCCAAGTTAAGTTAAAAAAGGAGTAAAATTCTGTGCATTAATCAAAAGTTTAAAAAAATAATGGAGGTGAATCATTAGTCTTCCTTATGGCTCTGGGGTTTATGCCAAAATGAATTATTCCTTTGCATGGTTAACCCCTGAATTCCGGGTGACGTATTTTCTTTTCTATTGCTGCTATTATTTTTCCAGATTACCGAGGTATTTACCCTTCCATATCTTTATTTTTTCCCCATAATTCCGACGTGTTTTTCCTTCCATTGTTGTTCTTTTTCCCTGATTAGAACGACGGATTTTCTCTTCTCTTTTCTCCCAGATAACCAACGTATTTTACCTAATTATTTTGCTAGTTTTCCCAGATTACCGACGTATTTTTCCTTCTATTTCTGCTATTTTATTTTTACAGATCACCGACGTATTTCATTTCTATTTCTGCCGTCTTTCCCAGATTACCGACGTATTTTTTTATTATTATTTATGTTATTTTTTCCCAGATTACTGACGCATTTTCCCTTCTATTTTTCCTGTTTTTCCCCAATTTGGCCGACGTATTTTACTTAACAATTTTGATATTATTCTCAGATTCCGACGTATTTTCCTTCCGAGTTTTTTTATTTCCCGGATTTCAGACGTATTTTCCCATCTCCAGTATTTCTTCCATTTTTTCCAAATTATCGACGTGTTATCCTTCTATTTTTGCTATTACAACAAGATTTTACTCTGATTACCAATGTATTTCCTCCTTGGGGGTAGGGAGGGACCTGAGAAGCGTTTAGGCAACCAGGCAGTGGAGTGGGCTAGCTATATCAGTGCCTCTAAATTATAACAGCTTCCCTCTAAGGCACCAAATTAACTATAAAAAAAAAAGGTAATGAGAGAGAGAGAGAGAGAGAGAGAGAGAGAGAGAGAGAGAGAGAGACCCCTTACGGGCTGGGGTATCTCGCTACTGAACAAAATCATCTGGTCTTAACATATATAAAATTACACCAATAGCATAGAGAAGGTTACTCGAAGTTGCGTGGGAAGTCTTAAAGTGTTGAGGTTTTTTCCAGGTGAACGATATCTTCTAGTGCTGGCCTGAATATAATAAGGAAATTGTTGAAACCCAGTGAAAGAGTTCAAGGAGAGGCGATGAAAGGGATTAAAAGAGATTAATTGGAAGGCGAAGGGTGGTAAGAAAGGATTAAGTGAGGGGGCTGTAAGGAATTGAAATATAAGAGATAGAAAGACAGATAGATAGATAGATAGATAGATAGATAGATAGATAGATAGATAGAGAGAGAGAGAGAGAGAGAGAGAGAGAGAGAGAGAGACTGGGGATGTGGAAACTGACTGAGCAACTCATAGATAATATATAGGCAGACGGACATACAGACAGACAGATATTTAAAAAGACAGATAGACACAGAAAGGCAGACAGATAGCTATTTAAAAAGGCAGATATTTAGATATTTAAAAAGACAGATGGACAAACAGATAGCTGAATATATGAAGAACTCTAATCACTGAATATATAAATCATAATATCAGCAAAAGGAGCAAAACATAGTGGAGTTGAGTTTCCTGGATCGCAATAATTGGCCGTTCAGCCTGCGTGTGAGAGAGAGAGAGAGAGAGAGAGAGAGAGAGAGAGAGAGCACTAACCATTCAATATATGCACCACTACAGCAGCAGAAGGCGCAGATGAAGGCGAACATGTGTAGGTCCCCGAGTCCCTATGAGTAGCGCCACGAACTAGGAGGTTAGTTGTGGTGCGGGGACCCTTCTCTGTCACGACGCTTACCCCGCCTCGTTCACTGTCATATCTCACTACCTGTGTGTTTACGGGTAGTTGAGCAGGTGCACAGTACAGGGAAATACCTACACGTGATAATATACGTACACACAGAAATAAACACAGGAATATTTATAGAGATACAGCGTCGAAATATACTTACATAATATCCTCTCTCTCTCTCACTCACACACACACACACACACACACACACACACACACACACACACACACACACACACACACACACACACACACACACACACGCTTACTCACACAAACTGCCGTGCGCACACAAAATTATTCAGGCATGCACCTCCTCATTCATTGTCCTTCCTCACTGCCTGTGTGTATGGGGAAACAGAGCAGGTGTACATGGAAATAATTAAGTCCACACAGACACCAACACTCACCCACCCACCCACCCACCCACACACACACACACACACACACACACACACACACACTCAGACTAACATGCAAACACAAAATTACAGTACTTAAACACGTTCGCTTCTTCACTGTCGCGCCTCTCTACCGATGTGCACCAGGGAAATGAGTACGTGCACATGGACATACTTACACATTACATACACATACAGTACCAATAAACACGCACATAAAAACTCACAAACATTTCACCAGTCACTCAGTTAGCTGGTTTGTGTCTGTCTGTCTGCCTGTCTGTTTTCATCATGTTCACTGACGGTACCTCAATGTCTATGTGTACCGGAAGTTCAAGGACGTGCATATAAATACATACATACACTAAAATATGCACACGCACACACACACACACACACACACACACACACACACACACACACACACACACACACACACACACACACACACAGTCATTCACCCAGTCAATTAGTCACTGTTCATCACCCTGCCTCTGTCTGTCTATTTGTCTGTCTGTCTGTCTGTCTGTCGCGTTCTCTGTCCTATCGAACCACCTGTATGTACTTGGGTTGTGAGCAAGTGTTAATGGAAATACATACACACATACACAGGAACACTTACACGGCAAACACACCCGCATGCAATCACTCGCTCAGTCAATTAATTAGTCTCTCTCTCTCTCTCTCTCTCTCTCTCTCTCTCTCTCTCCTCTTTCTCTCTCTCTCGTACCGGCATACCGGTCTAACTGTATGTACAGTAAGATTATGAGTATGTGCCCTCAGCAACACTACTACATACTAACTGACACACACACACACACACATTGTATATCTATATCTATATACCTCTAGCTCTATCTATTGCACTGTAGACGCACCTTATTGTTATGCATCCATATGAGGTATGAAGGTGGGTGAGGAGTGTAGTCCACCACACAGGTGAGGTTGATGTTGCTGCCTCTGTTGATGAACACGTCTGAACCGCCCTGTATGATGGTGAGCGGCTCTGAAGGTGGAGAAGAGAAGGAAGATATCTGTCACCATCATCGTCATCATCAGCCATTGTCAGTCACCATCCTCCTCCTCCTCCTGATCATCATCATCATCACCAGTTAAAATCGTAATCATCGTCTCTGCTCTAAGTCATGTGAAATGTGGTAGGATAAAAAAGCAATAACTGTGCAAGAACAGAAGTTATAGATTTATGAACGTCTTGATTATCCTAACTTCATCGTTGCTTCCCACTTACCAACCACTGTGAGCCATATGTAGTGCCTGAGTGGCGGGGTAGTCGACACCTGGCACTCATACTTGCCACCGTCCCTAACTTGCGCGTATGTGATTTTCAGCGCCCAGTCCTCGGAGCCAGGTGTGTGTTGGGCCCTGAAGCGCTGGTCGGAGGTGTATGTGTATGGCCCCACCGTCAGCAGGTGTGTGTCACGGTCCCGGAGCCATGACACCTGGTACAGAGTAAAATGGCAAATATACGAAGCTGTTGGCTCGATCATTATCCAGCCAGCAAGTGTGTGTGGTGATCTTGGGGCATGAAAGGCAGATGGGTTAAGCTGTCAATATAGTAGTTATGTGCTCAGCAAGTATGTGTGTGTGTGTGTGTGTGTGTGTGTGTGTGTGTGTGTGTGTGTGTAGCGGTCCAAGAGCTAAGACTGACAAAAGAACAGTAACAGAGGGAACTAGAAGTTATTCAGAGCGAATACTTCAGCGCATACCTCCGCCAAAGCCAATAAAATTTATGATTTATTCCTGTATCCGGATTCAGATCCACCTCACAATCTAGCAAACTCTTCTTTCATTTACTGCTCACGTATCCTCCTTGTAGATCCGACAGCAACTTTTTGAGATATCTTGTACACAATCTGACAAACAGACACGGGTGAATACATAATTCCTGCCAAACTTCAAATGCGAAGAAAAATATACCGGTATGAAACTGCCAGCATAATATACCGGTATGAAACTGTCAACATAATAATCAGCAGGTGTGTTTTGCAGTCTCTAGCCATGGAACCCGAAAAGAAAAAGAAATCAAGATTTCGAAGTTGTTATGACAAGATAAGCATGAAGATATGAAAGCCATGCTACTTGAACCAGTGAAAAGCGAAGCAAATCAATTAAGAGCACAAAGCTTTCATCCCCTGGCCAAGAAGACATGAATGAAGTGCAAAAACCTGATCTGATAATGTAGTAAAAGAAGTTTAGACATGAAGCTGAGAACATTATAACTAGTAAGGTGTGTGTGTGTGTGTGTGTGTGTGTGTGTGTGTGTTTTCTCATTCTCGAAGCCATGATGCCTATTCAATGTCCGCTTTAGAAGACATAAAATTGTCATCTTCCTCGCATGAATGCTGAGCCATTACCGGAGATTAACACTAGAATACGGTGCTAGTCATAATGAAGTTCTATCGCAAGGATGCAGAGTCACACCACCGTCATGTTCTGTCACTGAGCTACGTGAAATAAGTTGCAAAAGGACGATAATCTCCGCCAAAGTAAAGTGAGAGAACTACAGGCTAGACAAAAACATATAGAAAGTTGTTGATATGAGAAGCTGATAACATGATATTTGGCATGCAGGTGTATGTTGACTCATATATATATATATATATATAAATGGAAAATGGCCAACGTCATTATCCAGTTCAGTGAGTGTGTCAGTCTCGATGCCAGATACTCTATCGAAAGAAAAGAGCAGCAAAGGGGATAAAATACGAAATGCTTGTGACAGGGGGGGGTCATGAAATCGAAGGCATGACATTTGGTCCACACCAGCGAGTAACTGCTGATTCTGTGGCCCCCGGTTCATTTGAAAAGTGAACTCGGTGGACTGCAGGCTGAAGCTTTTCTATGTAGTCCATCATCCTCCTTTTGGGTACTTGGGAGATAGCTGAGGGTCGTAGGTATTAGTAAGCAATGTACCAGTCTGATTAAACGGTGCTACCACATGAATGCTTCCCTCTCCCACACCCCTAAAAATAGTGAAAGAGGAAAAATAAAAGCCAAAGCATTCGCCCAAGAATGTGTATCGTCCGTCATCTCTAAAAAGAATAGATCAGTAATCCTGTGGTTATCGGAGGCAAATTATTACATCTTCGCCAGAATCTAATAAGTTCAAAACTGAGACTCACAGACACACAGATACACACACAGACGCTGGCGAATACACTATCGCCTCGCTAGGCGGCCGATAACAAAACTGAAAAAAGACATTAGGTTTCGCCCGCCGCATTTTACTCTCTATCTGCGTTCCTTTCAAAAAAAGAAAAAATAAAAGAAAAAGGAAAACTGTGTCAGTAATACTCTGGCAATGAGAGGCGTATCATCGTAGCCTCTTCAAAATTATTAACCAACAAGCCACATATCCCGTGATACTACCTACAAAGTTTGGATACAATTTGCCCACTTGATTATGAGAAACTTTGGTTAAAGGCACACACACACACACACACACACACACACACACACACACACACACACCGACGCAGACGATTGCATTATCGCCTCGCTAGGCAGGCGATAAATTGCCAATATAATGATCCTGTCGGCAGGTGCGGGTCACTGTCCTGAAGCCTGGACACCTCAGCCAAGGACCGGAGAAGGAAAATAGCCAAGCATACAAAACTAATAACATAATAACTTGTGAAACTGGCCACACGTCCAGTCACCCTCCAATCAAGCTACCAGAATTTACGGCTCCATTGCACGCAATAACTACAACCAACAGTATCCTAATAAACAATCATTTTCTACATTTAGTGGCTTAAACCCACCGACATTCTCTGGCCCTTTTCCTGATCTTGTTGACCCTGTATGCAGTCGATTTATCTGAAGCTTCAGTACAAGTTTGGCTCCATCTTCCAGTAGGCTACAGTGAAAAAAAAAATAATGATACTAAAATCCCACACCTACCAAATGCACACCTTCTAACTCAGCGATTCTAATCTTCTTCGATCTGCGACTCACTTCTCAGGGTATTCATTTTTTCCCCCGTAACCCGTTATAAATTTCATGGTATATTCTTACATTGTATGCTCAGCGTCTTTGTCAAACACCTCCAAGAAAAAATATAGTTCCCTAATTCTCTCGACGTATAGCAATTTATCATATTTCCGTCTTATTTTTCTTTTGTGTTCGAATATGGGTAAAGGTTTCAGAGCCCGTTCCCTGAGACCCAGCAGTTCTCAGTTCTCCCACGTACACCATACACCGTCGCATGTCACCACTTCTAAGTTAACTCCCACCATCCATATTGACTACATGTAAGGGATCTTTCATACAGGGCTGGTGTACTGGTATTAGCGGGTGTGTTTTTACCTCACATCGGCTGTTTTGTGGTAGATCAGTAAAGTCTCTTTTAACAAAATTCCAATTCTTAAACTCTTCTCTGCCCCAGCCGAGACTCGAACCCGCGCCCACTGGGACAGTAGACCACCTCTTTACCGAATCGGTCATCGCCTCCCTCAAACGGGAGTCTTCATGGTTTGAAATCCACACGAAAACTTTAAATAGCAGTTTTATTTCCTTGTAAAAAGGCAAGGCTAGATGGATACCGGAAAAACTCATCATAACCTACTTATTGCTAATTATAGCTGCGTTCGCAAGTATGAGCATATTTAAACGTTCATAAATATAATTTAACATTGTTTTCCACCCATAATAAAGTCGGATTTATCCTAAGACCAAAATTGCTAGCCTTGCATGAATAGAAAAAAATATAAATGTGAATCTGTAGGAAGCAAGTTATTTTGTTTGTAAATTAAATAGTTGGAGTAGACAGGCATAATGACAAATCGATAACGGGAATAAACTGCTAAATACTACATTGTTTTAATTTTCTGACATTGAAATAAATATTTGTAATAACACATGACATATCATCACTGGGTGAATTAACCTCGACACAGATGACAGATCCTGAGCAACACTTTAGAGAACCATGCATGTTTTGGGAACTCTGAAGTCAACACGAAACATGGCTTCCACTGTCGCATACTAAATTCATGAACCTCTTTCCTAAATCAGAAGCCTCGCTCTGCTGTTGCAAACTGTGTATACAACAGCTTCAGTTAAAATACATCCCACGTATCACACTTGCCACAGCATGTATTTTCGTAGTATTAATCATTGTTATTTACCAGTGACTACCTCATTATTTTTTTTTTTGGCATAAATATGAATGTGTGAACATAATCCAAAAAATTCTCACGTAATATAATTTTTGGAATCATCATACAGCGCACCTAGGCTCTCTTTGCAACTCACACTCAGAAAATCCTTGATCCGTCCCACTCACCGTCCTGTTGCCTATTTTGTTAACCCGACAGTTGAGTCTGGCTGGCTGGTTGACCAAGGCGGTGACATTTCCGGAGCGCTCCAAGTCAAAAGAGGGGCCAGGGGGGAGGACATCCACAAAGGGCGGCAGGGAGTTGTGGTTGTGGCTGTGGTGGTGAGGTTTGACGCTTTCGTGGCTCCAGTTTTCACTTAAGGTCAGACCACACGCTGAAAAGAAAGAGAGGAAAAAAATTTACTATCTTTTACGCCTCTCTTGCACTGTTCCGATGCTGGGATACTGTGTGTATAATAAAAAATATAGATAATTGGTGTGAATTTTCGTACAATTGTTGACTAAAGTTCATGAACGATATTCCTCAAGGAGGTAACTGGGTTTTGTAACAGCTAGTGTCAAAAATTCAATCTATGGCGTCATCTTGCTATCCCTTCCCTCTCTATCCTTCCTTCATCTTGCACTCCCCCAGCATTATCAACCCCTTAACTCTCTCCTTCGTTATTGTTCTCTCTCTCTCTCTCTCTCTCTCTCTCTAGATCATATCCGTAATGTGAAATGCTTCAGGTGTTTCATTGGCAGCCTAAGGAACTAAACTTTTTGTTTTGATCAACGAGGTATTAAATGCCAAGGTTTGGTTTGGTTAATTCTGTAAAAAATATGAAGAGCTGATATAAACGTGAAAGACAGACAGACAGCAAAGGCGGTTTAGTTGAATCAGTGATGGCACAGGGGAGGTAGTTTGGGTAGGACAGCATAATAGAAGTATAATTTTAGATAGTTAAAAATAAAAAATTACTTCACTGGCCGAAGAAATGTTTATGTGGGTGCTGATACGATGAAATGTTTATATGGGTGTTGTTATGAGGTAATAGTTATAGCCTATGGGTGCTAGTATGAAGAAATGTTTATATGGGTGGTGTTATGAGGAAATGTTGTGTATGGATGGTGTTATGAAGAAATGTTTATATGGGTGCTGTTATGAAGAAATGTTTATATGGGCACTGTTATAAGGAAATGTTTATACGGGTGCTATTATGAAAAATGTTTATATGGGTGCTGTTATGACGAAATATTTATATGGGTGCTGTAATGAAGAAATGTTTATATGGGTGCTGTAATGAAGAGATGTTTATATGGGTGCTGTAATGAAGAAATGTTTATATGGGTGCTGTAATGAAGAGATGTTTATATGGGTGCTGTAATGAAGAAATGTTTATATGGGTGCTGTAATGAAGAGATGTTTATATGGGTGCTGTAATGAAGAAATGTTTATATGGGTGCTGTTATGAAGAGATGTTTATATGGGTGCTGTAATGAAGAAATGTTTATATGGGTGCTGTAATGAAGAGATGTTTATATGGGTGCTGTAATGAAGAAATGTTTATATGGGTGCTGTTATGAAGAGATGTTTACATGGGTGCTGTTATGAAGAGATGTTTATATGGGTGCTGTTATGAAGAGATGTTTATATGGGTGCTGTTATGAAGAGATGTTTATATGGGTGCTGTTATGAAGAGATGTTTATATGGGTGCTGTTACTCCTTCGCTCTGTAAGAAATTTAGTGAATGACGGCCTAAGAATCCTAAAAATCAATAATTATAAGTGGCATCGAGAGGAGTTAAATGTGTTGTATTCATATAATATACTAAAGGTGTCAAGAGGAAAAACACCTGGTGAAATAAATTGCTCCAGCTCAACCTGAATATATTTGTATGCCCTCAGTAATGAAAAAATGAGGCAATTAGGATAGATTAAGGCATATTAGTCATGGGGAGAGAGAGAGAGAGAGAGAGAGAGAGAGAGAGAGAGAGAGAGAGAGAGAGAGAGAGAGAGAGACGTAACCAGGAATATATATTATACGCATGAACGGAAGGATTTTCTTTTACATATTTCACATATGCATTTTTTTTTTCTTTTTCAGGAGACTAAGGATACACAATAATCAGATCCTTGTTGATGACATTTCCTTTAAATCTTCCAGTCCTTGAGTCTCACCCATATAATCTTTTTGCTACTACCAGACGATTTTATTTAGCTTCAAGGGGAATCCAAGTAACGAAATTTATGAAGGCAACATCTCCATTTCGAAAAGTATCTCCTAACCTGAACGATACTCTCTGGATATAGCAAGAGTAATATACAAAAGATATTATGGTAGTACGAGGCTTGATGTGTTAATCTTACTGAAGGACTTACCCACTGTCAGTATTATGCCTGAAGAACATTGCCACTGTCGGTAATTATGCCTGAAGAACATTGCCACTGTCGGTAATTGTGCCACTTACGCTGTCACTTAAGTAATTACCCTGTCCCTCGTTGTCCTCCCAGTACTCACAGATTTAACACTTTTTCCTTAGCGATTTATTTTGCACCTTACTAGTCTTCTGTATCATATTCGTCCTTTTGTATTATTGACATGGATCGCATAGATGAAAGTCGTGATTAAAATGGCACATGCAGTAACATTTTGGTAAGGAAAAGGTGCTAGGGAGCTTCCTTATCAGACGAGAATATTATCATCCACTTCTTTCAACCATCCTCATATTTGTGGAGGTGGGGTATTTTTTTTTTTTTTTTTATTTTCCGGCTCTCTGTAGATAAATGAAGTACTAACTGCAGGGTGGTCCAAAAGTCTCCATACATATGAATAACTGTCTCTCTTCTCAGGTACGCTTCTAGAATGCCAGACGTGTTACAGAGATTTCATGAGAGAGAG
The DNA here is from genome assembly GCF_032717465.1 of Coenobita brevimanus. Taxonomy (NCBI): domain Eukaryota; kingdom Metazoa; phylum Arthropoda; class Malacostraca; order Decapoda; family Coenobitidae; genus Coenobita; species Coenobita brevimanus. The sequence continues at coordinate 25,563,468 of NC_137017.1, forward strand.
ATACGCATCCGTACGTGTTTTCAAAGTTATGGCGAACACACACAGCATATTTTGTGAATAAAGTGTTTGAAAAAAAAAAAAAAAAATTCTCTGTGTATGGAGACTTTTGGACCATTTTGTATTATTTCTTTTTTACTTCCTCGCCACAACTTACATCTCTTATTTTGGTTATTTTTTCATTTGATTCAGCCACCACTTATCACATTCGTACCTTTGAAGTCCACAGTCTACTGTTCTCACCCTAGATACGGCGTCGTTATTAACTGCTATAAAAAGAATCAGTCATGATAATGGACGCCTCTACGTGGTGGCACGTTTGTAACCTGGTGGCTCCACTGCCCTCTCATACAATCGTTCCTGAACTCCTTCCCTATGCACTCGAGAGGAGGATAGTTTGTTTCAGGAAAAAGGTAACTTCATCCACTGGGTTCACGTTCACAAGAGCGTGGGTCAAAACAACAAGTGGATCAGTATTTATATCCAGTACCGGTACTTCATATTCGGACCCTGTTGTGTTTTTGTCCCCCTACTAAAGCACTTCATGTCAGGGCTGCCTCTAATTCACGCCGTAAATAAAGAAAATCCATATTCAGATAATTGCATCCCGCGAACTTTACGAACTAGGCAATTCTTTACGCAGGCTTCCGGGACCTGTTTTGCTAGAGTATTCCACTGACCGAATCTGCAATATTTTAATTATCTTTAGCGTGTATCCTTTATCACTGCTACTTCAAGGCAATTTTACTCTGTCTTCTCGTTAGTGGAGAGCGTAGAGAATTCTTTATGTGGATTATCGTAAATTGATCAGCACAGTAGTTGTTTCACTTGTTTTTCTGAATGTGTAATTATGTCAACGTTTCTTTTATCCATTCTTGCTATCTCAGACGATTTTACTCAGATGATGGGAAGAATTTCGGACTCTAGCGGTTATATATAGGCTTCCTTTTTATCCAGACGATTTAACGAGCTTGTGGGAGATCGTCCATCTTGAATTATTACTTCCAATAGACGAGATTATATTCAAGTTAGGAGAGACTGTTTTTATCACTCAGTGTAAAGCCACCTGAAGTGAAAAGAGAAATATAATGTGACAGGAAGGTTGGAGAAATTAGGAAGAGAGAAGGCAAAACACTGAAACAGAATGATAAAAGTGAGAGAAATAGGTAGCACTACATCAAGTGAGTGGATGATGGGCGCCACCACCTATCACCTAGTAACTGGGTGAAGCGATATACACTTGCACAGAAAAGTATTTTTACCCAGCCGTCCGATGGATACGAAAAAGGCACTACGAGCGACGACTGCTGTTTCGGAAGGGTTGATGCTCATGCGTGGAAGACGTATCTGCTAAAAAAGACGGTAGTCATCCTTTAGCTTGACTTTGTAGGGGTTACAGTCAAATAATAATAATTTTACTTGCATAAGAATATAACATTCATAATTTCACTGAATGCCTGAACCACTATGAGAATGATGGCAATTACGTCACAGGAGAAGCTGCCATGTAGGAGTCGATGGCTGCCATGCACCAATGACCCAAGGGAACGGTTTTATATATATATATATATATATATATATATATATATATATATATATATATATATATATATATATATATATATATATATATATATGCACCAATGATCCAAGGGAACGGTTTTATATATATATATATATATATATATATATATATATATATATATATATATATATATATATATATATATATATATATATAAGGGGGAGCGGTGGCTGAATCGGTAGAGAGGCGACTTGCAGTCCTGATGGACCCAGGATCGAATCCTGGCTGGGGCAGGGAACAGTTTAAGGATTTGAATTTCCTAAAAAGCAGACTTTCCTGATCTACCAGATGACCCGCCGACATGTCGTAAAAGTACCCCCGCTAATACCAGTACACCAGTCCTGTATGAGACAGCCCTGGCATGTATTCAATATGGACGGTGGGTGTTAGCGCCGAAGTGGTGACATGTGGAGGTGTAGGAGGACTACTGGGCCTTGGGATAGGCCACTGCCCCCAAGAAATAGGCCCTGGGCCTTTGCCCAGAGTCGGACACGTTAAATATATATATATATATATATATATATATATAGACTGTGAGTAATAGATACAAATATTATATCCTTGGTGTATTGAACGTGACATCTAGAACCCTGAAAAACACTTGCAGGAGTCATAAACCGTCGTATTCGTAAACCACCATCCATGACTGTACGCGTGATAATTATAATACGTTGAACATAGGCTTCCGGCATCACCTCTGAGAATGAACACAACACGCCCATACTCGTACTTATCAAAAGAACTATGTTTGAGGAAGGTTTCCAGTTACTTCAGGAATTGTTACACAATGCTTCAAGTATGCTTCGGATTCGATATATCATTTATATTTACAAATGAAACATATCCATATGCATGCATTTATTACGTCAAATAACGGGAAATACCTCCCTCATCCCATGTAAAACCATAATTAGTGGGTATCCAGGACTACCAACGGTTTCCACAGCCCTTGCCTGTATTTTCATTGCCATCGTTGTGTCATATTGTTTTGAACGACATCGTAAGGATACTTTTCTGTGCAAGTGTACACATAGGGAGGTGCAAAAGACATCCCCTGCTGACAGACCGAGGAAAGTGTGAGAGGAGGTTTTCAGGAAGGTATCTCCGGGTTGTGGGGACTGTTTAACTGGAAAGCTGCACTAGACCGTCAGAAAGTGTTCATAATATACATCCATCCATCCACAGTATCAATCAACCTATGTATTTAAACATAGTAAACACCTTTTATAATGTATGTATGTATGTATGTATGTAACTGGGTGCAGCTGTAAAGAAAATTGTAAAATGTTTGTTGGCAACAAAGAGAATATTTATGGGGCGGTTACACAAGCCTGAATCGCCCATAGGAGACCCATTGTGCCCAGGGCAACAAAATTGGGACAGTTTTGTTGCTGGTGCTTTTTAAACGTCCCGAATCCATGGTATACGCCGTCCCTTTAAGGCAGGGGCTCACAAACTTTATCCTACTACTTCCCTTGAGTATTCAGATCAACGACCGGTAAGCCAACCCGCAGAACAGATGCACTGAGCGTAGAATGGTACTCTGTTAACACTAATCTCATACAGAGCGCTAGCACACTAACCGCTGTAAAATTACTGATATGGTGATGAGTCTGTCAAGCAAGTAAGTAATTGCACATTGATACAACACTTTATCAGCGTTACCAGAGTATTTTATTTATGAGACGCAATACTCGTGTAATATTGGAATGTGAATGATATGTATGTTTTATAGAGACTACTTTCTCAGTTATCAATATCGCTTCATGAATTATAGTGGTAAAATTGATATATTCTTTATTGATTTTTCACCATCCGCCAAAGTACCCCCTGGAAACGCTCTTGCATAGCTCTGGGGGTTCGCGAATCCCAGCTCGAGAACTCCCGCTTTAAGGCGACTACATACTCGTATTAACGTTCTGATTACTATGATTTCCCTGGACTGAACAAAATCGTCTAATACTGGCACAGTCATCAAAAGTCCTGTCGCCTGCCCTGCTGTTTTTGCCTCATGAACTTTGAAAATCAGAGTCGCATGCCTAAACCCGCAATCGAGAAATGGGAAGCAGACCCCAAAATTTGACGACAATTTTCGAAGTAATCATTTTTTTAATGCGAATCCACGGCAAATTACATTGATGAAAACGATCTGTGACAAAACAAAAAAAAAAAAAAAAAAAAAAAAAACTTTCAATTTTACTTGCTTCTCATTACCCAAACTTATTTTCGAAACTCACACAGAAAAATGCTGGAGATGACGTCAGTACTTTTAATTCCTACTGTACAGACTCTCGGTGACAAGAGGCTTCATGACATATTTTACTTATTGATTTATTCCGAATATTACACCTTCACATTATCTTGCATATTATTTAGATCGCTTTTATTTCGATGTAGTTTGCTTCAATAACATACAACAAAATACTGAAGCCATCCATCCATCCATCCATGTCGAAAATTAATCGCTAAGGAAGAAGCATCCGATATGGAGAGGTGGCAATTTTCCTTTTGGTGAGAGCAAACTAAAATTACCTCGAAGCCTTTCCACACTGCGGGAGAAACACTGCCACTGTGAACTGTCCCTCGTGCAGTTTACCAAAGGCTCCAACTACCACCCTAACTATGAGCAACAGGTCTTCATTTGGCGTTAAACCCTGGCTAAAAAATTCCACAGGACGGGGAAAGGGAAGAGGGTGAGAAGAAACTATGGAGGAAATAATATAGCTCTCCATTCTTTGCTGTGGAGACCTAAAAAATAAATCTGTACATGAAAAGAAAGAACTTGTATTATCTGAGAGAGAGAGAGAGAGAGAGAGAGAGAGAGAGAGAGAGAGAGAGAGAGAAACGTCATTACTAAACCTGCTTTATCTGATCAATTCTTCAAAACGCTAGAATGTTGCAAAGAGACAACACCAGCTGGTCACTCTGTATAAAACCTTGACAGCAACAGGACATTTGTGTAGAAACTCGGAGTATGAGTTTAACAATTAGATAAAACACTGAAGCACTCACACAGTACTGGAACATTACCTCATTACAGTATTACTAAGATTAATATGAACACTGTCAACTGGTGTTTTAACACAATTTTTCACAGATTTCAACAGGTACTTACCCTAAACCCCATCCATATAAAAGCCGTAAATCACACAGAGAACCTTGTTTCACAGAGATAAACAAATTGTCTTTGCCCTGTATAAATTGTTTTATCAGTGAAACAGTCAATAACTAAAGCTAAAGCACTCATCTAGTTGTGGAAAAATACATTGAAGTAAATTCAGTCAATAGGTATATTCAATCAAACACTCAAATTGATATCAGGAGCCACAGAATCTGTTTTGCATATACAAATTATGGAGGCAAAAAGAACTGTATAAACACTGCATAGACTGTTTTTTCCAGTTAAACCATCAGCTCTGCACTCACTCAAAGGTAGCAGTATCACAAGGAGGTATATCACAGAGAAGAATTCAATATATTTACCACATAGATCAAAATTGATTAAACGACGATGGGGTGACAGGACGGAGGGGCAGATGATCCTGGAGAGGGGAAGGGAAGAGAAGGGAAGGGAAGGGAAGGGGGAAAGAAGAGAAAGGAAGGAAAGAGAAGTGAAGTGAAGCGAAAGGAAGGGATGGGGAGTGAATGGAAGGGAAGGGAAGGGAAGGGAAGGAAAGGAAAGAGAAGAGAAGATGATAGAAGGGATAGGGATGAATTGGAAGGGATGAAAAGGAAGGGGAAACTAAGGGAAGGGAAGAGAAGGTAAGGAAAGAGAAGGGAAGAAAAAAGAAGGGAATGGAAGTACTCACTCTCCGGCAGCAGGGAGTACAGGAAGAAGACAAACATGATGTGTGGACTCAGAGCGATGCCAGCTGTCCACACCACTTCATCTGTAAGGGGAAGAGAGATGTTAGTATTGGGGAAGAGACTAGGTGGCATTGTGAGGTAATGGCAAAGGATGGTGATAAGCATAATCTACTGTAGTCCTCCTTTATCGTCGTGGGGCAAAGGTAGGTGGTTTTACACACACACACACACACACACACACACACACACACACACA